>NC_134484.1:118798282-119152032 GCF_040206685.1 Ascaphus truei
ACTGCTCGCTTCAAAATAATTATTACAGATGTAGCCAAGTGCCCCTGGCTATAGCTTCCCACTGGCCTCAACACTATAAGTCCTGGTAGGAACAGGCAGTGTTGTGGTTAAACTCCTGCACAGGGCCTAGCCTGCAGTTGCAGGCTGGATGGGTACTTGTATGTTGCCTTATCCAGTGGCAGGCCTAAACTGGCAGTTGAATTGTCATACCTGGGGAGGGTACTGACTGGGTCACATGTATATGGTGTGATGCCTGTCAGTACCGGGACCTGCCCTGTTATGGGGTGGGGTTACAAGCCCTTCCCTCCTGGTATAAAAGCTGACCACCAATTTGAATAGGACTGAGCTGATTTTTGTGGTATGGTGTGCTACCCTTTTCCCTGCAATAGGGTAAAGGAGTTGAGGAGGGACTCTTGGGACCTCAAGCCCCTGGGGTTTGCTCCAGGGAATGGAGATGATGTCATTTTGTCGGCCAAATAAAGATGCCGTTGTACCAGCAATAATGTGTGGTCATTGTGAATGAGAATTACAAGTGGGGACCATCCTGCTTTCAGCAGGATCTTCATGGGATGAAGACGCTACACCCTGAAAAGAAAAAGCCTGCCCTGATGCTGCTCCCACAAAACATCCACAGAGCCATTCAGACCTCCTGTAACCAGCAGGTGAGCTACAGTACCAGGGAAATACCCACATTGTGGCCAGATCTCCTGTGGCAGGGAGAAACAGGTGCTACACAAGATACTGTACTATTTCAAAAAGTACATCAGTTTTAATATTTTGATTTTCGTCTATGGATAATAAGAAATCCAAAAAAACAACAGATTTTGGATCAGTGATAAAGCTACAAATAAGACCCAGGTCATTGTTATTGAAATGATAAAATATTTGCAAAAGACCAAGCTCCTCACCATCCCAAATTATAAGAATATTATATAGGAAACGGCTATAGATCAGTCTCACTACATATGGATTGCTATACCATACCATTTGTTTCTCCCAATAACCCATATATACATTTGCATTGCTGGGGATTAACTTGATGCCCATATTTGCAAATGAAATAAATCCTCAAACAAAAAATGATTGTGATGCAAGATTAAATAAATTATTTCATATAAAAAATGTGACACAAAGTATCACACACGCTCAGTCCAGGGCTTCAAGATTGATTACTTGGTGAGGGTCCCTTCTGCTGCTCCAAAACTTCCCATGATCAACGGGACCATACTACATAGAAAAAACAAGAAGGAGTGCAAAGACGTAACTAGTAAGCAAAAAAAGTGATTTATATATAGAAATAGCAAAATATTAAAAACTCACATCAAGTAAAATATACATCAGCACATCAGCTGTAAACATCATAAAATGCAAAGTTTCTGGCTGATAATGGGGTGGGTGAAGGCAGTCATTGCCCCAAGGTGGGTAGTAGGAGAAGTCAACCCCTTGTTTGTTTATTAGTTAGACACAGTTGTCAAGTTATCCACCCTACCGTGGAGTAGGCTTTTATGATTTGGTTTTTCCTTAAAGGGACAGTGTGACTGATTTATATTGGCTGTCATTGCAGCAATAGCGCTTCCCGGGGTCAGGAAAAAAAATACACCTGATACCGCCAAAATGAAGGACAAGTAGTGGCATTCCTGTAATGAACCCTACCCCATGGAAGAGTGGCCCATCCGTTCCTATGAGGATACGGATAAGGATGAAGATACCTTTTATGGGGAATTCGAACCGAGTCACACCCACAAAACACCCCAAGAATGGTGGAGGTGCCTAAACTTGGTACGCACTGAACAAACTGCTGAATATTCATGCCAGCTAACGCAACTGCAAGAAAAGTCTGGTGGATACAGTGAAGTTGCTAAAGTTTCAAATAAAGACAGAGCCCCAGTATCTCTGATTGGACTGAGTTGTCCAAAACAAAAAGGCGGAAAAAGAAAAGTGGTTCTTCACTTATCGTGGAAGGAAAAGACATGTACGCAGATCTTGCGGAGAAAAAGGGGGTCCGAGATGTTCTGGAGACTAGAGAAAATGGAGGATGCATCACGCGGATGACATAATTTCCAGAGGGCTCAAGGCAGAAGTCGTGTAACCCAAATAAGTATTTGTCCAGTGCTTACAGTGAGGAACCTTCAACCAACTATACCAGGGAAGCGGAGCCGTAACTAGTGAGTTACGGTCCCTTGACCAGCCCTGAAGATGCACTACAAGATGCCAGGCATAACTGTGATCTGCTCCATGGAGAATTGAAAATGGAGAGAGAACATAATGCTGAGCTATAGAAGACTGTGCTCACAATTGACTCGGTGGCCAAGATCGAATTGGAAGATCTAAGGATGGATCTAGATACTGGGAACACTACTATTACTGACAGGATGAAAAGCAGGGCAAGTCTGACAAAATGATTGACAACTTGAAACAGAAATATAAGGATGCACTGAAAGAGATTACAGTCTCTCAGCAAGTTTACAATTGCCATAGAGAGTTGGACGTCTCACAGAATGACGTTCATACTCTCCACATAGAACTGAATGCCTCACACCAGGAGGTCAACAGTATCCAGACAGAGGTGGACATATCGCACAACAAGGTTCATACTCTCCGCATAGAGCTGGCTGCCTCACACCAAGAGATCAGCAATCACCGTACAAAACTGGAAGTCTCTAAAAAAGAACTTCACAGTCTCGCTAAGGAGCTGGACATCTGTCAAATAGCTGTCTACAGTATTAGTATGGATATTAAAGTCTCTCAGAAGGAGCTTCACACCCTCAACCTAGAGTTAGAAGTCTCACACAAGGAGACCGGGATTCTCAACTCAGAAGTGCGTAAGTGGAAGGAGGACTATGAAGAGGTCCTCAAATTTATAGAAACTGTAAAAAGAGAAAATACAAGGCTAAAAGAAGAAAATTCTGATTTGACTGACCACGTCAATGAAAAGAAGGAAAATCTGCACAAGCTACAAAAAATAAAGAAACTATTGGAAGATGAAAAGTTTGAAGCATTGGAGCAACTCACACAGGCAGAGCACCTACTGCAGAACAAACTGCAAGGTCTGCATACGTACCTCTAGAATGAAGAGAAGCAGCGAACTCCGCAAGAAGAAAATCTGAAGATGCTAAAGAAGTACAAGTGCTGCAGGAACGTTTAAGACCAAGTATGTCCTTGCAGAAAAGCATGAGGAACTGAAGGCTACCCTGAGCATCACCAGAGCATCGCTGGAGGCCTAGCTTAGAGGCCAGGTGACTCTGTATGAGAGGAAGCACTAGAAGGTCCAGAAACTAGAGCAAGATATGGAGAAACAGAGCGGCTGCTCCATTCCCAAAAGTCAGTACGCCAAGGAGAAAGAGGCATGAAAATCGCAAGCAGCAAAGATCCTGGTGATATCTGCAGAGCTCTAAAATATGAAGGATGCGCAGAAGCAAGCTCAGAGCGAGCACAGTGAAGAGATGAATCTCCCTGAGAAGAGAATTGCAGGATGCACTCAAGAAACAGTGATCTCTCGCTGATGAGTTGAACTTGCAGAAAAGCCTAGAAGTGAAAGGGCTAAAGCTGGCATTTAAAAACACATATCAGCAACCTGCAGCTCTGCAGATGCAGATTGCTGAGCTCAAGATACAGCTCACTAAAAAGAAAGAGAGTGAAGATGTGTCCGTTCATCAAGTGGCCAGCAGCCTGACATTGAGGCCAAGATGGCCGATGACTGCAATTTGCTAGACAATGATAGGGCCCGGCTACAGATGGAGCTGGACAACATCCGGGAGGAGCACCAGCTGCAGATCAGAAATAGAAAAAAGAAAACAGATTTAAGCCTTGCTCTGAGTCAGTTGGGAGATGTGGAATCGCAACTCAATTCCAAAGAAATCAATATAACATGGTTGAACATGGTAATGAGATCTATAGTGGAGGTTTTATAGTTATTAGATTTATATATAATTATTTATAATTTTATACATTTCTTATGTCCATACTGTATTTTAAGGTTTATGTGTATAAATATTTGTGTTTTATGTTTAGGATAGTTTATATGCGCATCTGTGATCTGTACAGTGACGGCCGCCTTTAGCCTCGTGCGGCCATTTCAACGCGGTTTATAAAACCGCGGGCAGATGCGGCATGTTCCGGCCGTTTTAGGTGCCGCAGGTGTTTTCATTGTTTAGCGCTATTAGCGCTGTCTAGCCATGAATGCGGCTGAACGCGTGACATATGGAAAACATCCCCAAAATTTTTTGGGGATGTAGGAGGATAAAAGGGGCCGAAACAGTATATAGCACTGCTTGGTTTCGGGACTTCAATTAGCTAATTAGAACATTTGGGTATAAATATGTGTTACACCCTTCATTACCATATCCCCCTGACGAAGTGACTACGCGTAGGGTGGTCCCAGGGAGAATAAGACGTGATTGCAGCCTGTTTGATACTATCAGCCAGTGAGAGCCGTGAGCCACGAGCCAGGTGATACAGCTACATAGTAGCAGAGAATTTTAAGTGCAGGCAGTCCGAGTGTGCGTGCATATCTCGCGATACATGTGGAGTCAGCGTCTGGAGCTCTGGAGTAGAGATGCTGTGTTAAGCGGTCTGGAGCAGGGCTGCTGGCAGAGTAACATCACTTTGGCGGTCAGATGGTTAGACAGAGGGAGGAGAGTCCCTGCGGTCCAGTCCTGAGTGGCAGCATCGGACATTGCATCTGTGACTGTGCCTGTATTTCTACTGGTTGGTGTGAGTAGGGTTACAATTTTTCCCCATCTGAGCAGCAATCTGATAACAACATCTGTCTTTAATCCCTGTGTATGATTTGTTTTAATATGTGTGCTCATTGATTAGTCCTTTTATTAAATTAGTCTTGTTCAGTTCATAGGTGCATTGGTAATGTTATTGTTTGTTTGGTATGTCTAATGGCATTATATGTTTGTGAGTCTATTTACAGTATATTGGTTTACACTATGAGTGTTTGTTTTTCTCTTCCTTTTTTCCATATATACCATCTGCAAGACTCACTTGATATACCTTCGGATCTTCAAGATTGGATTTCTTTCTATATGGACTACAGGTTCTTCATTTTGGACTTTATATGGTCAGATAATTCGTTTGCACCATAATTATTTTTGTTTAGGTGCCGGAATATTTGTTTGTAATTGTTATATTGATTTCTTTGGTCAATCTATTTCCTGGCAGCCTAGCTTATAATTATGAATTAATAGATATTATCACATGAGCGTATAAGCACATTGTATATTTTTTTAACCCGCTAGCGCTATATACACAAGTTCTTTTTCACATTCAATTCCAAAGAAGCTTAACTAGCAACTGCATTGAGTGGGAAAAGAAGTGCAGAAGGACAGCTTAAAGAGCTGAAAACTTGAATAACTATTCTTGAATGCTCTTTAAGTGATTCCATGAAATGGAAGAATAGTAGAAATAGATTCCGAATATCAGACAGAATTCAAAAGTAAGCTGGCAGAGGCTTTGCAAGACCTGAGCAAAGGTTACAAGAAATGGACATTTAGTGCTAAATTGGAGTCCATATAAAAGATGGTGAGAGAAAGCTATTTGCGTAAACGCTCTGCGACTGTTGCCATACAGTCTGCCTACAAAGAGAGGATCACCCAATGCAAGGGAAATCTCATGACCACGCGGTCAGTAGAAAGACTGTACTTGGAAAAAGTCCTCCTCAAGCGACTGAAGAGTGCTGAGCTCAAGCACCTTCTTGAGGAGACATTACTGAACTGTAGAAATGGGCTCCAATCCCAGCAGTTCTAAGGGTTCTCATCCTCCATCCACTCTCATTCTAGCAACACATATCTCGAGTGAGACTGGAAGGATGGGCTTTAGCCGTGCAAGCCCGAGCTTCCCACAAACAGGGGAGGTATGTAACAGGGGAAACAGAGATGCTGTCTTGTGCTCAGGTGAACAGTTCAGGCACCCGTGAGTGTCAGTGTAGCCAGTGAGAGCAGAGTGTGACAAAGCAATAAAGACCTGCGTTTACGCAGGAACTGTTCATCTTTGGAGGACTTTGTTCAGAGGGCGGATGAAATGAGGGTAAGATTTTTGTCTAGGGGCTATGCCAATGAGGACCTAGACAAGGCCTTTGAAGCAGCCCTTAACACTGACAGGGATTCCCTGATCAGTATGGATACACTGGCGACACACTTTATTCGAGCTCGGCTAGTCCCACGAATTCGGGTATACCTGGGTGTATTGAGGTTTGTGACTGTTTTCTGCCCGAGTGCATTGAGGTATTTTCCAGGCAGGGATTGAAGCATTTTATTCCCGCTGGCTGCAATACTGCACAGTATATATATATATACTGCATTACAATTCATGAATTTATGCCATCTGGTAGACACGCGAAGCATTGCAGCCTATTAAATCCTAATCATTATCATTTAACAGATCAGCCGCCCGTCAGCCAGGCATGAACCCAGGCTGGGAATGCAAACGCAACGGGGCTTGTCAGAGGTGAGGAGCGGCGCATTCCAGGTATCTGCCAGGTACATACTGGGTATTTGCTTGAATAAAGTGTGTCGTGCAGTAGGAGGTATTCCAGACCAACCAAGTCCACTGAGAGCACCGATCTGCCTTACTTTATTATGGGATACAGTGAGCAGACGGGTGCAATAAAATCAATTATCAAGAAACATTGGGGTACACTATCCTTAGACCCCATGATTTATCACTGAGCATGCTACGGTCTAATAAGTCCCAGAACATAAGGTCATCATTATTTCCCAAATTACAAGGTTCTTTTAAATGTGGACGATGTAAGATTTGCCCTTTAATGACCAAATCGACACATTTCTGCAATCGAGATGGAACAGGCAAATTTAAGATAAAATCATTCATGTCCTGACAAACTGACTTTGTGGATTATTTATTGATATGTGGATGCAGCAAACAATATGTGGGCCTCATACTGCACCGACACACTTTATTCGAGCAAATACCCGGTATGTACCTGGCAGATACCTGGAATGCGCCACTCCTCACCTCTGACAAGCCCCGTTGCGTTTGCCTTCCCAGCCTGGGTTCATGCCTGGCTGATGGGCGGCTGATCTGTTAAATGATAATGATTAGGATTTAATAGGCTGCAATGCTTCGCGTGTCTACCAGATGGCATAAATTCATGAATTGTAATGCAGTATATATATATATACTGTGCAGTATTGCAGCCAGCGGGAATAAAATGCTTCAATCCCTGCTTGGAAAATAACTCAATGCACTCGGGCAGAAAACAGTCACAAACCTCAATACACCCGGGTATACCCGAATTCGTGGGACTAGCCAAGCTCGAATAAAGTGTGTCGCCAGTGTAAGTAGAGTCCTTAAGATTCGTATCCTTGAGCATCTGAGGTTGATTTGAAATAATGATATGCTGTATCCGGGTTCAAAACACATCAATACTTATCCGTTAGGTTCTGTAAGATCCTTACAATGCATAGCACTTGAGCATATCCCCTCACCCCCTCGTGGAGGTGATAGGGTCAAAATCTTGCACCAGCGAGAAGCACATTGTATCTTTACGTTAAAGCTGCAGTTCAGTCTTTTTTTTTTTTTTTTTACATTTATTTTTTTACTTCAATAGTTTTATGTGGGCAATCTCTAATTACCTAAAGAACTGTATAGCTGCCAGTCAATTCGTTCTCCATGTATTGATAGGTCGAAATTTGGTGACATATTAAAAGCTGGGATTTGTTTATATTCTGCTTGTCAGTCAGTGGAAGCTCATGAATATTCATGAGCACTAATGCACTGACATGTGCTAGAGGGAGGGCACGGCTGACAAAGGGGTGTGCCAGGGCTTGTGACAGGATATGAAGGGGCAGTGCCTTAGCAAATGGCTGTTAAAATAGAATACAAGAAAATTGGTCTTTCAAAGTTGTTTTTTTAAAAACAGAAAATGCTAAAAGTATTTTTTCTTACTACAGAACTGATTTATAAAAAAAACCACACATGCAGGATATTGACATGCACTGCAACCCAACGGATTAAATATTGAATGGGACTTGCGATGTTTCTTATAATATGTTCTTTTATAAGATGTCTTGTATATTTTGCCTTTCTCATTAAGCATCTGGGCATTCATAATTTTTATTTATAGGTATTATGAATGTATTCTTCTAATTTTAATTAATCGAACATGTTGGTTTTTGCTTATGCCTGTTGTCCATCTCCCCTTCTTAGCTAGCCACCCAGTTACAGAGGGCTGGAGTAAAGGTTTAGATATTATTCAAAGCGGAGTAGGCCTTTATTTTGTACATTTTGCCTTGTTAAAGGAACAGGCACAATAAAGCCGGGATTTAATTTCACCCTGATCGGTCTCCATTAAATATACCTCTGTACACATCTCTTTCACTCACATATTAGATGGAATAAAGAATTGCATGTTTCCAGTAATATATTTTTTATCATAGCAGAGCCCAATGTAGAGTACACTGAATCAGATTTTTCATTTGGTTTATTATTAATTAGGAATCCAGAGCACTGGCACTTAATGAAATGATGAATACTGTGACACTAATTTATATTTCAATAAAACACATTATTACTGAGCAATTCTGGTTTGCATTGTGATTTATTTCACAATGTATTAACTGCATTTACTCACAAATGGTAAGGAAAATTCATAGTAAATATATGTGGTTAATTGTATGAAATGTCACTAAGATGGATCAAATTGAACACAAGTCATTCATACTTTATTTAGGAATTGGGTGAAAAAATACAATAAATCCAAAAGAAATATGAATCAACAATATATCATCACAATATGAATATGCTTCACTAGTTGTAGACAGTGAAATAGAAATTGACAGGAATTTAACCACATCAATATTACCAATCTTTAACCAATTGAAATGCAAATGAAATGCATTAACATATGTAGTAATGTATTGCTTATCCCTAAAACGTGGTGTTCCTGATGTCTCTTCGGGAAAGGTTTGAGCATCACTGAATAGGTAATGGAGCATACAAACCTGTCACTATTAAAGGGAACATACAGTTCAAGGAACAGCAGGCCTCCAATACTGCTCTGCATGCTCCAGGCAGAGTCCTAGAGAAAAGAAATATACTAGATCTGCCAATCAAGACTTACCTGAAAAAAAATCAATTGCTACTATAGATATTCAGAAGCTGGGAATCATTAAAATTACATGTGGCAGGTCAAACAAAAACATAAACAAGTTAGTGTAATCAGCATTTAATCACTCACAATAAAAAAAATATTTGTATCCTGTTGAAAATGAAAATGAATATGTTTCCCCTTTTCTCTGGGTACGCTGAATTATAGCTTATTAGCTACTAATATTTATCTGTTTAATTAATGATTGCTTAATAATTACTGAGCAAAAATTTACAAGCTACAGTAAGAACAACATTTCATCTCTAGGATTAAGGACTAACAGTCGTTTTACAAAAACAGATAAAGATTTAAAAAACCCTCCAAAGCTTTTGTTAAAAGTTTAAAAGAAAATATTGAAACACTGAACAAAGATGGGTGCACTTTAACTTCATACTGTAGTTAATTAAAAGGCTGTACAATCCAATTATGCAGCCAATTCTTCTCCATAATGCTTCAGGAAGTGGACCAAAAAAACTCCACAATAGGTAAGGTAATATGGAATAATTTCTGCACACTGGGTTTCTGGACAAATGGCATTCCACGCAGAGCGGAAAGTGCCACAATCCAAAAGTTTGGTCCAAAGCCACACAATTCCTTAACATCCCCAAAGAAACAGTAGGAATAAGAGTTTCAACTGTACCCAACTACAGCTGTATCAGCCGTATTTGTAAAAGATCACGGAGCCGTTGTCGTTGGCTCTTCTGTATTCCACGCAGTGTTAACTTTGCATTCCCGCGTTCATCCCGCATTCACACCGCCCGGCTGATCTGCGGTTGGTCTGTTTAATTTAATGGTTTTGGATTTAATTGGGTGCAATTCAGCTGCAGGTGGCAGAAATTCATGAATTGTAATGAATTGTAATGTGTACAGTACTTACGCTGTGTTGACTTGCAGGTGTTAAAAAAAACAGCTAAAATCCATGTCTGCCACAGTGGTCC
The DNA here is from genome assembly GCF_040206685.1 of Ascaphus truei. NCBI lineage: Eukaryota > Metazoa > Chordata > Amphibia > Anura > Ascaphidae > Ascaphus > Ascaphus truei. The sequence continues at coordinate 118,808,336 of NC_134484.1, forward strand.
ATTGTGAATTCACCTTGAAGAAGTTACAGTATCTTTTTTAGGCGTTTCGTAATAAACTTGTTAAAAACTCGATGCTCTGTGTCTTTTTTTTTTACATTCTTTCTCCTGCACCGTTGCTGACTGGACACAATGAGTACATCACTGTATAAAAGACCAGACTGTACGTATGCATTTTTAGATTGTTCTGCAATTAATGCTGCAGCAGATAACATGGCGACTGTTACCAACATTTATGAATATTTCACTTCGAACTATGAATTTTACAATTTTTCACCTGACGCTCGTGTGTGGAAGTGTGCGATAAGAAAAAAGTTAAGTAGCGATCTGTGTTTTTTCCGTATTCACCCTGCATGCAGAAATAGAAGAGGCTTTTGGTGTGTAATACCAGATTTTTCCATTGTGTTTGAGCATGGAAACTTCAAAAGGAGAAAGTCCTGGTTGAATCCATATAAAAATTGTCAATCCCAATCCAGCAATGCAACAGCACCAGCAAGAGTGCCTACATCGGTGCCTGCACCGGCTTACAATAACGGTCCGATCCTGTATGCTGAATTGTTCGTTCAAAGAAATATTTTCAACATGTCATCATAATGCTTTGAACCCCACACCCCCAAATTAAAATCACAGTATGCCACCAACCTCATAAAGTAGAGTATAGTGTACATGACTAGTGTAGAATTAAAAAGCTACTGTAGTGATTGATTCTCAGAATAGCAAAAAATTGTTATCCAAGCCCATGTCGATAAACAAAACAAAAAAAGGGAGTTTTTTTTAGACTTGAAATTCACATTGAATGAGAATGCGCCTAAATGTCATGACACGCATATGCGTTTCAACAAGGTTCCAATGAGACATACACGCATGCGCCTAAATGTGATGACACGCATATGCGTTTCAACAAGGTTCCAATGAGATACACGCATGCGCCTAAATGTGATGACACGCATATGCGTTTCAACAAGGTTCCAATGAGATACACACATGCGCCTAAATGTGATGACACGCATATGCGTTTCAACAAGGTTCCAATGAGACATTCACTCATGCGCAATAAATAAAACAGTATGAAAACAAGAGAAAGCCTAGCAAAAGTATTGATTAATAAATAATAAATATAGAAATGTGGTGACACGCATATACGTTTCAACAAGGTTCCAATTAGACATACTGTACACGCATGAGCGGAAAAAATATTTTACATTCGAAAGAAAGTATTACTTCTTTTCCCTGTATTATCCTGTATACAGTACAGGTATGTCTCCTCATATTTTTAATCTGTGTATGACTAAGGAGCCTCAGACTATACAGTATGAACTCAAAACGTTAATCTCTGCTTCAAATCTAAATCTTCAATTTACAATTACTGTACACACACACACAGACTTGCAGAACTGTACGGCTGTACTGTGTAGGTTGAATTTCTATTTGATTTTTAAGACAACAACTCGCAATTGCCCACTAGATGGTATTGCAGACAACGCTAAAATACAATTTTCTGAGTCAATGGCAGTACGGTTGAAAACATCACGCGCCACGACAGGGGTATTCCGAGCGGTACACCGGGCGAAGATTTAAAATGACAGCCGCTGCAGCTGTACCCCTGTTGGGTGTCCTAAATCCACATAAAAAGAGCAACTGGAAAGACTTTGTTGAAATATTGAAGGAAAAAGAAAAAAGAAGCGCTATCCACTTTCTTCTGTATCTATTGTGAAATAATAAAGTGCATACAGTAAAATACAAAACTGTGAAACATAATACTGCTGTTACGCCGGTGCTGCCCGCAGACCAGACCCGTCCCCTGTGCTGAGCTGGGTCGTGGGGATACACGCACCCGCAGCAAAGGGAGCGCGTCCGGAGTGTGGTGTTAGTGTTGCCAGGCCAGGTATAGTAATGAAGCCAATACTTGCCGGTACCGGTAGTAGAGGAGGAGTAGTATTTGACGTTGCCAAGATCAGGGATAGGAGAGTTGCGGATGACCGAAGGTATAAGCCATGTTACAGGGATGCCAGAAGTCACGAAGTCCAAGTAGAGCCGAAGTCGAGAGCCAGAGGGGGTAGTCATCCAATCCGCGTCAATACCTGAGGAGTCACTGGGAGAGTAGTCAAATGCTTCCATACAGAACTATGTCGAGCGATGAGTGATGGGAAGCACAGGCATAATGAAGCTGGGCAGGCCAATGGGAAAAGGGGGCAGGCCTGGAGGACTGAAAGGAGTCCTCCCTGATAGAAGGGAGGTGTTACAGCCCAGCTGAGTGTAATCATTGATTTGCATGGAACTGTGTGATGCTTGGGGGCGACGCCTCACTGCAAGAGCAGTGGTTAAAAGTGCTCTGTTAGGTGTGTGCTCTGTAAGCTGAAAATGCATGCACATAACGTCTGAGGCTGGCGTGCATGTAGGTGTGCGTGCAGGAGGGCGTGGGCGTGCCCGGCGCTGAGCAGAGGAATCGCCGAGGGGAGTGATCCCACGACGGCGGCAGGGGCAAGGAGCCGTGGAGGACGGTAAGGCAGGATTGTTTTGTGGGTCCAGGGGCTCCCTGCGGAGAGGGGGTGCTCTGTGTGGGAAGCGAGGAGAACGCCGATTCCTGACAGTACCCCCCCTTCAGGAATGGCCTCAGGACGGTCCAAGAATGGTTTCTCTGGAAACTTCTTCCTGAAGGACTTAAGAAGGGCCGGGGCATGAATGTCCTTTGAAGGTACCCAGGATCTCTCTTCAGGGCCAAAGCCCTTCCACTGCACCAAGAACTGGAGCTGACCCCTGGATAGGCGAGAATCCAAAAGAGAGTGAACTTCGTATTCCTCGTTATTTTGTACCGTAATGGGATCCGGTTTACGAGTCTGATCCGGAAAGAAGTGACTGGAGATAAATGGTTTTAAGAGAGACACATGAAAGACATTGGGAATCTTCATACTGGGTGGTAGTTGGAGCCGGAATGCCACAGGATTGATTTGTTCACAAATAGGGAAGGGTCCCAGGAACTTAGGTGCCAGTTTAGGAGATGGTACCTTGAGGTGGATATTCCTAGAGGAGAGCCATACCAAATCCCCTGGTTTGTAACTGGGCGCCGAACGACGACGACGATCGGCCTGTAATTTTGATCTGCGGGAGGAGTTGAGAAGGGTAGACTGAATCCTGGACCATGCGGTTTGGAGGGAAGAAATGCGTTCATCTACGGATGGTACTCCAGAAGAAATGTTGGGGATTGGAAGACAGGGAGGGTGGAACCCATAATTTATAAAGAAGGGTGACTCCCGGGTGGACTCGTTTTTTGCAGAATTGACGGCATACTCTGCCCAAGAGAGGAGTTGAGCCCAATCATCCTGGAAATCGGATATAAAACATCTCAGGTACTTCTCCAGGGATTGATTGATTCTCTCCGTTTGTCCATTGGACTGAGGATGATAGGCGGAAGAGAAGGAAGAAGAGATGCCCAATCTCTTCGTGAAAGCTCTCCAAAATTTGGATACGAACTGAGAACCTCTGTCAGACACAATGGACGAAGGGATGCCATGAATCCGGAAAATCTGCTCCGTAAAGATATCAGCAAGGGCGGGGGAGGTGGGTAATCCTTTAAGTGGAATGAAATGGGACATCTTCGAGAACTTATCCACTACCACCAAGATAGTGTTCATTCCTCTGGACCTGGCAACTCCACGATGAAGTCCATAGAAATGTGGGACAAGGGGCGGTCGGGAACTGGAAGGGGTAACAGAAAACCCTGAGGCTTTTGACGGATAGTCTTGCTTTGAGCGCACGTGGGGCATGCGCGGGTAAACTCCAGAATATCTTGAGACATCCTTGGCCACCAGAAATTCAGACGAATGAGATCAGTAGTCTTCTTAAAATCTGGATGACCTGCAGATTTACAGGAGTGACACCAAGACAGGACCTCTGGAACAAATTTGGATGGTACAAAGAGTTTGTTGTCAGGAACGACCAAGTCCTTGGGAATGCGTCTCTGGGAGTGCAAAATTTTGTCAAGATTCTTGAAAGTAGATGTGGCGAGAATCCTCTCATGTGGAAGGATAGTCTCCAACGATTCCTCTGGCCTCTCTTCAGAAGAATGTATATGGGAGAGTGCATCTGCCTTTACGTTCTTGGTCCCGGGAATATAGGACAGGTGAAAATCGAATCGAGAAAAGAAAAGAGCCCAGCGAGCCTGTCGTGGACCAAGGTGTCGAGCGTTCTCTATGTAAATAAGTATCTTGTGGTCCGTGAGAATAGTAAATGGCTCTTTTGACCCCTCCAGCAGGTGTCTCCACTCTTGAAGAGACATCTTCACGGCCAGAAGTTCCCTGTTACCCACATCATAGTTCCTCTCGGCAGACGAGAATTTCTTGGAAAAATATGCACAGGGATGTAACTTATCTTGGGGCGTGGGTCTCTGGGAAAGAACGGCACCAGCGCCGCAATCAGAAGCGTCAACCTCCAGGACGAAGGGAAGTTCGATGTTGGGATGACGGAGAATAGGTGCGGATATAAAGGCTACCTTGAGTGTCACGAAGGCGGAGATAGCCTCGGGTGACCAAGCAGAAGGATCAGCTCCTTTTTTGGTGAGCGCAGTGAGGGGTGCCACAATGGTGGAAAAACTCCGTATAAACTTACGATAATAATTAGCGAACCCTAAAAAATGTTGTATGGCCTTGATGGGTCTTGGCCATTCAGTGACTACTTGAAGTTTACCGGAGTCCATCATAAACCCCTCATCGGAAATGATATACCCCAGGAACGGAGTAGAGGTCGTATGAAAGGTGCACTTCTCCAGTTTGGCGTACAAATGGTGTTCACGGAGATGGGAAAGGACGTAGGAGGTGTGGCGTATATGGTCCTGGAGATCTTTGGAAAAAATCAGGATATCATCCAAGTATACAATAACAAAAATATTGAGTACCTTACGAAAGACGTCGTTGATGAAATCCTGGAAGACAGCGGGAGCATTACATAAGCCGAAAGGCATTACTAGATATTCGTAGTGTCCACTTCGCGTGTTGAAGGCCGTTTTCCATTCATCCCCCTTCCTGATGCGCACCAGGTTATAGGCACCACGTAGATCCAACTTGGAAAAAATCTTGGCCCCCTGTAATTTATCGAACAGTTCGGAAATAAGGGGAAGGGGGTAACGATTTTTAATAGTGATGTGGTTTAAACCCCTGTAGTCGATGCAAGGCCTCAACGACCCGTCCTTTTTCTTGACGAAGAAAAACCCAGCCCTTGCTGGGGAATTGGAGTGATGAATAAAGCCTTTCTTGAGATTCTCCTGGATATATTCATCCATAGCGTGAGATTCTGGTAACGACAAGGGGTAGGTCTTGGACTTGGGTAGGGAGTAACCTGGAACTAGATCGATCGGACAATCGTAAGTCCTGTGTGGCGGCAAGAGGTCTGACTGTACCTTATTGAAAACGTCCCGGAATTGATGGTAAACGGAAGGTAGAATAACTTCGGGAACAGAGGTATTGGCCAGCAGTTGATGAGTCTCGCCTGACCTCGGCCTCCAGGAAATGGGGGCAGAGGAAGTCAGTCAATGAGAGGATTGTTAAGCTGTAGCCAAGGAAGACCAAGGGTGATGGGTATCCCAGGAGCGTGAATGGCATCGAGAACTAAGATCTCCTTATGCTGATGTGAGGACAGAAGCAAGGGAGCCGTCTCTAAGGAGATGTGGGCCGGGGTAAGAGGACGTCCATCGATACCGACGAGTGCGATTGGAACCTTCTTTCTCATGAGTGGTATGCGGTTTAACCTGGCGAATTCAAGATCCACAAAGTTTCCTCCAGCTCCAGAGTCAATGAAAACGGCGGTAGAAGTCTTCAACTTATTGCCTGAAAGGGAGACTGGAAATGTAAGTTTCTTAGGGAGTTCACCTTTAGAAAGGGGACGTGGAGACATTACACCCAGAGAGAGCCCCTCTGTACTCACTGGGTGTTCCCATCCCGGACGCAGTGGACACTTCCGAACCAGATGTTCCCAGGATCGGCAGTAGAAACACAATCCCCCGGCGTGGCGGAACTGCCGTATCGGTGTGCGGATGCGTTGTACCCCCAATTGCACTGGCTCTGGCAACTCCAGTGCAGGAGTGTTGCTGGGAGTACTTGAGAACGGAACTTGAAAGTTATGGACGCGAGTGCGCTGACACTCTGAGCGGCGTACCTGGATACGTTGATCCACTCGGACAGCCAAATCAATGAGGACCTCCAATTGATCCGGCCTGGATTGGCGAGAGAGTTCATCCTTGATGGGATCTGCCAGGCCTTGCCAGAACACGGAGACGAGAGCCTCTTGTGCCCAGTTAGTCTCGGCTGCTAGAGTCCGGAATTCCACAGCATACTGCGTCACCATTCGCCGTCCCTGAGTGATCTGGAGGAGAGAAACAGATGCCATCTCCCGACGAGCGGAAGAATCGAATACTTGTTGAAACTCGGCTTTAAATGCCGGGTAATCTTGGGAAAGGTCAAAACGTCGCTCCCAAACCGGGGAAGCCCAAGCCAGGGCGCTGCCAGTGAGCAGTGAGGAGGTTATAAATGTAGGCTACCTTCTTGCGATCAGTATTGTAGAGATGGGGAGTTATTTCAAACTGCACCTCACACTGGTTTAGGAAACCCCTACAATCTTGCGGTTCACCTGCATAAGGCTTGGGGGGAGGAATACTTACATCTGAGCTGCTAACTGCGCTTGCGGAGTGGGGGCTTACATCTGGCGGGGTCGCGGTCGGTACCCTGTCTGAGAGTACTGCGACCTGGCATGGAGGACGGTAAGGCAGGATTGTTTTGTGGGTCCAGGGGCTCCCTGCGGAGAGGGGGTGCTCTGTGTGGGAAGCGAGGAGAACGCCGATTCCTGACAACTGCTAAGCAATAGGAGGTGAAATAATGGAGAATGTTCAAAAGTCCCAAATAAAGATTTATATATATATATATATATATATATCTTTATAAAGTCTCGTAAGGAATGTCAGTGATTTGAGGTGATACTTAAATCTAGCTGCCAGAGTCCATAGAGGAAGGATTTCCATGTTCCCTCCAAAAATCGAACTGGAAAAAGATGAATGTCCTCTGGCGCAAAGACTCAGCAAATAGGCACAATATGTGAAAGAAGGATGAGAGAAACAGCATTGTGTTAGCGACAAAAACACAGATTATCAATGATTACTCTAAAAAAGGGCACTTAAATCTATGTCTTGCGTATGTAGACTGGTTAGGCAGAAGCCAGGGAGTGGAGATATACTCTTTTTACTACTAGGACGATGATTAGACTTCAATCTTAATAAAAAATAGAAAAAAAGGGTGCCATGGTATAATAAAGTTTTTTTATTAAAACAAACTGGTTTAAAAAGTATGTTGCACTCACAAACGCCTCTTTTCAATACGAATTTCGAATACTTGTGATCTCAATCTCCCCTCCTCCTGTCATACACATTACAGGAGTCTATGGGGTTTCTTTCTTCGGATCTCCTTATCCTCGTGGCCCAATGGTGTCCATCTCACCGAACTGGAATGGTGGCGAAAAGTCCCGTCACCTTCTTTCTATGCCCTCGGCCTGTGCACGGTTGGGAGTGGATCAGGTAGGTGGTGGTGTCCTTCCAAATGGGTTAGCGCCTGTGCAGTGTTGTCCAAAGATGCCGGGGCAGTAAAAGCAATTTTGGATTTGGTGCTTGAAAAGAGGACCTGGCTTGTGAGGGCCAATTCAATGCATTTCTCTGTGCTCTTCCTCAGGTGTTATTACAAAAATCCAAAAATGCTTTCCTTGCACCATCATCTGCGGACATCACATCTCAGGTGCTAACCTGTTCGGAAGGACACCGCCACCTACCTGATCAACTCCAGACCATGCACAGGCCTAGGGAGGAGAAATAAGGTGAAGGGACTTTTCTCCACCATTCCAGTTCGGAGCGACGCACACCATTGGGCCACGAGGTTAAGGAGATTTGATTAAAGAAACCCCATAGACTCCTGTAACGTGAATGATGTGAGGAGGAGAGATTGAGATCACCCGTTTCAAAGGGCGTTAAATAATATCAATAAACAATAGGGTTCAGCAGAATAATCAAATGAGTTTAATTGTACAAGCGAATGCAGGGAGACAGCTTTGAAAAAAGCTCTCTCCTTACACGATAAATGACAGTACATTTTATACAGGAGTAAACAGTTCACAGCCTTGAGTGGGCAGCTGCTAGATAATGGAAGTGGTGCCTTTCTCAATCTTTCCCACAAACTGTGAGAAAGACTTTGAAACAACTTTCTCTGATAGTCTAAGAATTATTGGGGGTTGGTCTTTGCCAGGAGCGATGCTCTGCACAATCTCCCTTCATGCAACTTACATACATACAAGCAAACATACAAAATGGCTGTTGAATCAAAATGGCGGTGATGATAGCCCACTTTCATATAGCCTGAGCCACATCCCTCATATTCAATCTTCACAGTCCTCCCTGTTTATACTTAAAGAGACAGTCTATTTAAGGTTAACTGTCAACCATGTCATAGTCCTGCTGGACCAAGGAGTGGTCCAATTGTGCATAATGTAACTTTGGTAATACTGAAAATTCACAGAGCTGCCGGATATTATATCAGCTAGGTTGATCTCCTTGCTGCATCTTCATCATCTCTATTCCATTGAGGGGGACTAACTTTTCCTTCCGACAGTGCATCTTCTGCGGGGTCTGTCATAAGTTGCATGGCCTGGGTAGAGGTTGTTACTGTAGGCACCTTTGCAACAAAGGATCCCAGCTCTCATCTCCGCCTTTCCTCAATCTCTCCTGTATATCTGCTATCTTCTCTAACTCATGCTCAACATACCACTTTGATCTTGGATAAATACACAACATTGCTCTTTAACGAGGGCACATACATCCCCCTTTGAGGCTAAAATATAGTCTAGAGCCATTCTATTCTGTAGAGCCATTAATCTAATCTGAACCTGTTCTTGGTTTAGGGAGTTAATGAATGTGGTTTTATGATTGAGGTTCGTTATCTAGTACATCTGCAAGCATATTGAGCCTGTCATATAGCACAGCAACTCCTACATTTGGAAATAAACAAGCCCAAAAACTGTTCTTTCCATAGACAACTTTTAAGCCCTGAATTATTGGGGGTTTCTCTTTTGTTTCTGAGATGCCCTGTGGTAGTTATTTGGTGATAGTAAAAGCAGGGACCACCTTTCCTAAATAACAAGACCCAGCCCACCCACAAGGCTCTATAGGCACATTTTCCACACAACCAGTAGATGCCTCTAGGTAAAGACATTGAGTTTCACATTTGATTAAATGCTGTAATACCCATAACGGGGCCTAAGGTAGAATTATACATAATAATTGTCGCATAACTGGCTCTTACGTGAGTTTCATCATATGAGGTCATCTGAGAAGTATTTACACACTTGTACCAGGTGTTATGGTTGGTTCTATATAAATCATAGTGAAACAAACATCCTGCAGGGCTATCAGTTGACCTAAACTACGGTTACCCATAGTATTATTAATAAAACAGCCTCCCTGGTAATTGGTATTTATTATAGTTATCCTTTGACATTTGTCAGAATATGTTCCATTGATGAGCATGGGTAATGGAGCATCAGTGTCAGGGTCGTGTGTCAGTTCTTCTGTGGTGATTGGTATTCCTACCAAAGGAGCTTTTTGATTATTAAGAATATGCCCACAGACCCCGCAAGACTCATTAATACCTGACCTTTTGTATACTGTTTGGTAAGTGTAAATGAAGGCGTTGTCTTTCTCCCAGGGGTTTAAGTGTAGGTCTCTGGTATCTTGTAGGACTACTAGAGGGTGGGAGGGTAATGTTGATTGCCTTACTTTTTGAGACATTAACAGGGGTACCATTACGGGAGGAGAGAATGTAGTTATCAGAAAAATGCAGTATCCATACGGCAGTTATGAGTATAATAATTGCAACACTAAATATTCTGATCACCGTCCTTTTGTCTGAGTGGTGGAGTCGGATCTTACCTAAAGAAGCATACATTGTTAATATTGTGTACTCTTTGGTTCCCTATTGGAATAACAAAAAATAAATCAAAAACAGGAAAAAAATAATGACGCAAAGTTCGTATACTGAAGACCTGATTGCTCTCAGGACCTTTGCTCCCACGATTGTTGGCACAAAGTTCATATACTGAAGACCTGATTGCTCTCAGGACCTTTGCTCCCATGATGGTTAGTGGTCAGGGATTATTATGCCCATCAAAAACACTAATTTGCAGGTGCCTTTGATACAGGAGGCTGTGGTGCTGGTACAATTTTCACATGGGTGACATGTATCCAGGATGAGCTCTGCCACTTTAACTGCTGTATTGGTGGTGAGAAGTACTTGAAATGGACCTTTCCATCTGGGATGAAGAGCGTTCTTGTGTAGTAAATGTTTGACCATCACCCAGTTGCCTTCCTTGAGATGATGCTGCTTTGTATTCTCTTTAGTAGACTGCATGGCCTTTACCTGAGAATGGAGAGACTTAAGCAATGTCATTACTTTCATAAAATATACACTAATCAAATCGTCTGTCAAAGCATGATCATGCAACAATAATTCTAAGGTACCTACAGTGACCATTGGTCTACCCATTAAAATTTCATGTGGTGTTAGTTTGGTTTTACCTTATGGAGTACTCCTTATAGACATAAGCGCCAAGTGGAGCGCATCTGGCCAGTGTAATTTGGTTTTGGCACAAATTTTACTGATTGTATTCTTCAGACCCCCATTGGTTCATTCAACCTTCCCTGCACTCTGAGGGTGATATGCTCAATGCAGGCGGTAAATAATACCCAAAGCTTTGGCCAGTTCCTGAACTATGGCGGCCGTAAAATGTGTTCCTTTATCTGAAAAAATATGTTGTGGTATACCATATCTAGATATAAACTCATGTAATAGCTTTTTTTTCCACTGAGCGTGCGGCTTATGCATGCTGACAAGGGTAGGCTTCAATCCAACCTGAAAACATACAAACAACCTCAAGAACATATTGGTAATGCAGGCTGCGAGGCATCTCGATAAAATAAATTTACAAATTGCGAAAAGGCCTTTGGGGACATAGAATTTTACCTGACCCAACCTGAACGTGTTTGCCAATATTGTGAAGTTGGCAGATATGACATGTGGAGCAGTATTCTTCCACCTTAGGGCCAATATTAGTCGTTTCTGATGGATAGCAACATACTGTAGGGCCAAATCAGTAATTTCTGATAGATAGCAACATACCCCCCTGATGCGAATCAGCCAACCCATGGGCCATTCGAATCCCATACGATTCCAATAAGGGAGGTAAAATGTGGTGAGTGTTCAGGTCAATTTTTACAGTTCTTGTCAAGGGCACAACAATTTTCTTGACGGCACCGAGACTACTTCTGTTATTAGAACCTGACTCATTATCCCCTTATTCACTTTCATTAACCCTTTTACTGCTTGAAAGACTACTGCATAACTGGGGTACTTACTAACTACCTTTAATTAACTGTGTTCTTCAAAGAATGTGGGTACTCATTTTTATTTTATTGACTATCTATTTCTTTTAACTGTTTTTTTAACAAAATACTAATATTTAGCCCTTTGTTTTTTTTAGCACAATTAATACACTTTTAGATTCACTAATACTGTACTTGAGATGAGGATAAAGAAGAAAAATAGAGCAGCGCACAATTAACGTGTTAATTCAATAGTGACAATTCACATGCATACTGTAAGTGAAAATAGTGTATTTCAAACTTTCCCTGCAGCTGAAGTTAGTTATCTCAGTAGAATACAGAAAGAAAAACCTATAGCACAAATGGAAAAAAATAAAACATAGTTCTGTATTCTGTAAGTCTAATGAGCAATTCCCTATTCTGATAGTTAAAACTCACAGATTTTCGTCTTGAAAATGCATTTTGGTTGATATTCAATAGAGCAGACACAGGTACTGCTGGACTTCTCCTCCCCTCCACAGAACGCTATTTCAGTGTGTTTGATCCAAATATGTGAAGACATTTTGCAAAAAGTCAAAGCAAAGTGTAATTCGGTTTATAGAAGAGTAAAACATAAAAATTGCACTCACAAGTTTGTAGTAAATAATGCACGTTTTTTGGTAATTCCAACTCAGTAGAATGGAACGGAGGTCTGCTCTGCCTGCTTGCCAGAATCCATAGTATTCAGTGCAGAGTGATTATTCATCATGTGATGATCTCGATTTCATCTCGCGATGTTTTGGCGACCAACTGGTTGGATTTCTCTCACTGTGCAGTCTTTGATCCTACGAGTTTCACACAAGCTTCATCAGGTGTGTTATGGTATAGTTGCCATACTCTGTCCCTATTTATACCCTACTATCAAATACTGTAGTCATTTAAAGTAATAATACCACATAAAGCTGCAAATTTCTCCATCTGACAATGCACAGAATAGAAAATAAAAATGAATAAAAAACATCATTAATAATTATAACTATCAATAGATAAAGTGATATCTCATCTATATTCAAACATATGTATCATTTTTTGTATACCTAGAACCACATTGTATCAATAAGACCCAAAAAACAAATGTCATAAGGAATAGTGGACCTAAGAGTTAGTACATATTGAGAATAAATTGCTTAAACTTTAATTCTGTAAAACTCAATTCGTGTGCCTGGGGTGATTGGCCACGTTAATGCTGCGTGGAATACAGCAGAGCACACGAAAACGACTCCATGATTTCTTTGAATAACGTCTGCTGCATCTGTAGCAGTACCTAAAATAGATATTAGAAATGTATTAAAATTGTAATTAAAACATAATCAATGATTATCAATAGATTTAGTGACAATGCTTGATAATGAGTATCAATCCCGTATATACTTATAGCAGATAAATTTGAACTTACACCTCATATATATTATAGATATAAAAACCCATTCTATAGATATAAACTAAAACATAAATTCCACAGAGAATGTTGAACCTAAATAGTGATAATACATTTTGATTCTATATGATTACTAAAACCACAGTATTATAAAACATAAATCTATTTCTGCAGGACCAAACAGTTGCATAAACTTAATGAGATTATTAATCTAATTTGATAGATTTTATTAAAAAAAAGATACCAAATCAATCTCTAAATTGAGCCCCATAGTAGTCAAAGCTTTTAATTTGAATATGCATGACGTTTTTAATTAATTAGTGGCTTGAATTCTATCCAATCCTCTGGCACTAAATATCACTTTATCAATTCCTAAAAGCTAATTCCTGCAGGGTTACTTTTATGATATAATTTAAAATGACAGTGTCTCCAATCCTTCCTGGATATTCCTGATATGCACAGCCATTCTAGTTTTGAATTAGTATTTTGTTCGAGCTGTATAAAATTAATTACAAGGACATATTCAGAATCACAAGAAATATATTTTCTGATATCATATTTATTCGCATTAGTATTTGAAACAAATTATTACATACATTTTGCAGTTTTATTATTTAATGTGAAATTATTATATTTGAGACATTTAAAAAAGCTTTTTGTTTGTTTTTTTACATAGCCAACCTGTATTTTTCTTAATTCGTGTAATTTGACTGAGGGCAATTTGATTTTTTCAATTATTGCTTTCGTAAAAAATTTTTTGGTAAGTGTGATAGAAATTATTTAAATACCTGGTCTTTCCTGTTTATTCATACATTTTTTCCCATCTAATTAGCCTGACTGCTGAATTGGGTAATAAGTACCTTAGTTAGTAATAAATAAATGGTTAATAAATAGTCATTCTTGTTTAGTATCAGGATTGTTTTCTTTGTACTTAATTATTTTCTAGCCAATCTTTTAGATCTCTCATATGCCCCTTCAATTACGTACTTCGTCATTATATATTTTTTTCTCAAAATTTCTCCTTTAAAGAACTTGCTTTTTCCTCAAATGTATCATTTTTGGAGCAGTTGCAGCTAAGTCATCGAAACTACACATAAGCACATTTGATAGCCATTTAGCATGGTGATTGCTTTAAGCCAGGATGTAATTGTTCTGAACTACTCTAAAAAATCCACATTAGTCTTACTTAAAGTAGAGGTAAGGGCCAAACTTAAATTATTAAATTAAATTATTGTGATTCAAATATTGTGTCACATTTTCAAATAAACAAAATGTTGTCAATATATCTTTGCAAGAGCACCAATTTGGCCCCAAGCTTGCCATTGGACCAAATGTAATGGTCTTCCCAATATCCCTTGAGGAGATTAACATATTTTGGGGTAAACCTGGTTCCTAATCTGAAGATATAGCTGGTCTTCAAATAAAAATAAATTGAGTGGGTATAAACTTAATACATTCAATAATAAAAACCAATCTGGGTATCTTCCACCAGTCCTTTGTGTTTAAAAAAATTCCAAATAAACAAAACGTTATCAATACTGTATATCTTTGCCAGAGCACTAGGTTTACGCCAAACTTTAAATTGGACCAAATGTAATCGCAACAAGGAGCTTGAAAAAGTGAAACACTCATGTGAAACGCGTGGGAGGACCTTTCTGTCTTGTCTACCACCTACTTTTGTTCAAAATAAAGCCTTTTTTACTTTTGCACCTACTGGGTCCCTTTTCTTCAATTTTTTAATTTTTGGCTGTTCCAGATCCTGTCTGAGTGCCCTGATTATTGCCATCTCTGTTGCTGTTATCTATCTTGCTGTCAGCGGCACCACGAGAGGGTTAGGAGGGGCTGTTCCCTCACTGAGGACATGCAGTCTACATTCATTGTGGAAGCGGGACCCGTTACTGAGGAAGGCTTTACAAAAGGAGATAAGATGCTCTTCATCTTCTTACCTAAAGCATCCCATATCCGGGTCCCCGACGGGACTTTAATCTCCAGGGCAAGAGAGACAATCCACCTAGGAGAGTGACCGCAGTGCCACTGATATCTCCAGGATAAGCATGTATCTCCTGACGGACGCCCCGCTGAACCTCCCCCTGCTTCAGACACAGCCATTTGGCATATTTATTGCGCACTCCGGAGCGCATGACAGGCACACTTCACAGGACCGAATGTAATGGTCTTCCAATTCTGTACTATCCATACACTGGCGACACACTTTATTCGAGCTTGGCTAGTCCCACGAATTCGGGTATACCTGGGTGTATTGAGGTTTGTGACTGTTTTCTGCCCGAGTGCATTGAGTTATTTTCCAGCAGGGATTGAAGCATTTTATTCCCGCTGGCTGCAATACTGCACAGTACATATATATATACTGCATTACAATTCATGAATGTATGCCATCTGGTAGACACGCGAAGCATTGCAGCCTATTAAATCCTAATCATTATCATTTAACAGATCAGCCGCCCATCAGCCAGGCATGAACCCAGGCTGGGAAGGCAAATGCAACGGGGCTTGTCAGAGGTGAGGAGCGGCGCATTCCAGGTATCTGCCAGGTACATACTGGGTATTTGCTCGAATAAAGTGTGTCGGTGCAGTATGTTTTAATATTTGTATAGTGTGCTTAGTATAAGATTTTTTTTATATAGTCTTGTAAGAACACATCAACATATTGCGATACATTTGAAGTAAGTGATTTAATTCCTGAAACTATAAGATGTCTAGAGGTTTTTTTATCCCTATGTATTTTTGGTAAAATATAGAGAATCAGAATAGTAGGACATTTGCTATTTAGAAATTCATATTTTGACTTTTTAAGGATACCCAGATGTTTTCATTTCTCCAAAAAATAATTTCTCTTATTCAAAAATTCTTCAGTCGGATTTCTATCCAACTTGACATACTGTATGTTTATTTATCTTCAAATCTTCAAGTAATCTGAGCACTTCTCTAATATTGAAAACAGAAAGGAAGAGGGTAACCCCTGAGGGGTATGTGTGTACCCCGCACCACACCAAGGAGAGTGTAATTGTATTCCGTTATACCAAAGGGCTTCACTATAAGAACTGGTGTAGGGGTGGTGCTGACTGGGAGTAATGGTAATGTAAAGGGAAGTGGAAAGATCTCCCTATTTTGTCGCATTAAAGAGACACCCCTAATTGATTAAAATGTCATTTTATTAACACATTAATTAAAATATAAATGTAGTGAAGTGAACAATGAACCAAAATAATTAAAATAAATTAAAAATGAAAGGAGACGTCAGTGTGCTAAATCTAGGCGCTATTACTGGAGATGAAAACAGCTACTGTATCTAATTCTTATTATGTACCACAGTTATATTATTGAATTAACTGTGGTAGTAGCTATTTCAATATATCCTTGAGTTGTCAGATACCTGATCCTATGTGTACCAAAAAACCTCTTCTATGTAGAAGTACAATGTTTGTATGAGAGTGCTTGCTTAGTAATGAATAGAGACTCTGTGTGTCAGTGTATAGTGATAGTTTGTGGGATACAGGATGAAAAGTGGACCGATAAAGACTGAGGTCTATTTCAGCTGTAAAAATAGTCCATACCCCTAAATACATATACTTTGTCACCAGACCTACAGGTGCAGAAACTGCTGAACCTGATGGTCTGTAATGGTGAACCGCTTAGATAAGTACTGACCAGGCTTCCCCTGAGGAAGTGACTGGCATTGTCACGAAACATGTTGGGAGGAGCTTGATTTTGTTGCCGTCCAAAGGAGTGTGGAGGAGTGTGGAGGATGCTTTTGAAGTGACGCTATCAGTACGTGTGCCGGATCACGGGATCACTAGCATCAGCGGGAGCTCCGGTTTGGACAAGCTGTGGACAGCAATTGTGTTTTATTGTCAGCAGAGACATATTGTAAGTGTGATTCTCTCTGTGTGTGTTTGTAGTTCTGCACCATTTGGTTTTCCCCCTTATATTTATCTTTTGGGGAAACAAATTGAGTGCTGGTTGTGGGGGAGTGCTGGGAGAGAAACAGAGCTAGAAATACTGGAACATGTGGGGTTCGTGAAACAGCTGGATAAGACGTTGACACAAGCACAGATCCTATCCACCGCATGCATTGCATGCCCACTTTGTAAGTACTGTAGGCATTTTATATTGGGTTCTACAGGGTACAAGATTTTGGACTTTGCATTCTGCACTATGGTGTGTTTTCCTCACCTCTTGTGTATTATACAATAGGATAACATTGCTGAGGAGTACTGTACAGCAACGGAGAAGGACTTTTATATGGAAAAGGCCCATGATGTACCAGATGCAGTACATTTTAAAGACATTCTATATTGTAATGCTTTATGGGCTTGATAGCAGACAACATACATAATCATGTGGAATCTATATATTCAATTATTTTTCACAAAATAATGCATAATTAGTTAATATATCTTTTAATTTTTGGTTGATTAAGATAGTATTCTCTATAATTTGCCATAAAATTAAAATGTATAATTCATTTTTTACATTAGCACTGTAATTTTAAAGTCTTTGAAAAATATTCCCTCATTAAAAAAAGCTCCCATTGTGCATTTAAAAGAGGGAAAAAGAGCTTAAAGACTGCAGTAATTGAAATGCGATAATGTAGATATAAAGTTTTTAAATTAAAATTGTAGTAGTTTAAACGTTATGAGTTCATAGCACCACAGATTATAGAGATTTGTACTGTATAAGTGAAGATGTGCTTTCATGTTAGGCTGGGTGAGAACTTTAAAATATAGTGGTTTATGAGATGTAGTGCTAACTGACAAGTTGTACAGTGGGACAAAGAGCAAAGTAAATGGCCAACTGCATGGTGTGGATGGGGCTGTTTTGTGTCCAAATCTAGACCCACAAGGATGGTGGGTGTAGGTTGCCAAGCAATGTCCACCCAATTAAAGTCGTTCATAGTTTTTTGGATTGGTTAGTTCCGGTAGAAATAAGTACCCAGATTATATTGTTCTCACTTAGTTACCCTCCCCAGTCTTTTTTCTTCTTGTTTGTCCAGGGGTCTCACAGGTCCAGAAGTATTAAAGCGATGGTGTTCGAGGATAATGAAATCCACATATTATTTTGTTTAATTATAGGGGTATACATCAATCTACTAGTTAAATTGAATAATATATATGAGATTAATATCCCATAAGGCCTGAATAGGCCCTAGCATTGCAAATCAGCAAAACATTTTGGCAAGGAAAAGGCATACCTCTGTTGTTTAGTCTGTGTCACGGGATTCCAGGTTTATCAACCCCTTTTCATCCCGGGATCATTGATTGAGCAAAGCAAGGAGGTAAAATAAATTGTAATTTATTTCAGGAAAAGACACACACACAATGTAACACAATTTACAGGGTAAATACACTTACTGTGAATGGGGCTAACGAATAAATCTATCCTTTAAATGAAATTCACAAAATGACCTCTGTAGGAGCCCTTCCCAATGACCGGGAGGTGCTCACGAACGTCCTGGAACAGATTTCGGCATGCTATGCCAGCCGTGACCTCTCTGTCTTTGTTCTTGTGAAGTGGGATTTAGAAGAATTCTTGAGTCAAAATCTTTGAAGCCGGTTCGCGTCTATTCAGTACAGAACATCTTTGCATTTGCCGCTGTTGGTTTGGCGCTTGGAATCTGTGCTCCTTGTTGGCTGCAAGGGTCCTTATGGGTTTCAGGGTCCAATTCACCAACCTCTACAGCCTATCAGAGTGTGGGAATTTTCCTGCCAGCCAATCACCGATTTGCTGGTATTGTAAAGCCGGGTGGGCAACTTTTTTTATTCTGAAAAGGGACATGCGCCAACCTGGAACCTCTGCCTCTTTGCATACTGAGCCCACCCGCTGTTCAGGCTCCACAGAGTGTTGGCTCTGGCAAATGGTGCCCGGATAGCCCTGTGTTAGCCCAGGATACGGATACTCGAGCAGAACTGCAGTAACCCTCCTGTTCTAACACATTGTCATCCCTGAGGCTTTCAAGTTCGGACTCCGCACAGGCCCATACTCACCAAGCTTGGTAGCCATATGGCCCAATACACAAATGGGGGGGATGGTGAAAGTGGGGGAAGCTCCCGCATCAGCTTCAGTCTTAATAAAGTGATAAATAACAGTGAGTATGATGTAAAAGAAATCAAAAGGTGCAAATAGGGATATGGAGACTACTGACAAAACAAACAAAAAGATTCCCCAATGAATGCACGCAAATGAAAAAGTAGGGAATAGTGAATGATTTAAAATAACTATTTATTCAAAAAATGTAGTATAAAATATATTGTACAGAGGGATGTGGTTTCAGATAGTTTTACCACATCCCTCTGTACAATATATTTTATACTACATTTTTTGAATAAATAGTTATTTTAAATCATTCACTATTCCCTACTTTTTCATTTGAGTGCATTCATTGGGGAATCTTTTTGTTTGTTTTGTCAGTAGCCATCTGGTCCCTCGGAATCCATGACTTGGAAATCCCACAGTTCATTCACAGGTTATCAGCATATAATAAAAGAGAAAAAATAAAAAAAACATCACACAACGCTCATAGTGTAATATCTTTCAGTAAAAATTATAAAAATGAGAAGATAAGTAATCTGTGTACATCAGATAAGATCTTTAATTGTCATTTTGTCAATTTAATTAGTAGCGCACTATATTTCCGTTTTTTGTACACTCTTGTTTAAAATTATATATATATTTTTGGTGTATTTTTTTTTTCATGTTCTAATATATATTCACGATCTCTGGTGTATGTGGGGTTTGTCACATTCTGTTATATTGTCACAATGTTGTGGTGACAGGAGTAATTTTAACAATTAATAGCGCACTATATTTCCATTTTTTTTCAGCATATATATCTATTAAACATAACTCTTTAATAAAATATACTGTGTCCTGTATTTTGTGTGCTAAAGATGTGTAAGTCCTTGTTCTGGTGTCAGGGATGGAGTGAGGGTATATGTTGCCTACACTCACTGCCTCATCCTTGGCACACTTTAGAAATAACTTTTAAAACTTTTTTCACACAAGAAATCACTCTCAGCTTTATCACATAGCTGGAGCACCCCCTGAACCCCTATACCAGGTTCAGGGTACCTGGGCATGTATCTGGGCACCCCTCCTTATACTAGTGACCCCTCTTTATACTAGGGACCCCCTGTATGGTTGCAGGTATACATTAACCCCTGTTTACCTTGTCTGGCTGATGCTGCAGCAGGAATCCTGGTGGTGAGTCGTAAGAATGTTTTCAGAGTTAGAGTTTGCCCGGAGCAATGTGCTTGGCTGTATCCGAGAATCTCACTCGATTCCCGGATCCAACTTTTGCGGTATCTCAGAACTCTGGAACCCCAATACATAGACACATTCTGTAAAGTCTTTCTCTGGCAAAACCAACCTGAAAATTACAGCCTAGAAATCTCCCGGTCCCAACACACCAGGAAAGGAAAAACACAAAACATCTTTAATGTCGCAAAATTTGCACACAGTCACAGATGCATTTCATACAACTGGGTCCAAGAGCTGACACTCTAGGACCTCAACACACAGATCAGGGTTAACCAAGTGGGCTTAACCTTTATTAGTGAGCCTGGTTAACCCCTTTACCGACACAGTCTGCACACACTCACTTGGCTCACAACAGTTTCATGCAACATTACCTACTTCTGTGATAATGAACCTGCTAGGTATCTCAAATTTGTTCTTTCTTGTGGCGTCATGGAAATGTTACTCTCTATATCGATTACAATCCCCTCCCTCCTGGCCTACACCCAAAATCATTATACACCCTGGACTACTCAAAAGACTTGCAATATCTACAGAATGTTGGTGGAGAACTCTGAAACCAGCACACCAACCACCACTTGCTCTAATAGCAAACATAAAATTTACAACTTGCAAACAACTACGTATTCAAATTTCTAGTCATACTATTTCTCTCTGTAGCAGGTGATATTGAAGTTAACCCAGGCCATCCCTTTTCAACTCTGTCCCATACAACTGAGAATACCCCCTTCAAATTCCAAAAAGGTCTATCTGTCGCCCATATACATATCCGGAGCCTGATGCCCAAAATGGATGAACTAAGGGCTTGGTGCTTTACGCATAAACTCAAAGCCATAATTCTAAAAGAAACATGTCTAACCCCTAAAACCTCCAATGCAAATATCACCATTCAGGGATCCTCCATTTATAGGAAAGATAGGTCAAAGAGTTGTTATGTTATACTGTAGACACCTTATAATTTACACTGTTAAATTTTCCCCCAAGCCCACCCTCTTTTGAAATCCTAGTGGGCAAAATCTGCCTCTCCTATTCTAAGCCTGTCTTGATTGCTGGTATCTTCTGCCCCCCTAAAACCCCTCTATAGTCTGTGACTGATATCGCCCAGGTTCTTTTGGGTTTTTTCCTCTCTGAATGAGAAGAATTAGCTGCTAGTTCTTAGGAGATTTCAACTACAATTGGCTCGACCCTAAAAACCACAAAATCCAGATACAATGCAACTAATTTCCCAACCCACAAGGACAAACCTGAAATCTCACAATCATTCCTTGCTAGACTGGATTCTCTACTCTAATCCCAGCAGAATCCAATCCTCTGGCATCCTTCCTGACATTTTCAGTGACTATGCACTAGTGTACTGTTTAAGGAAAATTAAACCACACCAATCAAGCCCTAAAGTTCTCCTCACTAGAACACTTAAAAACTTTAACCCACAACAGTTTCTGGCGGAATTTACCAAATGCCTTTGGCGTTATAAGCCTGTAGTCACATCAAGGCCAATGACCAGTAAGCAGGTCCTAACACTACCTATACACAAAAAATTACCAATGCTGCTCTACGTATTAACAATGTTGAAAATATTTCACAGGATACTCAATTCAGGGTGCAAGTAGGAAAAATTCACAAATTTATTATAAGACAATCCTACAATCCTACAATATGCACTTGCTGTGGATATGCAATGATGACCATATAAATCCTAAAGATATATTATCTCGGTATAGAATCTGGATATAGTAGGTGAATTAGCTAACATACACAAACACCTATATAGATTATATAATGTCATAACAAATAATAAAATGTTATTGAAACCGTAATAATAAAAATGCATATCAATATATACAGTGATAATTAAAAATCCTCATTGATTGGGGGTTGGCGGCCGACCAGAGCTCAATACAAATAGGTATTTTGGACCACTGTAGGACTGGTAGTCAAAGAGTAGGGTGTATACAGTATATGCTGTCAGTGCAGCTATAAAGAGAACATTGGATACAGATATCACTTTAAAGTTCCGCACTCCACTGCTTAAATATCTCACAAACATATAGCACAGATGTAATCACATAAGTATAATATCTGAAATAGCCCTATTAATGCTTAGGATAACACATAGCCAGTATATGCTGAGGGGTGTAACCTGTTTATATATCCATAAATGGAGTTGCCTGCAATTAGTGCAATATAGATAGGCCTATTTAACCTAGACTCCTCCTCCCCACACTGATGAAGGGTGTGCGTCACGCAAAATGGCATCAGGGAAAGTTAGAAGCGAATTGGCCCTTTCTTTGTCATACTTCATTGAGAAATCTATAACATGGTTACAACAAAAATATTATGAAAGAGAAAAAATCAGATTCTCTTTTGGCAGCTAGACTTCGAAACAAATAAGCAAATTCTAGAATACATTATATAAAACAGAACACTGGTACTCTTACCTTAAACCCACAAAGATATCCAATGAGATCACTGAGTTCTATATATATGACAGTAATATGACAAAGAAAGGACATAAAGTCCATCCACGGTGCAGCAGAAGCGAATCACAGGCATGACATAACATCCAATAAATCCCATATATACTGGATAATAGTACCAGTATTGATCAAAAGATTGATCAAAAAGAATCCCCTTATATATAGCACTCAGATGTCATACATATTATATTATGGACACAAATGGTCCTGCAGTGATATACTGCAAGTGTGACAAGTTCCCAGAATCACAGAGGATATCAAAAATAATAAAATTTTATTAATTCTACATCGATAATTAAAAATACAGATACATTGTTAAAAATCCCCATACTATTGTGGCTGATATGTGTAAGTCAAATTGGGTAAGTATAAATGACAATTGAGTATATTAACATATCATGACTTCCAAAATGTTCACAACTGGTAAGGATGTCTCTAACCGTCAGGTTACATACATACAGTATATTGTATAATTCAATCAAAGAGCAGACCTGATATGGTAATGGTATATCTAGGTATAATCGTGGTCTCTGTAGTCATACTGCAATTACATTTCTGGGAGCATAGTAGCGATGAGTATGGCATAAATCACTCTTATGTGGAATCGGTAGTTGATAGGTTAAAAAGTTTTTTATGTCTCTCTCTGTATGTCATCTGAAACACAACAGTAGAATATCCTTGTTCCTATATCCGCTGTTTGTGCCAAGTTAGCCTTCACAGCGGTTGATAGTGCAGTGTGTTGCAGTTTATCACATCTACAACATATAGTAATTGAATGCGCTATATTGTATCCAGAGTTATTATCAACAGCCCTGCAGTATAACACTATGTATCGCAGTTGTAACAATATAGTACATACTAGTCCTCTAAAGTGTTAACAAATTTACTCTGATAGCGCTAGACCATATGTGTTTATGTGCAATGCATAAATGCGTGTGCAAAAGCTGCCTGGTGATTCTACTAAGGGTACAATCTCATGTGAACCCTAAAAACAATATAGTGATACAAATGTAAAATTACAATACCTGGCGCATACAATACAGTGATTACAATACAATAACAATAAATTATTATAAAATAAAGGATATGTGACAGTGAAGTGAAGTCCTTTTTCAAAGTCTATGAATGAATTGGACTCTGTCCTCAACTTGGGTGGAATATAGTCCCTCTCATGCAGCAAGTTATGTTCCTAAGATGTGAGACAAAAAACAGAGACACCACATTGCGCAGAATTGATTTGACAGCAAATGAAGTCCTCCCTTATATGCCTCTAAGTGAAATGCCCACTTACTAGATATAAAGTGGGTCTCGTGCAGTTGAGAGAATCTGTATCTTTGTTTCTGCTGATCCAGACATTCACAGGTTAACCAGAACCCCACGTGATGTTCCTGTCTCTCCTGGATCCTTGAAGAAAACCCGTCTCAGGAAAGTGCTTTCTCCTTCTGTGCTGGTCTCCTGTATATATCTCCAGCATAGGGGTATACAAAAAACAAAGGATTGCGCAATAGTATAAAAAACTTTAATGACGCATCCTAGCTAGCTGCAGAAATATACTCACAGAGTTCGTGAGTGTTTAAAACAATTTAAACGCCCGACCTGGCTGTCCCACAACACACCCCAGTCTTTGTCAGCTCCTGCTTCCGGATTGCAGATGTCTCGCGCTATCCAGTCTTGTGCGCGCTGACGTCACGATTTCGTGACTTGACCGGAGAGTGAATGGGAGTCCTGATTGACGTTCAGTTAGGCTCCTCCCTACGCGTTTCGTGACGGGGAACGTCACTTCGTCAGGGGATTTGTGGAGCCTATGCAATCCCATGTACTTATATAGCTTGTCTTTAACTCATAGTGGGTGGAACTTTAGTCAATTAAAAGCACCACAGATGTAATCACTGCTGAAATAATTGCAGTGGGGTTGAAAACCTCCGTGTAACAATGCATAATATTGTCAACAAAATCCACTTACAATGACATGAACGCTCTAATGATAATGAATAAGATAAAAATGAATTGTTATAGAAATAGTGCCTATTACTTTTAACAAGCAAAAAATTAAGTGTGGTGGACACGTGAAACGTACTTCGGGACGTAGGGCGTCACAGCAGTGACGTCACTCGAGTGGCGACATCCAACTACTGGAATCACGAGCAGGCTTGTATTGATCAAGCAGCATACATGGCGATTATATGCCTCTCTTATACCTAGAAGACTTGGTTATAACATAGGTAGTTTGTGCACCAACTGTTACAACTGTTAGAGGTTGTGTTACTTTGCAGTGTTAACCATAGTCAATCGGTGTAAGCGGTGGCTGTTATATTCTGTCTAGGAGTTTTAGTTACAATAGAGGACCAGTATGTACTATATTGTTACAACTGCGATACATAGTGTTATACTGCAGGGCTGTTGGTAATAACTCTGGACACAATATAGCACATTTAATTACTATATGTGGTAGATGTGATAAACTGCAACACACTGCACTATCAACCGCTGTGAAGGCTAACTTGGCACAAACAGCAGATATAGGAACAAGGATATTCTACTGTTGTGTTTCCGATGACATACAGAGAGAGACATAAAAACTTTTTAACCTATCAACTACCGATTCCACATAAGAGTGATTTATGCCATACTCATCGCTACTATGCTCCCAGAAACGTAGTTGCAGTAGGACTACAGAGACCATGATTATACCTAGATATACCATTACCATATCAGGTCTGCTCTTTGATTGAATTATACAATATATGTATGTAACCTGACGGTTAGAGACATCATTAGCAGTTGTGAACATTTTGGAAGTCATGATATGTTAATATACTCAATTGTCAATTATACTTACCCAATTTGACTTACACATATCAGCCACAATAGTATGGGGATTTTTAACAATGTATCTGTGTTTTTAATTATCATTGTAGAATTAATAACATTTTATTATTTTTGATATCCTCGGTGCTTCTGGGAACTTGTCAGACTTGCAGTATATCACTGCAGGACCATTTGTGTCCATTAATATAATATGTATGCAACGGGTATTCCCCCACCCAATCGCAGATTATAGTGTGGGTGCGGAGAACGTACAGTGTTACCAGCGTGTGGTGCGTTACCTGTTGGCTCACAGGAGGGCTGAGCTTCCGCCAAGGGGAACCTGGGGCAATTATATTAGGAGTAACCACTTACTCGGTGCAGCGCCTCCACCAGCGATGGCTCCCACCAGAGGGGGAGTAGTTCCTCGCAGGACAAATACAATAATCACATACACTGTATGTAAAATAACCAATACCTTTCATTAACGGGCAAAGCAAACATGTAACATCGATACCACAATAACAGGTGTCCCTCTCTAGAGGAGACACTAACTACTGCGTCGCGCAGGACGCTTTCCCAACACCAGGTGATCCCACACAGTGTCCATAGAATCCCCACCCAATGTCCTGCACTCTGGCAGAGAGAGGCAATGGGTGACTGCGCAGTCACTATTATACTAAGGGCCCGTTGGTGCACTTGTGTATGTATAGTACCTGCCGAGCACTCCGGTGCTCGGAGCCGCACCAGCTTCGCAAAGGTCGTTCTGGGATCCCGTCTGATCCGATCCGGTGAATCCTTGTTTGGGGTCCCCCAAGGGCGATCCCACCCTGGAGATAGTCTCTTGTCTCTGGGTAACGACTTGAGCCCAAGTCGTCTCTCGTGGAGCGCAGCATCCGCTGTGTCCCTGTCTATTACTGGCACTACGTGACACGGTCCCTAACCTAGGGCCTGTCCCTGTAGAACCACAAGCTGGGGAATGAGGACCAACCTGGGACCTAAGGGGTTAATAGCCTATCCCGTCCCCCTAGCTCTTCCCGGTCTTGACTCAAACTAACTACTAGCACTCGCAGCACTTACAGTAATGCGCTACAACCTACTCGCTACCTGCAGCTAACGTACTGCACTAACACTGTGCCTGCCTGTCAGACCTCACGGCACTGACAGCCGTGATCCTGACAAGACAGCACACTGACACTAAGGGCCGCATCCCTATCTTGGGCCGTCCCTATTCACTTACCCACTAACCTGGTGGGGAGTTGGGGCCTACCTGGGGTGTGGGTACCTATATGGGTGCAGGAGCTGCACTCGCTCCCCGCACCCTTCCTTCCCTCACAGCTCCCCGGCTCCAACTGACAAGTGTGCTGCAAACCCGGGAAAATGTATCTACTTGCCTGCCTTGAGATCCTAAGCCCTACTGGCTCCCTGGCATCACATTGGCTGCGCAAAGGCTCCTGGGACTCGTAGTCCCTATCTAGAGCCTTCCCTGGTAGGCTAGGGCTTCACGGGTTTTCTCTCCACTGTCCTGCGCCTGTGCAAGCTATCTGGGGCTGCCTCAATCTTTCCTGGGCTGTTACTACGCTCGCGCGACTTCTCCCTAGCTCTAGGACCCTACCTGCGCATGCGCGATAACTGGGCCGCACGCGTCCCCGGCAACCCCCGAGCCGGAGCCTGACCGCTTTACCCCTGCGATCGGCTCGCTGGGCCACCCTGGGACCCGGCGGTACCCGCGATCGCGCTCGAGGTGAGGGGGGTGCTGACACCTAAGGGAGACCTGGCTACATGTATGACATCTGAGTGCTATATATAAGGGGATTCTTTTTGATCAATCTTTTGATCAATACTGGTACTACTGTATTAAATACTCTTTCTAGCACCTGTCATTCATCTTGTGCATATAATAATATATGGTGATTGCGGTCTCATTCACGTATCTAATATACCGGATAATAGCAATCTTTATCCTGGGTATATAAGTCCTTATAAAGCTGCTCCAATATATTGAATAGGAGTACTGATTTGGAGTGTCATCAGAACCTATGGCTCATGAACAAGTGGCCGCCAAATTAACAGGCTTTAACCACAGAGTGGGATTTATAGGGTACTGGGGAGACACAAATACCGATGGTAGAGTGTCCCCTTTTAACCAACCACACTCAGATAAAGCCACAGAGCACATAGGTAACACAGTCAGTAAACAGCAGGGCAATACCACAGTACACTCACTGTTTGTAGGAAGTGAAAGCGAACAACAGGAACTCCGTGTGAGCTTGCATCCAACTTGATAGAAGATCAACAGAAGAACAGCCTCTGGGGTGGAAAGTGGAGCACTGCGCTGGGCTAAAGTACAGGAACCGGCACACCAATGGTTAAAAACTACTTTATTAAGCGACTAGGGGAGACACCAACATTGGAGCAACCACCCACTCTGACGCGTTTCGGGCTAGGCCCTTTGTCAAAGAGTATAACCCCAATTACAAAAAACACCAACTTATATACACAATTTACCTAATTGATCGCGTCCTTATCCGGAAGTGACGTCAGCGGAACCAGCCGAGGGTCTCGCGAGTCTTACCAGTACAACCAGAGTCTCAAGGAGACAAACAGAGTAGACCCCACAGCGCCACCTGGCTTGGAGGACGCGCCAATATACTAACAAAGACAGTGTGCCCGGATCACGTCCATAGCCGTGTAACGTACGTGCTTGCCACAAACTGGTACCGGACCGAGGGGCTGAGGTGGGGATATATATAAACACCGACCTTAGGCCACGGAGTCAGTTCCGGAGTGCGGATTCCATAATCAGACATATCCAGGTAAGGATTGGAGAAGTTAGGGTTAACGTTATCCAGGTAGGGGTAAAGGCAGGCAGCACAGGAGCGGTGGTCGAGGAAACAAGCCAAGGTCATCAACAGGAAATCTTGGGTGAAGGTACTTCAGGGATAAGAACAGTATCTGGAAATCCAGTGCTTCAGCACAGAACGGCACCCCCTAGCCATGTACAGCCGAGAGTGGTGGAGACCACTGGGGACAGGAACTGCAGAATCCAGTGCTACAGCACAGAACGGCACCCCCTAGCCGGGTACAGCCGAGAGTGGTGGAGACCACTGGGAACAGGAACTGCAGAATTCAGTGCTACAGCACAGAACGGCACCCCCTAGCCGGGTACAGCCGAGAGTGGTGGAGACCACTGGGAACAGGAACTGCAGAATTCAGTGCTTCAGCACAGAACGGCACCCCCTAGCCGGGTACAGCCGAGAGTCGTGGAGACCACTGGGAAACAGGAACTGCCAACAGGAAGGCCACAGGAACCAGGGGTTCAGACACGCCACAGGAAACACTGGGGACACCAGCGTAGTCACTTCAGCGCGGCAGCGAAGTCTGCCAGGAACAAGGGAAGCCAGGTCTGCTAAACAAGAAGGCCTTGTGAAGCAGGGGACCAGGCACAAGGAGGCCTAGCAGGCCAAACAGGAAGTCTGTGACAAGCACAGTCACTTGCAACTTGGATTGCAAAGTCTATGTCCAGCCACTTCCTTAGAACGGGGCAGGCACTAAATAGCACAGGAGGCCAATCAGGCCAGAGCTGCACAGGAGGCAGCAGGAGGCAGGTGATTGCAGAAGCAGGGAATAGATTGTCTGGAACCTGCAAAGCTCTGGATGGAAGGGCTCCAGTCAAAGCCAGGAGTGGATTCCTGACATTACCCCCCCTTCACACGAGGCCTCCAGATGAGCAGAGATAGGATCCCACAGAGGTCTGGGCGACATGGAATTATTTCTGAACCCTCTGGGAATAGTTGTAGAACTGCGCCGAGGGCGTTTGTCAATGAGCGCTTTTTTCAAACGGCAAAGCAGTGGCATTGCAATCAATAGGAGGTCAGCACCCCTAGGTAGGTGAGGTTTAGAGAACATCAGGACCGATTTCTGGGCATCTACATAGAACGCAGTAGGCACAAAGGAAAAGCAGAGAGAAGCATGCCCTTGTCCAGAGTGAGAGCACAAGAAGCAGGGACGGGCACCTCAGTCAAGGCAAGGAAGTCCAATAGGAGCGTTGCAGTCTGTGATGATGACAACGTGAAATCCAGAGAGAACACATGAGGTAGTACAGAAAGTTCCATGAGGGATAATCCTAAATTTGCAGTAGCAGTCATGCAGTCAGAAACAGGTACCTCAAATAGTGTGGAGGAGTCACTGGGAAACAGTATTGCCTGAGGAATGGGAATCCCAGATTCAGAGGTAACCTGAGGTACTGTTGGGGGGATAGGGAGGGAAGGATGATGCTTTACTATGAGAATCTTAGGATCATCCATGGTTATAACAGGACGTGCAGATGAGTCATTAGATGCAATAACAGGAATTTGGCACTTTGAAAGGAAAGGAGAAAAAGGAAACTTTGACTTGGAAACCTGAACTGTCAATGCAGGAAGGGAAGGCTCTAAGGAAAGAGATTTAGAGACACAGGCAGGGATTTCAACTCTCTGAGAAACTGGAGAGGTAACACTAGATGCTGCAAGAGAGTCAGAAAAAGGGGGTTCAGTAGGGGGATTTTCAGCGCTGATAGACTGTGACAGGGCAGCGTAGCTGGCCCGAGGGTGATCCATCTGTCCCATGCTCTGGCGTGAGAGTGTAAACCATCTTCCAGACTGGGTCGTTTTTTCCCACAGGGTCAGGTTTTCAGGCCGGGACAGGTTTTTAGACAGGGACCAGTTCACAGAAAGGGGAAGTTTTTCAGACTGGGACAGGTTTTCAGACTGGGACAGGTTTACAGACAGGGACAGGTTTACAGACAGGGACTGGCTTTCAGACAGGGAGGTTAAATCAGGACTAGGGACCGTGGCAGCTTCTCCCTTAGGCTTAAGAGGAACAAAATCAGCTTGGTAATTTCCATGAGAAGGAAACCCCAAGGGTTTAGCAACAGGACTGGTAGCGCAGGGAAGCAGTCCCATAACAGCGTCGCAGGCAAGGATAGGATCCTGCTCTCTTATGTGCTGGTCCAAAGATAGGGATAATTCATGAAACATATTTTGAGTCTGTGCCAGTTTCACGGGATTCACGTTTTCCAAGGTCACAGGTGAGCCAGGGGCAGGAACATAGGAAATCATAGTCTGTTTTAGCTCTCTAAGGCGCTGGGCCTTAATCAGGAGTTCTTTACGGAGCTGTTTCTGAGACGGGGTTAGGCTAAAAAACAGGGGCTGGGTTTCAGGCGGAGGCAGTCTCTCAAATATATACTGATCTTTAGACAGGGGCTGTTTTACAGACTGGGACCGGTTTTCAGAGGGGAACCGGCCTAACCCCACCTCAGCGGGGTCCGAATTTGTGAGGCTGGACATACTGTAACATACATGCTTGCCACAAACTGGTACTGGACCACGGGGCCGAGGTGGGGATATATAAACATCGACCTTAGGCCACGGAGTCAGGTCCGGAGTGCGGATTTCATAATCAGACATAGCCAGGTCAGGATTGGCTAATGTTATCCAGGCAGGGGTCAAGGCACAGGAGCGGTGGTCGAGGAAACAAGCCAAGGTCATCAACAGGAAATCTTGGGTGAATGTACTTCAGGGATAAGAACAGGAACTGGAAATCCATTGCTTCAGCACAGAACAGCACCCCCTAGCCGGGTACAGCCGAGAGTGGTGGAGACCACTGGGGACAGGAACTGCAGAATCCAGTGCTACAGCACAGAACGGCACCCCCTAGCCGGGTACAGCCGAGAGTGGTGGAGACCACTGGGGACAGGAACTGCAGAATCCAGTGCTACAGCACAAAACTGCACCCACTAGCCGGGTACAGCCAAGAGTGGTGGAGACCACTGGGAAACAGGAACTGCCAACAGGAAGGCCACAGGAACCAGGGGAACAGACACGCCACAGGAAACACTAGGGACACCAGCGTAGCCGCTTCAGCGCGGCAGCAAAGTCTGCCAGGAACAAGGGAAGCAGCGCCGGGGCTGCTAAACAAGAAGGCCTTGTGAAGCAGGGGACTGGAAGCAGGATACCAGGCACAAGGAGGCCTAGCAGGCCAAACAGGGAGTCTGTGACAAGCACAGTCACTTGCAACTTGGATTGCAAAGTCTATGTCCAGCCACTTCCTGAGGGCGGGGCAGGCACTAAATAGCACAGGAGGCCAATCAGGCCAGAGCTGCATAGGAGGCAGCAGGAGGCAGGTGATTGCAGAAGCAGGGAATAGATTGTCTGGAACCTGCAAAGAGTCTCGCCAGTACAACTGGAGTCTCATGGAGACAAACAGAGAAGACCCCACAGCGCCATCTGGCTTGGAAGACGCACCATAACATTCACATAAACAAGTACACATAAATAATCAGCAGTCTCCCACAATATCAAAGGCAAGAATAACACTTGTCTGAGCATAAAATAGAGGTACAATAGCCTCACATGGTGTGTAGGGAAAAGAATAGGGGAAGGTAGGGGAAGAAAGACAATGCTGAATGTATACACAATAACCATAATAAAATAAACTTATTTCTTAAAAAAAGAAAAGAAAAAAGGGGGAAAAGGAATACAGTAGTGGTTGATAGAGAGGTGTATACCTGTAAATAAAGCTCTAATTAAAAGAATATGTTAATCATTAATTAAATAGGTAAACATCTCTCTATATGACCAACATAGGAGTAAATACTCCATCAATACCATCCCGAGATCAATATATAATATAATATAACATAACATTTCTCACATAAATAGTTATGTATATATTAATAACCTGATACAAATTTATCATGAACGAATATCAATAATCTACATGACCTAGAGATATAGAACATTATATACATAGTATATGTGTAGTGACACCGATTGAGAACTGAAACATTTTTTGTCTCAGTGACAATGGTGTTCATCCCACGCTGATTAAATTAATGTTTCCCTCTGGTTTTTGATGACATATATTGATTGTTTGTTTATTCATTTTGTCACTACACATATACTATGTATATAATGTTCTATATCGCTAGGTCATGTAGATTATTAATATTCGTTCATGATAAATTTGTATCAGGTTTATAATATATACATAACTATTTATGTGAGTAATTTTATGTTATATTATATTATATTGATCTCGGGATGGTATTGATGGAGTATTTACTCCTATGTTGGTCATATAGAGAGATGTTTACCTATTTAATTAATGATTAATATATTCTTTTAATTAGAGCTTTATTTACAGGTATACACCTCTCTATCAACCACTATTCCTTTTCCCCCTTTTTTCTTTTATTTTTTTAAGAAATAAGTTTATTTTATTATGGTTATTGTGTATACATTCAGCATTGTCTTTCTTCCCCTACCTTCCCCTATTCTTTTCCCTACACATCATGTGAGGCTATTGTACCTCTATTTTATGATCAGACAAGTGTTATTCTTGCCTTTGATATTGTGGGAGACTGCTGATTATTTATGTATACTTGTTTATGTGACTGTTATGGCGCGTCCTCCAAGCCAGGTGGCGCTGTGGGGTCTACTCTGTTTGTCTCATTGAGACTCTGGTTGTACTGGTAAGTCTTGCGAGACCCTCGGCTGGTTCAGCTGACGTCACTTCCGGCTAAGGACGCGATCAATTAGGTAAATTGTGTATATAAGTTGGTGTTTTTTGTAATTGGGGTTATACTCTTTGACAAAGGGCCTAGCCCGAAACACGTCAGAGTGGGTGGTTGCTCCACTGTTGGTGTCTCCCCATGTCGCTTAATAAAGTAGTTTATAACCATTGGTGTGCCGGTTCCTGTACTTTAGCCCAGCGCAGTGCTCCACTTTCCTCCCCAGAGGCTGTTCTTCTATATGACAGTAAGATGGTGACAAAGGGAAAGACTACAAAAATATGGTTTCAAATATTCTTAAAGAAGGGACTCTCCCAAAACTACATAGAGCAAGTAGTAGATACCAACAAAAACTTGAAGAACAACAAGGTCCCATGTCCAGATGGGTTAAGGTATATTTAACAAGATTTTAGATGTAGCCTAATTCCTGCCTTCCATTTTAGGAACTAAAATTATCTTCATCCCCAAAGAAGGTAAGGATCAGTTCTGCTGTAAGAGTTAGAGGCCCATCTCATTAATAAATGTATTGTATTGTATATCTTTATTTATATAGCGCCATTAATATACATAGCGCTTCACAGTAGTAATACACACGACAATCATATAAATAACAAATAATATAAATA
The DNA here is from genome assembly GCF_040206685.1 of Ascaphus truei. NCBI lineage: Eukaryota > Metazoa > Chordata > Amphibia > Anura > Ascaphidae > Ascaphus > Ascaphus truei. The sequence continues at coordinate 118,841,886 of NC_134484.1, forward strand.
ACGGGTCATGGGAATAAGTGCTTCAGACATAAACGTAACATTTAGAACGAGGAGTCCCTGCTCCGAGGAGCTTACAATCTAATTGGTATGCAGGAGGAATGTACCAAGACAGTAGGAGGGCAAATTATTAAGTGCTTCTGCCGGGGGCCAAGCTTTATGTATCATGTGTCTAGTAATATCTACGGTGCTACTCATATGCTTCTTTAAGCAGGTGTGTCTTAAGGTTGGTCTTAAAGGTGGATAGAGAGGGTGATAGTCGGGAATTGAGGGGAAGGACATTCCAGAGGTGTGGGCAGTCAGTGAGAAAGGTTTAAGGCGGGAGAGGGCTTTCGATACAAAGGGGGTAGAGAGAAGATATTCTTGAGTAGAACGCAAGTGTCAGGATTGCGCATAGCGAGAAATTAGGGCAGAGATGTAAGGAGGAGCAGAAGAGTGTAAAGCTTTAAAATTGTGGAGAAGTGCGTGCAAGATGCTTTATTTGATAGGAAGCCAGGAGAGTGATTTCAGCAGGGGAGACGCTGAGACAGATTTAAGAAAAAGTAGAGTGATTCTGGCAGCAGAATGTGAATTTAATATTTTCACAAACTCTTGCAATAAGGCTGAATACTTTCCTACCAGATTTAATTGATACAGATCAAGTAGGCTTTATCCTTGGACATCAGGAAGCTGGCAAAAACTCGCAGGGCTATACCACTCATTTAATTAGATTCTAATGGGCAGATCCTTACAATGTTGTTATTACTAGATGCAGAAAAAGCCTTTGACCGCATTGACTGGGAATACAAATTTGAGGTTCTAAGAGCTTTTGGTATTAGAGGGGAATGTTTTCAAGCAGTCTCTGCTTCATGCAAACAACCTTAAGCTATAGTTAGCTACCAAAATACTGTATGTTCTCAGAATCATAATCTATTCAAAATGGTTCGCAGCCATGATGCCCTCTTTCACAGCTTCTTTTTGCCTTGGCTATAGAACCCTTTGTGTCATACATTAGATTCAATTATACCATTAGAGAAATTAAAATTACAGATACAATCTATAAACTCTACCTGTCTGCAGGTGACATCCTGTTAACTATTTTGCATCCGCTATCATCTCTCCCAAATATGTTTGCTCTGATGAACAGCCAAGCTATGCATGAATAAAAATTATAAACCGGAAGCATTAAATATAAATATAACAGAACACTACGTAAAACTTATATCTCTGAATTTTAATTTTAAGTAGAGGCCCCACATGCTCAAATATTTGGGAATCTTTGTCACATAAGGACCATTTATGAATTGAACTACCCTAATATGATTAAAAAATGAAGAAACGATTTTGAGGAATGGTCTAAGTATCAGATTTCCTGGATAGATCAGGTTAATATGGTCAAAATTAATCTCCATCCCAGAATACTGGACCTATTTCACACAGTACCCGTACCAGTTAAATGTTGTGATATAAAAGCTTTTCAAATAGATATGTAAAAATTCACGTGAAGTAAAAAAATGCAAGAGTTAAAAACACCTTGTTACAGCAACCCACCAGCTGTGGAGGACTGGCAGTACTGCATCCAATGTCTTATAACAGTGCGGTATATGCCTCCGAATTCCATAATAAGCAGGATCACCCCAGAAAAGAAAACACAATATAGTGTACACAGTGCATTGTAAATGTGGAAATGTGGCACTGAACTTGGCTCTTATGTCAGCCCACTTACTATTGTGCAGCAAAAAGGTGTAAGCAAGGCGCTAGGCCCTAAATATATCAAGTGACAAATTGTGATTTAAAAGTGCAATATAATGACTCACAAGTAGAAAGAAAGTTAAATGTAATACCCCTCTGCTTCAACCCTCTGGTGGGGTTGTTTTCACTTATCCCCAAAGAGTAGAACTTGTATCACACGATCCAGGGGGAGCATAAGGAAAAAATGATAAAAAAAAGCTCTAAGTGCAGATGTATAAACAGTGGTGGGAGTAACCCTATAAAGCTTGGCTCCTGTGTTATTCCTACTCACAAGATAGTAGTAGTTTTCAGGCAATAGAGATCAATAAACTGATGGATGTATATCACTGGCTTCCGTTCTTCACGGGATGTACCTCAGCGAGAGGGGGAGAAGAACACACATAGTACAGTTCTGTCGATAATGACCCTTTATAATAAACTTATAAAATGCACACTTAGAGTGTCTCAAAGTTAAAACAGCATTTGTAGCTATAAAAGCTAAATGACGCTGCTTGGATGAAGGTAAACACCGTCTCTCACCACACCATCTCCGTCTGGAGCTCCGATCCGATCACCATCTCCGTTTGTGGGCGGCGCTGCTTCGCTTCCGGTCGCGGAACGATGTTGTCACTTCCAGTCGCGGCGTAACAGCGGATCGTCGGTGTATGCGTGGAGTACCCAGGAGTCCTCTTCCCCAGCAGCGTCACATTGTAGGTGGTACAGGTCTACGTTTTTCGTCTGTTCATTGAATCGGCTTCATCAGGAGTATACCTATCCCTGTCTTATGTCTGCTATATATACTGCATGTATTAAAGAATTAAACAATAAAAAAGCTGATCTGCATAAAATTAAACAATTACAATAAAAGGCCTATACTGCATCATATGGAAATTGATATTGTACCCTTTCTGTGATGACACTAGTGCCTGCCTCTCTCTCCCTCTCTTGTCTCCTTCTGTTATATTGTGAGTTAAATTGTAAATATCCATAAGGTTACCCTATTTTGTATCGTGATCTAGAATGCTCTTTAGTAACTGTATATGAGATGTCAGGAATAATAACATTTTATGCCTAGAATGATTCCATGCTTAGAATAATTTTAGATTTGGATTATGATCTTGAATATCCCATTGTAGATTGTTTGACATTGCGTGTAGTGATAAGAAGTGTCGATTAATTATACATTAAATATGTGACTATTAGTGCAATCAGTCCCACGTAAGAATCACCAGCAAGAATCATCTATTCGTTCTCTCAACAACAATAGTGTATTATACATTTCAATCAACACCTAATAAAAATCCCTACATATTGTGGCCAACAGTTATTGTTATTATATTGTTATACCATGATGTAAGATTTTCTCTGTGTATACTAATGATGTATGAATATCCTCAATGGACATTATAATTTGTGTTAGACATTTCCCCTGTTTAAGGTATCCCTACGTATCCACTCCTCAATGATGCAGTATAGGCCTTTTATTGTAATTGTTTCATTATATGCACATCACCTTTTTTATTGCTTAATTGTTTAATACATGCAGTATATATAGCAGACATAAGACAGGGATAGGTACACTCCTGAGGAAGCCGATTCAATGAACAGGCGAAACGCGTAGAGCTGTACCACCTACAATGTGACGCTGCTGGGGAAGAGGACTCCTGGGTACTCCACGCACACCGACGATCCGCTGTTACACCGTGATCGGAAGTGATGACATCGTTCCGCGACCGTAAGCACGGCAGCGCCGCCCGCAAATGGAGGTGGTGATCGGATCGGAGCTCCAGACGGAGATGGTGTGGTGAGAGACGGTGTTTACCTTCATCCAAGCCGCGTCATTTAGCTTTTATAGCTACAAATGCTGTTTTAACTTTGAGACACTGTAAGTGTGCATTTTATAATTTTTTTATAAAGGGTCATTATCGACAGAACTGTACTATGTGTGTTCTTCTCCCTCTCTCGCTGAGGTACATCCCGTGAAGAACGGAAGCCAGTGATATACATCCATCAGTTTATTGATCTCTATTGCCTGAAAACTACTATTTTCTTGTGAGTAGGAATAACACAGGAGCCAACTTTATAGGGTTACTCCCAGCACTGTTTATACATCTGCACTTAGAGATTTTTTTATGTTTTTTTCCCTATGCTCCCCCTGGATCGTGTGATACAAGCCCACTTACTAGAAAAAAGACATTTAAAGCTCATCCAATCAGTGGCTGTGCTGTGTCTACTTTAATGCTGTTTAAATTTTCTTCTGATCCCTGGGTTACGTCTGTATGAGTATAGTTGTATTCCTCACTTGATACATGTGGGTGAATCCTCAATACAAGAAACAAGACATAGTGCAATTCAAAAGTGACAATGTTTAGTAAGTATGTATATACTGTACACAGGATACTCACACTTTGTATCAAGTTCACAGGCATAAATGAATCGAGGAATTGTTAGCTTAGGCCCGGGCCATGGTGCCTTTGCCTGCACGGAGGTTGTGGGAAAGTGGATGCTTTCCCTGGGCATGGTCGATGGGCCATGCCGGGCCATGTGTGGCATGTTCTGGGGTTGTGCCTATGGCATCATGGAGCTGGTTCGCCCTCATTGGGCAAACCGCTGACGTGACCAGCCTTTCACGCTAAGAAATCAGTTTCAACTGATTTCTTGCGCAACACCCGCCCCATCCCGCATCCGCGTGCATGTGCCCACATGCCGCATAGACACAAACATTGCCTTAAGGCAGTGTGTTCGCTCAGCTGGTGGATGCGTCCACACTGTCTACGATATCATGGCCCCAGCCTAAGAGTCCACGGCACTGCTCTGGGGCACTCAAAGATTGTAATCCTGCAGCTCCCCTGGCTAAACCCGGGATTTCCCTCTGCACCGCCTCACTCGTTCGTCTCCTTTACCTCCCGGGCGTCTGACGTCACTGCCTAGTGCGCTCCCCGCCTGTGGTGTCAATGGGTTTAAGCGAATGATCAGATTTTCCTGGACTCGGCTCTCACACTTTCTTCACCTATTCCATCTCTACACGTTTCATGGTTAACACCGCTTCATCAGGAGAGTCCCTCCCCTTACCACAAACTATTTAAAGGGCTATGTTAATTACTATATACGGAGTATATCTGGTCAGAGATGGGGCATGGTGCAGACCTGGTCCTCTGCAGAGATACATTGATGATACAGGTAAACCCCGTTATAACGCGGTCCTCGAGGTCCACCCCGAGACCACGGTGTTAGTAACGGGGTCACGCAAAAACAAAATGGCCACTGCAAAAAAATGAGTTAAAACAGTGTTTCCCAAAGGCCTGAGTTCCTTTCCCCCCCGGCCAAAACCGCCACCCCAAGGCAGCATTGGCGCATCATCACCCTCCCCCCCACAATACCCTTCACCCCGCGGGGCAGGAGATGGGAGCGGGGATGTACCTCGGGTTCACGCTTCCCCCTGTCACCGCGTGACAGCCCGTGGGGCAGGAGATGGGAACGGGGATGTCCCTCCGGTCCCTGCTTCCCCCTGTCACCGCGTGACAACAGCAGGGCAGGAAATGGGACTGGGGATATCCCTCCGCTTCCTGCTTCCCTCTGTCACCGCGTGACAGCCCGCGAGGCAGGAGATGGGAGCGGGGATGTCCCTCTGGTTCCCGCTTACCTCTGATCCCCCCCACGTGCCCGGTGCTCCCGCTGCCTGCATGGAGGTGGTAGCGGGGGGTTTCTTCTCCCCACCACTGTCCCCGGTGCTCCCGCTGCCTGCGTGGGAGGAGGGGGGAGCGGGTGGTGGTGCTGGTCCTCTGTTCCGACCCCCCCGTCTGTGTAGAGTGAGAGAGTGTGTGTGTGTGTATGTATATATGGGAGAGAAACTGTGTGTGTGTATATGGGTGTGTGTGTGTGTGTGTGTATGTTGGTGTGTATATGTGTGTGTGTGTATGTGTGTGTATATGGGTGTGTGTGTGTGTATGTATATGGGTGTGTATGTGTATATGTGTGTGTGTGTGTGTGTGTGTGTTTGTGTGTATATATGGGTGTGGGTGTGTGTGTGTGTGTGTATGGGTGTGTGTGTATGGGTGTGTGTGTATGGGTGTGTGTGTATATGTGTGTATGTGTGTGTGTGTGTGTGTGTGTGTGTGTGTGTGTGTGTGTGTGTGTGTGTGTGTGTGTGTGTGTGTGTGTGTGTGTGTGTGTGTGTGTGTGTGTGTGTGTGTGTGTGTGTGTAGATGGGGGTGTATGTGTATATGTGTGTGTGTGTGTGTATGTGTGTGTGTGTGTGTGTGTGTGTGTATATGGATGTGTGTGTGTGTGTATGTGTGTATATGGATGTGTGTGTATATATGGATGTGTGTGTGAGTGTGTGTGTATGTGTGTGTGCACTGGGCAGTGTGTGCAGTGAGCAGTGTGTGCACACAGCAGTGTGTGCAGTGAGCAGTGTGTGCAGTGAGCAATGTGTGCAGGGAGTGTGTGCAATGTGCTGTGTGCAGTGTGTGCAGTGAGAGTGTGTGCAGTGTGCAGTGAGAGTGTGTGCAGTGTGCACTGGGCAGTGTGTGCAGTGAGCAGTGTGTGCAGTGAGCAGTGTGTGCAGTGAGCAGTGTGTGCAGTGAGCAGTGTGTGCAGGGAGTGTGTGCAGTGTGCTGTGTGCAGTGTGTGCAGTGAGAGTGTGCAGTGTGCAGTGATAGTGTGGGAGAGTGTGCACTGTGCAGTGTGTGCAGTGAGCAATGTGTGCAGTGAGCAGTGTGAGCAGTGTGTGCATTGAGCAGTGTGTGCTGTGAGCAGTGTGTGCAGTGTGTGCAGTGAGCAGTGAGCAGTGTGTGCAGTGTATGCAGTGTGTGCAGTGTGTGCAGTATGTGCAGTGTGCAAAAAAAAATTAATTTAAAAATGAAAAAAAAAAATGGGAGCCACGTGTAAACCGCGTTATTCCGATTCGCGTTATAACGGGTCGCGCTATAACGGGGTTTACCTGTATTATTTTAATGTGGAGAGGAGACTATGATAGATTAGTTGATTTTATAGTACATTTACATTAAAATGATAGGAATTTGCATTTCACATCTAATATCAGCGACAAGGAAGTAGATTATCTAGACCTTACAATCTATGTTGAGAATGATCAATTAAAGACCAGATCATTCTTTAAAGCTGTGGATACCAATAATTATATCCTGAGAACGAGTTGCCACCATCCTAAATGGATGGATAATGAGCCATATGGGCAATTTTGCAGGATAAAAATAAACCTCCTGACGAAGGAGTGTTCACTAATCAAATAGAAGTCCTGAAAAAAAGATTTTTAGAAAATAAATATAGTAAAGAACTCCTTAATGACTCCCTTGAAAAAACTAAGAAATTAGAAAGGAAAGATCTGATTTAAATAATGGACTGTCCACCGTCTCATGATACACTATGTAAAGATTTTAGTTTTGCATTCCTCACGGAATATAACAGAGAGTCGCAAAAGATTAAGGGTATTATTAAAAAGCATTGGCATTTACTTTTGAGTTATTCTTTACTTAAGAATGAAATTCCATCAATTCCGGATGCGATTTTTAAGAAAACTAATAATCTTAAGAATATGTTAGCTCCTAGTGTTATAAGTAAGGTTAAGAATACTGACAAGAATGACGTGAGAAGTTTCTCAAAAAAATGCTGAGTTTCTTAAAAACTGCAAAATGTTTTTTGGTTGCACGCCCTGTATAGCATGTAAATCTAAAAAAAATCATTTTTCAAATCTAATGTGAAGAATTAGGGGTCTATGCAGTAAGCAGCAAAAAAATTCATTCGCCAGTTTTGGAACTAGCCATGTTTTTGGCGTGTTAAACTCGCTGTATGCTGTAAGGGCCGAATCCCTGGCGAATGAATGCGCCACCACCATTTGATACATTGGCTAGTAACCGGTGGCGAGACAGCTGCCAGGCGAGAAGCTGCCGAGAAGCCGTCCCCTGCCGAGATCTGTCTGCCGCAGAGAGAGATCCGCCGCTCTCTCTGCGCATACATCGGCACATTAAAAATTATTTTATAAACCATTTTTATTCATAGTGTTCATGTGCAGGGGGTCTCCGGAGCTGAACCACATTGGTTTCAGGTCTGAGGACCCCCTGCTTCCCGAGATACAGGCCCCTTTATGAGGTGCCAGTATCCCTCTGCATTTAAAGGTACCGATCACGTGACCGCGGAATGTAAACAAAGCAGAGGGATACCGGCACCCCAGAAAGGGGCCTGTATCTCGGCAAGCAGGGGGTCCCCGGACCTAAAACCAAAGCAGTTAAGCTCCAGAGACCCTCTGCACATTTACACTATGAATAAAACACACATATCAATACACAATCATTCCTTACCTTTGCGGCTATCTGCTATGGTAACGAAGCAGCATGAATATATTTTTAATAATACTGTACAGGGAGCAGGGGGTCCCCTGAGCTGAACCGCATTGCTTTGTGGACCAGGGACCCCCTGCTTCCCGAGTTAAAGGCCCCGGTATGTGTGATCGAGTGGGCAGTGTCGCCGCCATGTTTATAGCATCCCATACGCTACGTGCCCGCAATAAAGATGGCGTCGACACTGTAACCGATGCCCCAAGCTGGGGCCTGTAACTCAGGAAGCAGGGGGTCTATGAGCCACAAATCAATGCGGTTTAGCTCAGGGGACGCCCTGCTCCCGCACAATATTATTAAAATACATTAATGCTGCTTCATTACTATAGCGCATAGCCGCTAAGGCAATGAAGGGGTTAACGAATAATAGTAGGCTTATTGGGGACAATTGCCCCCAATAAACATTGCAATACACAACATACAATACAGTAAAGGGCAAAATTACTATTATCCACAAATGGATAATAGTGCAGTTGTCCATTTAAAATACATAAACAACAATAAATACATTAAATACATATAGCACTCACCCATGTCCGGCTGCCACGATGAAGGCCATCCTCATATTCATCCTGCTAATGCCCCATCCGCTTCTGCAAAACAGACACAAGAATAAAAACATCCAATGTAATGTCCCCTAACCCCTTAATCACCATAGCAGTTATTAACCGCTACAGTCATTAAGGGGTTAACCCACCCTCACCCACCACTCGGGAGTACTACATACCCTCCCACACTAACCCCCCACCCCGTGAGGTCTAACCACCCTCACCCACTACCCACAAGGGAGGCCTACCACATACCCTTGGGGCCAATACCCCCTCCCCCCACCCCAACACATACAGTACAATAATGTGCCAAAAAACTATTATCCAGATAGGGATAATACATTATTTGGCCATTATTAAACACATTAACTAGCATAGTAAAATAAAGAAAATTCTACTGACCTCATCAATAGAAGGCCCCGTCGCCAGCATCATCCTTGTCGTCCGTTGCCAAAATAATACATAGCCAATACATTGCAATGACATTCACATATCATTGAACCTATTAATCACCTTATCGGGTACTAACCGCAAAGGTAATTAAGGGGTTAAGCCATCCTGGCCACATACCCACACTTCACACATTCCTTTGTACAGTGGCTTCATCATGAAAAAAATAAAATAAAAGTAACAATATATATATATATATATATATATATGTATAATATACAAAGGCAGATGTCACTCGCAATAAAGGTTGAAAGCCGGTGCTTGTCCCATATAATAATGAATAAAAATGGAGATTCCTTACCAGGCAGACCAGGAGTCCAAGACCACGCAGCAAGAACTGAGACAGCACTCAGAGTAAGTATCAAATAAATAATTGTATGTGCCTTTTTTCAATACACCTTTATTTGATACTTACTCTGAGTGCTGTCTCGGTTCTTGCTGCGTGGTCTTGGACTCCTGGTCTGCCTGGTAAGGAATCTCCATTTATATATATTTGCACATGATGATCCAATATACAAATAAATGTCTCAGGGTTAACAAAAACATGCTTAAATAAAAATACCACTTCCCCATAACATCCACAATGAAATACAATGCTATTTCCTAAACTAATCAAATGTAATCATCCAATCTAAAGCATCAAATGCCATCAAAAGCCTCAAATTCCACTCTAAACATTGCATTCACATTGTATACATGATGCATAATATTTAAGCTACATGTAGACGCTGCAAATCAATGTTAACAATAAAATATTCCAAAGAAAATAACATAACATCAAAATAAGTATACTATGTAATCCAAGAAAGTCACCATCAATCAATTTGCATACATTAATTACATCCCAAAACAATTAAAATAGCATCAATACCAATTACACAATTAACTATAGCAACCGTTAAAGAGAACAAGTTACCATCATACAAAATAGGACACCAAAAAATACAATATACAAAAGCAAGCCTCACCATGACCCAAAGTACAGCATACAAGCCACAAATTACATCTATCTAATTATCAAATACATTCAACACACATCTATGCATAGCAGCATAGAAAAAATAATTTCAATTAATGCAAAGCAAGCTTTTAAAACACAATCATTTCTTACCCTGTATGTATATATCTCTCTAGACATACATACATAAATACATGCAGTGGCAAGAAATGATGTACCCAAAAAAAACAAACACATGTAAAAAACAAAAAAAACAAGTTACATAAAATACATTTCTTTTGTTCACTTACCCTTACTTGACCCACTCACCGACTCCCGTTGAACAGCTTATTCGCGAACCAATCCACAAACAGGAACCCATAAAATAATAAACATTAAAATAATAAAACAAAACAATCCACGGGTCTTCTACTTGTAATCCATCTTCATCTGTATTCTTCTTTTTTTCAGCTGCGGCTCTGTTCCGGGGTCTTCTTCCCGTCTGCTGCCACGCCCGTGTCTTTTTCTTCTTTGGGAGGTCCTTCCTCCTCGGCGCCTGGCTTCAAAATGAGGCGACATAGGCTTTTAAAGGCCTACGACGTCACATTTTCGTCATGGTTCTCACGGCCCTGTTTGGGCCGTGAAAAGCATGTGCTTTTGTCGATGAAAAAAAAAATGATGACGTCACTTAAAGGCAATGAAAGCACAGCCAATCAGAATGGCTTTGCTTCAATTGCCTTTAAGATGACGTCATTAAAAAAAACATGGCCGGCCTCACATGGTACGGTAGCCAATCAGAGCCTGGGAACTCCATCCCAACTCTTATTGGCTCTAGTAGACCATGTGACAGAGGCTTGGGGGAGAACGGATATGATGTCATTGAAAGCCTGTCACATGGTACTAGAGCCAATCAGAGTCTGGAAGAGCCATCCATAGGATTATAAACAACAAAAGGGAGACACAAAACAAAAAAGGGCAGTATGTATTCAAATTTACACTGTATTGAAAGAGCCATAGGCTTTTTTTATTCTTGCCACTTTCTCGCCCCTTACTGAACAGGGGTAGGCATTTTTGGCGGGAAACGGGCGAGAAGTGCCTTTTCACCGCTTACTGCATGAGGCCCTTAGACTTTTAAAATAGAGAAATGTATTTGCTGCAGGTCAGATTTTGTAATATACATATTACAATTCCCTGGTGGTCTTCAATATGTTGGTTAGACCGCTAGACCTGTAAGAACTCGCATATTGGAACATTTGAGCATCAATCGGAGAGGGATCATTACTCATAGTGTATCAAACCACTTTTTAGATTGCCATAATTCAGATTCCATGCGTTTGACTTTTATTGGAATTGAGCTGGTTCAACAGCATTGGAGAGGTAGAGATAGGGGTGTGGATTTGAGTAAAAGATACATTTTTGAATAGATAAACTCAAAACACTTGTATCTTTTGGATTAAATGTAGAATTTGAGATAATGCAATTTTTATAAAATATTTTATCTTAAATTAAAATATTTATATTTGTATATTTATATATGGTATTTATCTCTACAATCCAATGTATATTCCTTATGTATATGTATATCTCCGCAGTTCTGCACCAACTCTGTCCTCTCTGTGATTTTATTTCATTTTAGCTGTGTTGTAATAAGGATTTTACTGCTTGTTCATTAATCCACTGTTTTCTGTTAATTTCTCCCCCATTTTCCTCAAATTGCGTAATTGAGGTTTAAACTAATGAGTGTGTAATTTTGTACTGAGGCTATTAATCCACTGTATTATCTTGTATATGCTTATATGTATACTGTATATTCTTCATTAAGAAGCTATTTTATATGACAGGCTTTTAACTATAATGGTGTTTGTAACCCGATTAAAGAATATGTGATTTGTGATTTTTAAATGTTTGGCACTTTATGGCAATCATTGTCCATCTGCTCCATATATAGTAATTAATATAGCCCTTTAAATAGTTTGTGGGTAAGGGGAGGGACATCTCCTAATGAAGCGGTGTTAACCCCAATACATGTAGAAACAGAATAAGTAAAGGAAGTGTGAAACTCATTGACACCGGAGGCGGGGAGTGCACTAGGCAGTGATGTCAGACGCCGGGAGGTGGAGGAGATGAGCGAGTGAGGCGGCGCAGAGGGGAATCCCCGGTGAGATTCAGTTCAGCCAGGGGAGCTGCAGGACTGCAGCAATACAATCTTTGAGTGCCCCAAAGCAGTGCCGTGGACTCTTAGCTAACCATTCCTTCCTTCATTTATGCCTGTGAACTTGATACAAAGTGTGAGTATCCTGTGAATATACGTACTTACTAAACTTTGTCACTTTTGAATTGCACTACAGATGCAGTGGCCATTATTTTAACAAATCACGTGGTTTATACCTTGGAATACCCATGTAATGGCGTTGGATTTCTTCCAACCCTTCCGACTTTAGACGCGAGTGCAGGCGTGTGCATAAAATGGCATTTTAGTGTTCTGGCTTTTAAACACCTGAAATTTACACAGTAGCACAGTAGCACAGTACTGTACATATTACAATTAATTCATTTAATTGCATTTAATTGCACACAATCCATGAAATCCAAACAAAGCAACTGTGATAAACACGTTTGCCTGGGGCGATTGGCCGCGTTCATGCCTAGTGGAGTACAGCAGCGCACACGAAAAGGGTGCAGTGATTTCTTAAAATAATGGCCGCTGCATCTGTATGTCTTGTTTCTTGTATTGAGGATTCATCAACATGTCACAAGTGAGGAATACAACTATACTCATACAGACGTAACCCAGGGATCAGAACTTTTTTTAAACAGCATTAAAGTAGACACAGCACAGCCACTGATTGGATGAGCTTTAATTGTCTTTTTTCTAGTAAGTGGGCTGACATAAGAGCCAAGTTCAGTGCCACATTTCCACATTTACAATACACAGTGTACACTATATTGTGTTTGTTTTTCTGGGGTGATCCTGCTCCTTCTGGAATTCGGAGGAGTATACGTTGAACATTGAAGACTTCAGGAAACAAGTCCTTACCAGAGGTTTTGAGCGAATCACACAACCAGTATCTATCACCTGCATATGTTTATCCAATTTCACTGTATTATATTATTAGTGTGGGAGCACCGTCCATTCTTTGGGAGTGCGTTATTAGAGGGCGGCACCTCTGAGCCAGCTCGTCTACTTGCGTTAATCACAAAATAGTACGCGCCGGGTAGAGATAGAATCCATGTCCCTTCTGCACGATGATTTGATGTGCTTCTTTACCTACCCATAAAAAATATAGCAACATTGAAAGTTCCTTTGTCTACAGTGACTCAATCAGTAAAAATCTGGGACACAATCAAGCTAAAGAATTAATTCACAATTAATAATTCTCTTATGATGCCACTATATAATAACACAGACTGTGTTCCAGGTCTGAACCCTAACACGTCTACACTCCAAATTCCTCCAGATTTCTTCAATTAAGCATTTGTGAACTCAAATGCACCTTTCTCAGATCAAACACAGTTTAAGGATTTGTGTATGGTTCAGGAACCCCCGGAAGGGGCTAGTTTCACCAGGAATACAATCTTATAACACAGGGTGACTCATCAGTCAAACCACGCTTTATGTTCAGATGGGTAGATTATTTAGGAATTTAATTCGAGTTAGAAGACTGGGGTGTTATCTTTGAAGAAGTACAGTAGCAAAAATGTCAATCTGTGTGGCAATTAAGGATAGGGCTTTTAAACTCTACATCAATGATTTCATACCCCCATCAAAATTATCTATTTTTTTACCATACATATTCTTCTCAATGTACCAGAGAATGTGGACAGGTGGGCTCCTTCCTCCATATTGGATGGCAGTGCCCGATAATTAAAGCAAAGTGGATGATGAGGTGCACGAAATGTAACAAAATATATTAGTTGTTTTGTTCCCACTAGATCCCTGGTTGACTTAGTTATGTACACCCCATGCCACACTTAATCAGAAAGAGAAAAAACTAATGATCCAAATCTATTCAGCCACAGATACAAGATAGCGGAGGCATAGAAGAAGTTTAATCCCCCCATCCATGACCAAAATTATGAAGAATATGGAGAGTTTTCATCATGGAAAAATTGTCCAGTACACAAACAAAATATTTACATAAATTCATAGGGGTTTGGGAAACATGGAGAGCCTGTATAGATAGGTGTAGCTGATTTTATAAAAAGTTTGTTAAAAAATTGATGGGAGTCTTGGGGGGAATCCTTGGACATTCTCTCTAGTTCCATCCTTAATAATGCTTGGGTGTGTAGCTTTTTTGTTGTTGCTAAGTGTGTGTGATGTTTGGCTATGGTTTATGATGAAGCATCAGGGAGAGCAATAAGTACGAAATGTTTGTAAGATCCTATAAGTCCTTAAAATATATATAGTCATATTATATAGAATATAGTCATTCTTTTACTTACCTTTTGTAAACAGCATGTTACTTACACACTACTGATGTCTCTGGACTTTCTATTTTATTATGTCTGCGTACACAACCTAATTTGTAAAATTAATGTCATATTGAGTGCAATGATGGTACAGCAGAGACTGCGACTGTTCGAACACAAACCAGTGGCAATCGCCAAAAAGACCCAGGTACACCCAGGTACATTCTGAATACATGAGGAGAGAAAGAAAAAACTAGCGCACAGCCAAAGAGTGGGTCACCAACAAGTTAATGAAAAAATATTCCTTTAATAATCCATATGGGAAATGGAGACAAACACCCTCCTATGCGTTTCGTGTATAGAGATACACTTTATCTCTAGGGACCCCTGTTGTGTTAATCCTATGGGTCATTAGTCAATGCAGAAATGCCTTAAACTTGCCTTAAACAGCCCAGAACATACCCAGCACATACCAAGAATTTAAGCAGGCTAGTTTAAGGCAAGCTTTAGAATAGTCGTGGTCTCATCTGTATGTATTTTCCCTTCTCTCTTTAAGATATGCTGAGTAACACTGGGAAATTTTGTGAGTTACAGTAGTATTTAGGGGAACAATTCTCTGCCTGCAACTGGATGGTAATATAAACACTCTGTTACTTTATAATTCGTATCCTACTCCTGCAGCATGATGAGGTCCCATCTACCCCCCATGTGAAGCCTCATCCAGTCCAGGACGTCCGTGGGTGGGTGGATGTGAATAGTTGATGGGTTGGTAATAAGGTTTTTTTTTTAATAATACTTTTTTTCAATTTCTTACATGATCAAAGAATTATTAAAGTATGAATGTATTAACCATTGAACAAAAATATAACATTATAATAATGAAATAACAATTAACAACAACATATCTAATTTTACATCCACAGCTAGTTGATCGCTAGGTGATCAACACATTTGTCGCACTGAATTTATGAAGCACTGATGCTTTGTGCATATCTTGTAAACAACAACAACAAAACAGTATGAGAATTAGTCAACATTGTCCAACATTACCCTCCCTCCCCACACATCCATTTTAATTATGAGGACTGTACCGTTATGGAAACAAAGATACAGGGCAGTGGGCAAAACAAACCTGTGATTTCTACATTGCTCATTGCAAAAATGCAAAATCATTATTTGGAACAAATTTTGTAGTGCATGAAAATAATAAAAGTATTGACAATTTAAATGCACTCAGTTAGCAATTAATTACATTAATGCATTTGCTCACAATACTGACCTCATGTTCCTTCTTTTCCTGCTCGGAAAAACAGTATTCTACTGTATAATAAGTAATATACAGTAAGGGCAACAGTGCCACCCACCCACATCAGAATTTAATTTATTTTTCTATCACAAACTGTGATATACGTACAGCATTCATTATTTGTGAGGGTTGTTTTTTCCAGTAAATTTCCTCAGTAGGTTTAGTGTAAATATCATTGTTCACCCAAAGCCGACAAGGGCACTATTACTGCTACACTACCACTGCAACACAATGTATATAGCATCACAACTTAAATCTGTAAGTGATGAATGTTGGAAAAATGTATTATGGATGGGGAATTTATGGTTGATTACCCAGTATTCTATCTTGGGCACAGAAGATTATGTTACATTTGTAAGAAAATTAGAATGTACATTAATTTATGGCAGGCACAAATGCGGTTATACTGTACATACTGTATATAAAATAACTGACAAAGTGTACTAGGCATACAAGTGAGACCATGTTCTAAGTTACTGCATAAGAATGGATTTTTTTTATCCCAGTAATAGAAAACATTACACTGTTATTACAAAACAAGACCAAGAGATTAGTAAAAAGATTATGGTGACATTTACCACATTTTAAATGATGAAGGAAATAAGTACTTTAGCTATAGTGTTAAACATAATTTTAAAAAATGTGAAAAGTAATTAAAATATGATGTTAAAGTTTCATGGTCTAAAGGTATCTTTGTCATATGTAGAAGCACATGCACACCGCTGGTAGGTGCTGGAGGGGGGTACTTATCTGCCGGTGCGCTGTATCCAGGGAGGTCCAGACATCCCAGAGGTACTTGAGCAAAGGAATGTAAGCAGGCACACGGTCTTACTAAAGGTGCAGTTTATTGTGCCACCAAAGGTCCAACGTTTCGGCAAATAGATTGCCTTTATCAAGGAGAGGGCCTCTCCTTGATAAAGGCAATCTATTTGCCGAAACGTTGGACCTTTGGTGGCACAATAAACTGCACCTTTAGTAAGACCGTGTGCCTGCTTACATTCCTTTGCTAAAGGTATCTTTGGACACAGCCCCACTATACACAATTATCTCAGCATATTAATACATTGATTGTTTTATTGATGATGGTGATTTTGCTCTTTATGGGGCCGATTTACAAAGCATTGATAAGTGGTTTAAAGTGCTATAAATGCATTTATAGCGCAATACTGCCTGCGTGCAATTCACAAAACAGTGATAACAGTGCATTATCGGACAATAATGGCTTTTTATCACCAAAAATCAGTCAATGATAAAAAAGTTGTACGATAGGCCAAAAAATGGCAAACACCCCATTTTTTGCCATAAAGAGCTATTCACAAAGCAGTGATAACTGATTCATATTATTAAAGCTCACTATTTCTTTTCACCAGCTAAAGGCTGGCGCAAAAGATATGGAGACACCAATAAAAGCATTTTTTTTCTTTGTAAAGCATTAATACAAAGGGCCAACGGGGGTCTCTGGGTGGTCCCACCGGGTGTCTGGGGGTCCTTGGGTGGTTCCCGCAGTTGTTTGGGGGTCCTCGGTTGGTCACCGGGTGATCCCCGCCGGTGTCCAGGGGTCCTCGGGTTGTCCCCATGGATGTCTGTGGGCCTCCTGGTGGTCCCCGTGGATGTCTGGGGGTCCCCACTGGCCTGTGGTACCAATCCTGTTCTCAAATTATTTTCCCAATACTTTGAAATAAATACACCCCCTCCCCCTCCCCCTAACACATACAGTACAGTAATAGGCAAAATTACTATTATCCAGATATGAATAATAGGGCATTTGCCCATTTAAAATAAAACATTAGCCAGCAGAAATAAAGTAAATAAAACTTGGACTCACCCCTGCCAGCCTACCACGATGAAGGCCATCCTCATCCTCATGGTCTATTACAACCAATCAGATTGGGGATATACATCTCACAATATGTTTGGCTGATTAATAAGTGACAGCAGTAGAATTGAAAAAAGTGGTGGAACAGCAGGAACCCAGAGAAAGCACCGATCAACTCACCAGAGGTAGCAAAAAATAAAAAAGGTTTATTGAATTACATTGTTAAAAATAAAAAACAAACTAACATAAAAAACAAAATCTCCTATATGTTTCAGGCTCTCCAGCCCTTTCTCAAGCAGTATGTGACGACAGCCTTGTTGGTTTTTGTGATGTCATCTTAAAGGGAAAGGAAGCAAAGCCATTCGGATTGGCTGGCTTCCCTCCCTTTACAGTATATGTCATCACATCCCCCAAAAAATGAGTCACATGGTTATACCAGCCAATCAGATGGCATGGGAACCATTTGCAACTCAAATGTGACATCACAGGCCATATAAAAGCATGTGCAGCCTCATTTGACATCAACAAACTGGAGAGGGAAGACATCCTCCCCATTAGGAAGAAGAAGAACCCCCAAACAATTAACAGATGAAGATAAAGTAAGACAAAAAGGACTTTGGACTTTACTTGTGGCTCGTTGTTGTTTTGGATCATGGATATGTTCAATAGCTTGCTGAAACCATGGGAATCAGATGCTGAAGACATCTAAAGGTAAGAAAAAACATTTCTTTTACAGATTTTTTCATTGTATTTTTATTTTATTTTTTTAAATGTCATTGATTGCAAATATATTTATGTTTGTCCATATACACTGGCGACACACTTTATTCGAGCTCGGCTAGTCCCACGAATTCGGGTATACCCGGGTGTTTTGAGGTTTGTGACTGTTTTCTGCCCGAGTGCATTGAGTTATTTTCCGGCAGGGATTGAAGCATTTTATTCCCTCTGGCTGCAATACTGCACAGTACATATATATATACTGCATTACAATTCATGAATTTATGCCATCTGGTAGACACGCGAAGCATTGCAGCCTATTAAATCCTAATCATTATCATTTAACAGATCAGCCGCCCATCAGCCAGGCATGAACCCAGGCTGGGAAGGCAAATGCAACGGGGCTTGCCAAAGGTGAGGAGCGGCGCATTCCAGGTATCTGCCAGGTACATACCGGGTATTTGCTCGAATAAAGTGTGTCGGTGCAGTAGGGCTATACATACATAAAGTGAAAAGCAATGATTTTTTGGCAAATGCTTGCGTTTATATATTTTAAATGTATTTTGGTTCTGTGGTTTTACATTTTTATGCTATTTATTTTGTGTTTTGGTTTTATTTTATGGCATTTTTTGTGGTGTTTTCAATTGATTATTTCTGGGGGTGTTTTTGTGTTTGCTTTGTATTAGTGGTATATTTTTGATAATGGTGATTTTTTTTTTTTTTTTTATTTATTGATGGGTTTTGTTTAGGTGTTTTAATTGTTAATTCTGGTGTTTATTTGGTATTTGCTTAATTGATTGCTGGTAATTTTATGGTGTTTATTTTTGTTTATTTGGTGATTGTTTTGATTGCATTTGTTAATGTTGGTGGTTGCTTATTTTTTAGGTTGGCCATTGACTACCATAGTGTTAAATCATTATATGGGCATGATATACCCCCTGTGCCAATCAATTGGTTTATTGGCATTTGTAATGTGTTTATTTTTCTATGTAATGTGTTTTATTTTGGGCCTGTTTTTTTTTTTTAATAAACATCCTGGAGGCGAAGGTGCACAGCAAGAAGAGAGTGGGTCAGAAGCTGCTAAAAAATAACCTTTATTGGTCCATTAAGAAGAAATAAGGTACAAAAAACCCTCCTATATGTTTCGTGCATTTATCAAGGAGTGTCTAAATGCAAAAAAAATCACCCTTATAAACCCCTTACCTGCTGTTCCGTTTGGCGCCAATATCATCACGAAGTCACCGAGTGCGACCCCCATGCACACGCACACGTGGTGACGTGGCTGGGATGAGAGGGAGATATTGCCCTCATACATACAGTTCGTCTGTCCTGCGCATAAGCGAAGGAGTCGCACCCCCATGATGCGGCTGACGTAACGTCACACGCCCAGTCCCCCCCGCACACGCACCGAGCTGGCAGCTGAGGGAATAAGAAGGCAAGAAACTCCTGCCCTCAGATCCCTCAGAGCGTCGCAACAGCATGAGCACCAGAGGCCCCGCCCCCACTACGTCATCAATGACTGGCAACCAATAGGAACAGCGGTATCTAAAAGAAAAAAGAAAAACTGCAGAACTTTATTAAACAACATTTAAAACAATTATATGAGCAAACTAAATCATAACATAATTCATACCTAATGACTCACAATACAAATAAAAAAATAACAAATATATTTAGAACAAAAAGCACCTCGCAGGATGCAGGTATACTACAGGCAAAATTAATTCAAAGATGAAAAAGAGATGTTATAATTACAGTATCATTGTGAGGATATAAATCAACCATGAAGGCATAAATAATTGTATATCGAATATCAGAAAATAGGACACCACAAGGCCTCTTGAGGTGGTGGTTTTAGTAGACTCATATACCTATCATGTTCAATATCGATATACCCAGTTCTTATGAAGTTAGAAATAGAGAGAAATAATAAGACCACAAGAATTATCTCATGCGTGACCATCTCAAATTAGTCCAACATTACCATAATTCAATCAATTTCATAATCGTCTCAATGTTATATAGATCCCCTACAGGAATTTATTCTCAAACCTGATAGGGGCTGGTTGGGATCACATATCTATTCTAAGATGGCCACTGGGCCTCCATTTGGTCCAGGATCTTTTCCATATCACCCCCTCATTCTTTCCTAATAATCCTATCTATTCCCATAAAATAAAAATTATCAATACCTCCCTTCTCACATTCAGAGAAATGTTTGGCTACCGGGTGTATCTTATCCCCCTTTTTAATCAGTCTCATGTGTTCCTGAATCCTTGTTTTAAGATTCCGTTTGGTCCTTCCAACATATCTTTTCTCACATCCACAAGTGATTAGATATATAACATACGTTGAGTTACAATTAATAAAATAATTGACTCTGTACTGCTTATGTGGTGTGAGTGAAAAGAATACGCTGGAAGGCCTCAAAAAATTTACAAACATTGCAACTCCCACATTGGAATGATCCTTTAGTACAGTAACAAAACCATGGCAACGATTATCCCTTGTATTGATCATACTGGGTGAAATAAAGGTCGACACTGTCCTATCTCTGCGAAACACACATCTTGGGAAAGGTCCAATGTGGTCTCTTAAGTCCTTATCAATATGTAAGAAGTTCCAATGTTTATGTAAAATTGATCTTACTTGATTGCTTTTCTTGTTAAATTGTGAAATAAACAAGGGCGATTCATTATCACCTTTGGGGTATCTCCCCATCTTCTTCTGCCGCCAAGCCGACTGGTAAATCATGCCCATATTATTTGAACATTATGTACCCACTGTACCAATGAATGGGTGGAGGGTGGGGGTAGGTACCTGGGGAGGACGGTTAGACCTCCTGGGTAGGTAGCGGGGGAGGTAGGTTAATGGATAGGGGCCATTAGATTGGTTTTTTTACTGTATTGTTTCTGTCAACGGAGGAAATGGACGGTGATGAGGATTGCCTTCATTGTGGCAGGCTGGCAGGGGTAAGTGCAAGTTTTATTTACTTTATTTCTGCTGGTTAATGTTTTATTTTAAATGGGCAAATGCACTATTATCTATATCTGGATAAAGTAATTTTGCCCATTACTGTACTGTATGTGTTAAGGGGGTGTATTTATTTCAAAGTATTGGATATTTTTTGGGGGGGCACAGGATTGATACCACAGGCCAGCGGGGACCCCCGGACACCCGCGGGGACAACCTGAAGACCCCTAGACACCCTGGGGACTAGTGTAGTAGGGACCACCTGGGGGCCAAAGGACACACGTGGGTCCCAGGAGATCCCCCTGGTCCCGCAAACTATTAATAAAAATTACATTAAAGCAGCTTCATGACCATAGCGGCTAGCCACTATGGTAATGAATTATTTTTTATTGTTATTGGAGTTTTGATACTAGTGTACATGAGCTGGGGGTCTCCTGAGCTGAACCGCATCGGTTTCAGCCTTGGGGACACCTTCATACATGAGATATAGGCTCCGCTATGGGGTGCCGGTATCCCAATGCAGGATTTAAATCCTCTGGTCACGTGACGCGGGAGATTTAAATCCTGCACTTGGATATCGGCACCCCATAACGGAGCCTGTATCTCGGGAAGTAGGTGGTTCCCGAGGCTGAAACCAATGCGGTTCATCTCAGGAGACACCCTGCTCAAGTACACTATTTTCAAAATCAATATTGTTAATGCACGATCGCCTGTAAGAGCCATGCATGGATACACAGCGTCTCCATGCAGCACTTACAGGCTTCATTTTTTTCTAGCAGTTTTTGCGCTATAGAATTTATAGCACAAATGCACTGATACAAAAAACAGGTCGCACAATAGTGCATTTTTGTTATCTGACTTTAAAAAATGGCCTTCACTTCTTAGTGAATCCCGCTTTTGGCCTCATGTTATCACGTTTTAAAGTTTGATACAAAATTTCATAGTCGCACGAAAAAGCACTGATTTTATCACTGCTTTGTGAATAGGTCCCTAGGTCTCAAATCTTAATGTACTGCTATGCTAGACACATATACAAGATGCTTAGGCGTGTACATTACAAGATTTCTCCTGTTAAATGAAAAGTCTTATATTTAGAGTTAAAAGAATTTAATTAAAACTTGAAGTAGTTGATAATAATATATATGTAGAAAAAATATAGGCTCATCTGCTTTACATAGCAGTTACAGAGCCCCTAACAATTTTCCAATTAGTACAGGTATAATACACTCCAGTGTCAGTCTGCACATCACCCTCCATTGAAGAGTAGGTGAATATACAGTATAAGGCTGACAGAAAGAAATATGTGTAAGTTTTATTATATTCACACCATGGAATTTGTGCACCCACAGGTTACCTCTACAGTAAGGTAACTATGATACAGGCTTTGGCCAGCTTTAAATTCCACTACTCACAAAAGCATATACTTTATTTAACCCCTTCAGGGCTTTCTCACATTTTCACTAGTCCATGGGACAATAATTACATATATTCAGTGTAGGCACTTGCAAAATTTGGTTATGCCGTGACGGGGCTTACCAAAAAAAACCTTACTCGTGAGATCACTATTTTATTTTAGCCTAATTGGTAGGAGTGCAGTAATCGTTCTTTTTGTTTTTCTATATGTAAGACCTATCTTTTTACCAGCAGCAAACGTCTATAGGGAGGAGCACAGTAATAAGTACAGTCTCTCAATAATACATATGTACCCGGAAATTACCCAGTACCCGGCACTATTTTCAGTACACGGAAATTACCCGGACCAGGCACCATAGGGCTGGAAACCGGTGCCGGGTAATTTCCATTCTGCTCTGCTTCCTCGGTTCTCCTCTTGTAGAACAGAAGGTGCAGAGCAGCAGAACACTTACCTGCAGCCGGCTGCGGAGGGTGAGGATGACTACTGCAGAGGGTGAGGAAGACCACGGCGACATCCTGATGGCGGTGGGAGCAGTGGAAGACATTCTGTTGGTGGTGGCAGCAGAGGATGACATTCTTCAGCCGGTGGGAGCAGCAAAAGATATCCTTCAGAGCCGGTGCCAGTGGGAGCAGAGGAACATGTGACCAGAGCAGGAGCATTACTTTTGGACAGCCAGCTTCTCCCCGGTCTTCCACTGCTGCCACCAGCTGAACAATGATGTCCTTTGCTGCCACCGCCACCAGAAAATCACTGTGTGCCTCCTCACCCTCCACCGCCATCTTCATCACCCTCCGCCACCAGCAAATGATTGATGCTCCTGAAGCACGTGCCTCTTTTTTGATTAGGGCCGAATGGGGGAATAAAATACCTTTTTCATGGTGCCTCAAAGAGAAAGTGTTTGACTTGTGTGTCCTGCCTGTGCTCATGTATGGATGTGAAACTTGCACCCTAAATGCAAAGACAATATAAAAGCTTCAGACAACTTAAATAAGTATGGAGAGATGTATGTTTGGTATTACTTGGAGCGACTGAAAGAAAAATGATTGGGTCTGAAAGCAAATAAAAGTTTTGCAGGATATTCCAGGATATTTGAAGGATATTGAAAAAAAGTTAATGTAGTTGCCATAATGGGTGTCCTCCTAGCAAACTCAGATGCTCTGCTAGGTCTTGACCTTTCTGCAACTTTTTTCTCTGTAATAGTTTAGGTATACTTCAGCAGCTTGTGAAGATGACAGCTCGTCATATTTATCAACATTGAACAGTGAGTTTCACTGGGAAAAGCAAGGCTACCCTTTGGCCCTGCTTGTGAATCTTGGTACTTAATTCAACATATTCCTTGTGGGCATTGATCATCTCCACTGAGAAGTCTTGGAACATTAACTTTTTCTTTCCATTCCAGTTTACAGGTCATACTTTTAAGCTTCCCACAGAAGCATTTTATCTCTATAGAACAGGCATTTAAAAATTATTACTGCTGTTTGAGTATTCGTAGAAACAAAATACTTTTTAAAGTTTATTTAAAATTTGGAAATGTTTGTGCCAGTTTCTCAAACTTGTGTGAAACTTCACTCATCTCTAATAGTGTGCATATTCATTATAGTAATGGGCCATATTTACTAAGTTGGGCTACTACCTAATATACAGATGTAATAATAATAAATAATAAAACAAATTTGCGCAGTACGCAGCACATAGGAATTTTTACAGACACAGGGCCTTATGCAGAGAGCATCGTTATTTCGAAATTCGTCATTTTTTGTACAATTTCGCGCAGAAACCGGCAGAAAATGGCGAGTTCCGAAAAACGCGCCATTTTGTTTTTTCAATTGCTAAAACTCGCCTCGCGGCTGGCGAGAACCTCCATCTCGCCATTTTTAAAACTCTCCGAATGCAGAGAGGTGCGAACGGCATAAAGCGGCTGTTCGCGCCAAAAAATGCCGCGATTCTCGCATTTTTGCCGCGCCAGGAAAAGATGGCAAGATGGCGCTCGCCGCCTATAGTAAAGGGGAAAAAAAGGCGCGAATTTGTTTTTACACGTTTCTGAAGCGCGCATCTCGCCAATTTAAACTCGCCACACGCATCCATGTTAAACATAGCAGAATTCGCACTTTTCTGCATATGGAGAATAAAACTCTCCAAAAAAGCTACTTTTTATGAAATTCGCCAATTTTAAAATTCAATGCTCTCTGCATAAGGCCCACAGTCCCTGCCCAAAGGAGCTTGCAATCTATGTTTTTGGTGCCTGAGGTACAAGGAGAAAAAATGACTTGCCCAAGGTCACAAGGAGCTGATACCAGGAATTGAATCAGGCTCTCCTTATTCAAACTCAGTTTAATTGTTTACAGAGTCATTGGGCCTCATTAGAGTAGCTTTGATGAGTTTGCTGCTATCTCGCAAGGTTTGGCATTTTCCCACCGAACGGTTTTTCATTCGTGTTATCACGGTATTCAGAACTAATCAGAAACCCTCTCAAACCATGAGGTAGGAAAATGCAAAAACCGTACAGCATTGCAACAAAGTTATCTCAGATTTTTTCTAAGTTCTCCCCCTGCTATTTTCTCGCTGCACAGGGAGAGCCGCCTCTCCCTGCACAGCTCTCACAGGCAATCACAGTGTTTTTTTAATAAAAATTTGAATACTAGAGTGCGGTAGCAGGGGACCTTCGGAACAGAACCGCATTGATTTCATGTCTGGGAACCCCCTGCTTCCCGAGTTACAGACCCTGGCATGAAAAGCCACTAGAGCAGTCAATGAGCAACCTAAAAAAAAACAGCACCTAAACAGTACAACAATAAAAAAAACAGCACCTAAACAACACAACAATAAAAAAAAACAAGCACTTAAACAACACAACAGTAACAAAACCCAAGCACCTAAGTGTAGCCAAGTGCCCCTGGCTAAAGCCTTTTACTGGCCTCAATACTATAAGTCCTGTTAAGAACAGGCAGTGTTGGGTTTAAACTCCTGTGCAGGGCCTAGCCTAGATGGGTACTGTGTTGCCTTATCCAAGGGCAGGCCTAAACCGGCAGTTGGAGTGTCATAACTGGGGAGGGTACTGACTGGGTCACATGTATATGGTGTAATGCCTGACAGTACCTGGACCTGCCCTGTTATTGGGTGGGGTTAGAAGCCTCTCTCCCGGGTATGAAAGCTGACACTCCACCAAATTGAGGTGGTTCATTATGGGACAGTGTGATAACCTATTCCCTATCAAAGGGTTAAGGAGATTGGAGGGGCTCTTGAGGCCTCAAGCCCCTGGGGTCTGCTCCAGTGCTGGAGGATGATCATGTTGTTGTACAAAAAAACTGCTTTTGGACCAACTATCGTGTGGGATTCTTGGAAAGGAGAATTGCCTGTGGGGACCACCCAGCATCTAGCAGGATCCTCATGGGATGGAGGCGCTGCCCAGTAGAGCTGGAGAAAGCCTGCCCTGTTGCTGCTCCCAAACTACAACTGCGGAGCAACTCAGACCTCCTGAACCAGCAGTTGAGCTACAGTACCGGGGACAATACCCATGTAGTGGCCAGATCTTCCATGGCAGAGGGTAACAGGTGCTGCATAAGCAACACGACAATTAATGAAACCAGTCACCTAAACAACACCAAGAAAATAAATCAAACGCCTAGACAAGCCAAAAATTATAAAAAAAATCAAGCCCTACAAAAACATAAAAATTAACTCAAGATAAGAAACACAAATACAAAACAACAATTAATAAAAAACAAACATTTGCCAAAAAATGAATTGCCTGCCACTGTATTTATCTATACACGAAATGGGCATAGATAAACACATTGTGCAAAAGAATAAAGGTGGCACTCAATGCAAGTGTAGTAACAATAAAGTTATAGTTAGAGTATTAAAATAAAGATACTCTAGAGTAGTGCAGAAAACCAATAAAGGATATATATATACCAATAATACTAATATAGTACAAGTGACAAGTGATGCAGTGTTAAATAACACAATAATAAGTACTCCACCACTCAGACCCTGAACTCGATATGTTATCTAAATATCCACACAGCGACTTGATTCCACACAGCAGGGGAGCGGGGATTATGTACCACGGAGAGAGTAAGAAAGAACAACAAAGGCAGTATCGCAGGAACAGTGTGTAAATCAGAGTATCTACGAATGTTATGCTCACAAACCAGCACAAATCTGTGGCAGGTGTAGTTGGACGTGTACAGTACATAGTCATTCCGGTGACCCCAAAAATTGGAAAGAAAGATAATAGTGCAGATGTACTGGATAATCAAGTATATATTTAAAACAGAGGGTATCCCTCCGAAGTGGAGGCTTACATCAAGTGCATGAAGACAAGCAATGGGTGTATGATTGTGGCTCCCATATGCAAGGTGAGTCGTGATCTCACCAAACACAACCGGACTTGACCCCTGGTGACGTCACTTCCGGATTCAGTTTAGATCACCTCGCAATAACGCCTTCCTCTGCACAGAATGTCCTCCCTGGGTCTCTGATAGGGCTTGAGCACACTCAACGTGTTTCTCTGTCAAGCAGCTTTTAACCCATTAAGACTGTTTGATTATTTTGATTTGAATATGTGTTTCTGTCTCTGTTTCTATTTTTCTCGGTTGCATCAACTGGAGATAATTTCCACCTATGAGGATTCTTTTATTTTGTATTATCTCATGTAGTGAGTTTTTTTAGGTTTCGTTTTTAGAAATAGGTTGAGCATCTAAAACGAGTCCTGATTCAGGATATTTTAAAGGCTCAATAATAAAGCATTTAAATAATTTTTATGATGTGTTTTTGTATTTATGTGCATTTTATTTTACTTATTGTCATGTTTTATTATTATTGTATACATTTGTTTTATGTTTATGTTTTTGATATGGATGTACCAGACATCATATTAGGATACTATTGGCCCAATTGCTGCACAGCACTCTTTTTCCTTTAATGACAAACAATGCTAATTAGACCGAGTGAGGGTATATATAGCTGAGGAGGTGTAGGAACTAGAGACTCCTAAGGAAGCTGTTTGACAGAGAAATGCTTTGAGTGTGTGTCATGGGAGACCAGGCACTTTACACCTTTTTACCAGGATCATTCATTGAGCAAAACAAGGTTATTAAATAAATTGAGCAAAACAAAGTTATTAAATAAATTGAAGTTTATTCGCACAAATTCGCTTACACACAATGATACACAAAATACAGACAATAAGACACACTTACAGTACTTTGGGACTGGGTCAAAAACTAGATTTTCCTAGGTGCAGTAGAGGAGTTTTACCCTGACCGGGACTTATCCCAGAATTCCCTGGAACTAAAATAGGCATGAAGTTCCACACGTCACCGGTAGGTTCTCTCCTTGGAATTTGGTCCCTCCTGACCACGAGCTGCCACAAATCCTCTGGAACTGAAATCGGCATGAAATCCCAGCCATGTCCAATTGGGCGCAAAAGTTGTGACTTTTGGCAGTTTCTGGCAGGCAGGCTTTAATGGCTTGAAATCGAAGCTGGTTGCTCTGTGTAAGAGATGTGTGCAAAGGTACGCAATGGAGACTGGTTTTAAGGTGAAATTAAATAAGGCTTTATTGCGCCTGTTGCTTTAAACACAGCAAACATGTGAAAATCCACAAACAAAATCTGCTCCACGTTGGAGTATATTTACACTTGTAGTCCTGCGATTCACCAGCCCAAATCATAGAGACATTTATATTTATATATATAGACAGACATAGATCATCAGTCTTATAAGAAAAGTCTTATCTGTCTCGTAGTTGTAGGGGGAAGGCTTCTCTCTTTCCTGGGTTGCTGCCTTTTCCTCAGGTTATCTCAGCATTCAGGTGTAGAAGTCTTGTGAGCTCCAGACATCTGTGATCCCTCTGTCAGTCTCATCTGTGAGACTCAGGAACCTCTGCTCTGTCTGTTTCCTTGGTCAGCCCAGTTGTGGACTAAGGAATCTCTCTTCCTGTCTCAAAGGCAGGCTTTTCTAACCAACCTCTAATCATCCAGGTGGTGTTGGTTATTGACTACCAGCAGATAACCACCACACTGCTAGATTAGAGGCACCTTTTTGAACAGGACAAATCCCCTGTTACATACCTCCCCTGTTTGTGGGAAGCTCGGGCTTGCCACGGCCAAAGCCCATCCTTCCACTCTCATTCGAGATGTCTCAGTGACTTGAATGAGAGTGGATGGAGGAGTAGAACCCTCAGTCCCTCTGGGATTGGAGCCCTTCCTCCAGTTTAGTAGTGTCTACTCTAGAAGGTGCTTGAGATCAGCAATCCTCAGTCGCTCAAGGAGAACCTTTTCCAAGTCCAGTCTTTCTACTGAGCACGTGGTCATGAGCTTTCCCCTGTGTCGGGCGCGCCTCTTTTTGTAGGCAGACAGTCGCAGAGCATTTATGCAAATCGCTTTCTTTCGCCATCTTTCACATGTACTCCACTTTAGCACCAAATGTCCACTTCATGGTATCACAAGAGCGCCCATGAACAGCCTCCTGAGCCCTCAGTTGTTGAAGCTGTCTTCCTGCACTTTTCCCATTCAATTTAGTTGCCAGTTCAGCTTCTTTGGGATTGAGTTGCGATTCCAGCTCTGTTTCCAGAGAACGTCCTATCTTTTCAGCTTCCTCAGCTAAGGATTCTTCTGGCTTTGATTCTGCACTCCTACCTCTACCCTGTTGGGAGGCTGCAGGTTGTAATGCCTGAATGCCCGCAGACCTGGCCAGTCCCCAATACTGAGGTGGGTAAGGGTATAACACGCACCCACAGCAGTTAGGGCATGCCCGGAGTGTGGTATGATGCGTTGCCGGGCCTGGTGAGAAAGAGTTAACTTGATACTTGCTGTGTCCGGGGTGCCAGAAGTCCGAGGGTAGAGATCAGAGAGCCGTAGGTCAGGGGCAGGATAGAGAAGCATAGTAAGGTCCAAAGCCGAGTCCAGGGAGTAGCGA
The DNA here is from genome assembly GCF_040206685.1 of Ascaphus truei. Classification (NCBI taxonomy): domain Eukaryota; kingdom Metazoa; phylum Chordata; class Amphibia; order Anura; family Ascaphidae; genus Ascaphus; species Ascaphus truei. The sequence continues at coordinate 118,871,440 of NC_134484.1, forward strand.
GGTACACGAAGTCAACGAGAGCCAAGATCAAATCCAAGGGTATCCAACGATGGCAGGGACAGGAACTAGAGCTGTAATACAGAAGAGAGCCAGGCATAGATGACCGAACAACCGAAGCCACTGAAGAACTATGCAAAGCGAGGAAGGAGAGGGCAGACTGGGGTTATATATGCAGGAGGACCAATGAGAGCAAGAGGTGGAGCGGAGGCTGTCTGAGCAAGCCCAGGGATAGGTTTAGGTGCCCAGAGTGGGAGTCAGCCAGGTGAGTGGTGGAGACAGCCTGTAGCTGATGGGAGGCGGAGCCAGTGGTGCGGGAGGACGGCAAAGAGGATCGGGTGCGCGTGTGCCTTGTAAGGTTCCCGTGCGCACGCCCGGCCGCGTGTGGGAGGATGTGGCGTGTGCCGCAGAGGAGCGGCATGGTTTCCGACTGGAGGAGGTAAGGAGCCAACGGGGAGGGGGTCTGGGACGAGTGGCTGCACTGGGAGCCTGGATGACGGGGACCCGCTGAGTGGCGCGTGTCCCCCGATCCCTTACACAGGTTTAGCTGGTGCTTTCTTATTTCTTAATCTTGTTTTGAAGGTGAGTGGTGTCCCCAGCTCTTACTGTACCCTTGTCCTCAAGGGCATTAGTTACTGTGGGATACCGATGCTTGGGCAGAGCCAATACCTTTTTACGTATTGGAGGCATCTGTAAGTTACTGGTCTGCAGAGTCACACTCTGTTTCTTGAGTGTATCCTGCCATTCTTCTTTCAGGGTCTTTATTTCTTCCCTGTGCTTTCTCTGAGCTTGCTTCCACCTATCATTCATTATTTTGTGGAGCACTTCTTCGCTTGGGCCGCTGATACTCGTTTCAGTTTCTGGACCTTTTTGCGCTCCCTCTTGTACTGAGTCACCTGGCCTCTAAGCTTAGCCTCTTGCGATGCTTTGGTGATGGTCAGGGTAGCCTTCAGTTTATCAGTGAGGACACACTGGGTAATCAGCCGTTCCTGCAGCACTTGTATGTCATTAGCAGCCTGCAGATTTTCTTCCTGCAGAGTTCGTTGCTTCTCCTTGGCATTCTGGAGGTGTGTATGCAGACCTTGCAGTTGGTTCTGCAGTCGGTGCTCTGCTTCAAACTTCTCATCTTCCCACAGTTTCTTTATTTTTTCAAGCTCGTGCAGCTTTTCATTCTTTCCATTGACGTGGTCTGTCAACTCAGTATTTTCTTTTTTTAATCTTAAATTTTCTCTCTTTTCAGTCTCTGTACTATTCATGGCCTCCTTGTAGTCCGCCTTCCATTTTCGCACCTCTGCTTGGAGACTGACTGTCTCTTGGCGTGAGATTTCCTTCTTTAGGTTGAGGGTCTGAAGCTCCTTCTGAGAGACTTTGAGATCTGTATTAAGATTGACAATAGTTTCTTTAGAATTGTCCAGCTCCTCAGCGAGACCGTGAAGTTCCTTTTTGGGGACTTCCAGTTTTGTGCGGCAGGTGCCGATCTTGTGGTGTGAGGCATCCAGTGCTGTGCGGAGTGTATGAACCTCCTTCTGGGATATGTCCAGCTCTGTCCGGACACTGTTGACCTCCTGTTGTGAGGCATTCAGTTGTACGCGAAGAGTGTGAACCTCTTGCTGAAAGACTGCAATCTCCTTCAGTGCTTCCTCATACTTCTGCTTCAGCTTAGTCTCATTTTTTCAGATTGACTCTGGTTTTCCATCATGGTGGTATTAATAGTGTTTGTAGCATCTAGCTCAGTCTTGAGATCGTCCAATTCTGTCCTGGCCAAAGAGTACATTCTGAGCACATGTTATTTTTCAGTAGCTGTGCGCAATCATCTTTCTTCAGTTTCAATTGTTCCCGGAGCAGATCACAGTCACGCGTGGCAATTTTCAGGGCATCTTCAGGGCTGGTCAAGGGATCGTCAATCATTGGTTCCGGCTACGCTTTCCTGGTATGGTTGGTTGAAGGTTTCTCACTATTAGCACCGGACAGACACTTCTTTGGGATATACGACTTCTGCCTTGGGCCGTCTGGATATTCGGTAGTCCGCAGGACGAATTCTCCATTTTCTGTAGGCTGTAGGGCAGTTCGGACCCCCATTTCCTCCGCGGAATCTGCAGATTTTCCTCCGCGGGATCTGCAGATGTGTCTTTTTCTTCCACGGTAAGTGAAGACGCTTTTTTCTTTTTCTATTTCACCTTTTTGTTTTTGACGACTCCGTCCCATCAGGAATTCTGGGGTCTCCGTCTTTATTTTAAACTTCAGCAGCTTCACTGTATCCGCCATGTTTTCCTTGCAGTTGCGTTAGGTGGCGTAAATATTCAGCGATCTGCTGTCCCAGTCTTCCTACTGCCGATCACATTCATCATAATAGAGAGCGGTCTTTTCAGTTCTTACCGAGTTCAGACACCCCCACCATTCTTGGGGTGTTTTGTGGGTGTGATTCGGTTCGGGTTCCCCCAGGAAGAGATGTCTTTCTCCTTATTGGACTGGAAGGGCCACTCTTCCGTGGGGTAGGGTTCATTACAGGAACGCCGCATCTTGTCCTCCATTTTGGGACTATCAGGTGTATTTTTCTTCCTGACCTCAAGAGGCGCTATTGCAACTGTTCTCACTGTATTTGCTAGAACCCCAAATTGTGGTAGTCCTACAGGTGGGCCTATTTTGCTTGTAGAGGTCGCAGCTCTCACAGGCATCTCTGTAGACTTTTTCTTCCCTTGGGTATGTTTTACAATATTAGCAGTACTGTGCACGCATTCTGTCTCATCGTCTGAATAAGGCCTGAAGGGACACTGCTCCGTGTGGTGGGGTTCTTTACACCAGGAACACATTTTCTTCCCCATTTTTGCAGAGTCTGTATTTGACTTCAGCTGGGTGGCCATTTTAAATTCCCAGAATCAGTACCTTGCATCGGTCACGTCTGTAAAAGTTTCCGTGCTTCAGCACAGTCTTGAATCAATTTTCACACTTTTCTGCATATACTCCATTCACAGCTGGTAGTCCTATGCGGTGTGGCAGCCTTTACTTCCAGAATCAGTACCGCTTGTGGGTCACGTCTGTATTCACTGCTTCAGCGCAATTTTTTTTTTGTTGAAAGAAAACAAAAAAAAAACCTAGCTCTTCTGGAGCGCTAACTCACTTCTTGAACCCTGACTACGGCTGGAAGGCAAAGCCCCTTTTTCAACAACCATATTACACATTATTGTGATAGGCAAGTAAGGTTTACCTGCTTCAGCAGTCTCTCGCCTCTTGGGATTGGGGAAAAGAGTCCATCTGTGGTTTTGTGGCTTTCTTCAGTGCAGGAACTATGCAGGCAAAAGCACAAAAAATTTCACAGACAGTCTCCGGGGCCCCTTTGAACTTCAAGGGCCACCTCTCATCCCACTTCAATTCCCAGCAACCAATAAGAGCCAAACCAGCTAGAAAAGCCAGGTCAGAGGGAAATATGAAATAGCCAAGGAATATGCACAAGTTTGCCACCTCAGTCTCGGGATATCTCAATGCCACCCACCAGGACAGGCTCCATCAGGTCTGGCAGAGCACATGGCAGCCCGGACGACTGCCATTGATCTCCAGACCCGGTACTCTGCCTTCCCCGCTGCCCAAATGCTATTCAAACCTCTGGCATCCTCTGACTGCTTTGAACTCCGATGTCCAGCAGACTTCTCGGTGCCTATGTGTTAGCTCGGGCAGCCTGTTTGAACATCAGTTCTGAATGTACAAGCACATTACATTACAGTACATTATTAAAGTATATTTTAATACACTAAGGCATATGTTTGAATATACTTCTGAGTCTCTGGGTATAGGAGACAGAATAAGAAAGATGTTGTACTTTTATTCCTAGCTGCCTTATTCCCCATACTATATCTTTTAGACTCATGCTGGACTCTCAGAGTCCCCCTCAACCTTATATATGGTTGGGGCACCCACAAACCCTACACTTGTTCTGGGCTACCTTGAAACTAGCTTGGGTACCCCCCTTAACCTAGGGATTCCCTCAGCAACAGGGATACCTGTTTATCCCTGTGCCTCATTTTCCTTTCTGTGCTATGCTGAAACAGGGTACCCTACCGGTGATTCACGCGTGCGTTTTCAAGGGGAGATATTGCCAGGACAATGTGCCTACTAGTACATGTATCCGAAATCAGGCATGATTGTCAGGTACATTATTAGGGGAACCGCCAAATCCGGACCCCAACTACCTAGGTACATTCTGACAACAATTCCTCTGCAACCCCGCTCCCTTGAAACGCAAACCCAACAATCCCTACTCGCTGGCATGCCTGAAAAAGGAAAAACACATAAAATACTTTTATTACGCATAGTACATTGGAATCAAACAATGCTACTAGGCCCAAGAGCTAACTCTCTTGGGCCCTTATACACAGATCAGGGGTAACCAAAATGGACTTAAACTTTATTTGAGAACCTGGTTACCCCCTACCATCACTACGGGGTCGCCCCTTAAAGTTGAAACATAGATTTCATCAACAACAAAGGAAAGGGTTCTTTACAGTAAGGGCAGTTAAAATGTGGAATTCATTACCCATGGAAACTGGGATGGCAGATACAATAGATTTGTTCAAAAAAAGGTTGGACATTTTTTAGAAAGGAAAGGTATACAGGGATATACAAAATAAGTAAACATGGGAAGGATCCAGGGAGTAATCTGGTTGCCAATTCTTGGAGTCTGGAAGGAATTTATTTTTCCCCTTATGAGATATCAGTGGATGATAGTTCACTGGGGCTTTTTGTTTGCCTTCCTCTGGATAATTATACTGTAATACAGATATACTGTAGGATGAAGTATCTGTCTTCTTAATTTAGCATAGGTTCAACTGGATGGACGCATGTCTTTTTTCAACTTCATCTACTATGTAACTATGTAACTATATAACTATCTGTAGCTACCTGTACCTTACGACTACTTGACTGGAATGAGCTACTATATGTTATCTTCAAGGGTGCTAGGGTGTTTAATGGACCAACACCTTTAGAAAATATGGACTACATCGTCAGTTTTTGCTTCCTGTCAATTTTAAACATTTTACTAGAACTTTGGATTGTATAGTTGTTAAGGGCTGCACTTTTCTAAATCAACAGGAACATGCTAATATACTGCAGCATAATAAAGCATTACACATGCTTAAAATAAGAATAAACTCATAAAAAAACAATTAGGAAAAAAATAGTATTATAACTGAAAAACATAATTCAGTTAAATACGGTAGGTTAAAAATGTCAGGTAACAACACATGGAGATGGGCACTTCTTTTTTTGGTTCTAAATTATTTGGGGGTTTTAGTTCCGAAAATCTTGAGGAATGTAATGTTGGTCTTGTATTTGGTTTTGGAATGTAAGGTTCAGTAGGTTTTATGTCATACACCCGGTTTTGAACATCTCTAGCAATATTTACTTGTATGGTATTACAAAAAAAAATATAGAATTTTTTACTGATGAACAATCTATGTACAATCTCATGACACAAAATAACAATTCATCCACATTTTCCCATTCTTTCAGACATTTTCTATGTCGTCTTTGATGTGCAATGAAACCAATTGTACTTACTTTCTATTTTCTATTAAGCAATAAATGTCTTAAATAAAATTTCCCTGCTGTGTACTTATACCTAATATAATTATTTTATATTTCTAAAAAAGGAGTACTTCAGGTAAATTGAATTAGTACTTAGCGTAATAAAAATGTTTCCTTGCATTAAACTTATAATCACCAGCGACTTCATTTATTTAAAAGCTACGTACTGTATGTCAGAGAAAATAATAAGGAACCCCGGAGTTATTATCAGAAACATAGAATTGTACTGTAATAAAGCAGTACCTATAAAACACAAATTCTGATTTTATATGAGGATGCATTTAGGTATTTACATCTAATTATTATTTTGTAATATTTTTACATTTTTATCACCGAACAAGCAAATACAGTAGACAAATGAAAGAAACTCTCAATTAAAGTCTTCCATTTGACATCTTATAAAAGATTCCTTTTCTAGCAATGTGTGGTGCTGTTTGACTGTCACCAGATAAAAGATTGAGAGACTGAAAAGCAGTCATTAGAAACTGGTGAATAGGAGGGAGGAAATATGACTAAATGTAAACTATGAAAAACAGGGAAGGTAGCGCTAAAATTCAATTGTGCTAATAATTATACTAAATGTAGAGTGGCGGCTGCCTGTGATATATCACTGACCCCCAGGTCAGAGAAACAACATGTGACATAAAATATTATATCTATGGCGCCCCGCACATAACCCCAAAAATGAATAAAAGGATATATACAACCCGGATCAGGTGCTGGATCAGGTGTAGGAATGTGCTCCAAACGAAGAGGATTGGCATATAAATGGAAACAAAATAAAAACACATATAGCGTAATATTGTTAAACAATTGGCACTGAATCAATGCAGTAAACCAAAAAACATAACTAAAACAAGGTAAAACAAAGAGCTGGGAGAAAACAACAGGTAAATAAAACACATTTAATATTAAAACAACATATTAGGACATAACCATAGTTAAAACAGAAATTAGGTCTGCTAGAAATGCTGCTGCTGTAGCTGAAGTGACCGCTTACCGGACGTGAGATAGTGTTGGGCAGTGGATAAGTCAGAGAGTATCCCCTCTCTTGTGTATGTAACGGGTGTTCCCTCTGGCCTGACCCACCCAATCTCATATTGGCCCGTGTAGTCTAACCAGTCCCCCATTACAAGGCGTGTGTGGTGGTGCACCTGCAAGTAACAGGACTCTTGAGTCTCCCGCTTGGTGTTATTAGGGGATGTCATCAGGACAGGTAGCTGAGGTAGTGGGTGCGAGTCCAACTTACTTCATGTGCAGCGCCTCCACCTCATCAGGATCTGTGCTTCCGCAGGGAGATGGTCCTGGTGAGGAACTCCTTCTTGGTGCCATCCACTGTTGAGTAATCTCACACTCACACAGTGGGGTTCTTTTTCTCAAGGACATCTTTATTGCATACAGGGATGTAGCAGACTGCCCCATGCAGCTGCCGGCTCTAGCCGCACATCTCTCCGTGATGTCCCTTTGCCAGGTACGCCCTCCCGTACTGAAGTGGGATTCCCTTTCTCCTAGGGAGATCACCGCTGTGCCAGGTCCCTGGACACAGTGTGGCGTAGACAAACTTAATCTATCACTCTGCTGCCGCTAGTTACTGCACTAGGGTCACAAAAGTGTTACTTCCTCCCGGTACCTTCGTATTACTATTTCTTCACCAAACACAACACTAACTGTCAGTGTTGTGCCCTTTATACTCCAGGGGGCAGGCGCATCTCTGAGGTCACTATCCAGGGACTCAGAGCATACAGCCACTCCCTTCCTTACACAGGGCACCACACAAGGGTGTGAGGGAAAACCTCCATAACTACTGTTGGCAGACCTGTATTTACCAAGGCTTACTGCCAACAGGGAAGAGGTATGCAGTCATTATTATGCATGGCTACATGTATAAACCAGCTCGTGGCATTTCCTCTGTGTGGCGGATGTAGTGTACCTCAATTCTCCCTTCTGTGCTGTTCGCCTCTCAGTCATGTGATCTCAGACCTTGGTGCACAGTCAGCTCGGGAGCAGGAGGAACGCATCCGAAGATTCGCCAGACGGGGATCTCGCCAAGGATGTGAACAGCAGCGGCAGATTCGCCGCGTTCTGAACGTCCAAACAGCGTACACAATGTAGTTCTGTCGGTAGTTGTCACTGGAGTAAGCAGCAGGGCCAGCAGATACCCACCCATTGGTCAGATACCCACACCAGTGACAACTACCGACAGAACTACATTGTGTACGCCGTTTGGACGTTCAGAACGCGGCGAATCTGGCGAGATCCCCGTCTGGCGAATCTGCGGAGGCGGTTCCTCCTGCTCCCGAGCTGACTGCACACCCGAGGTCTGAGATCACATGACCGGTAGGCGAACAGCACAGAAGGGAGAATTGAGGTACACTACATCCGCCAAACAGAGGAAACGCCACGAGCTGGTTAACACGAGAGGGGATACTCTCTGACTTATCCACTGCCCAACACTATCTCACGTCCGGTAAGCGGTCACTTCAGCTACAGCAGCAGCATTTCTAGCAGACCTAATTTCTGTTTTATCTATGGTTATGTCCTAATATGTTGTTTTAATATTAAATGTGTTTTATTTACCTGTTGTTTTCTCCCAGCTCTTTGTTGTACCTTGTTTTAGTTATGTTTTTTAGTTTACTGCATTGATTTAGTGCCAATTGTTTAACAATATTACGCTATATGGGCCTCATGCAGTAAGCCCCGATACAAAATTTTCGGCACGAATTGCGAAAATGTTTTTTTTGGGCGATTTGCCCTCGCAGTATTCAGTAAGGGCCGAATCCTTCCGATCCCTGCTGAAGCACTGCGAAAGCAAAGCTGCCGATGAGCTGTGGCGATACAGCCTGGCTCCCGATAAGGCTCCCGATAAGCCTTTGGTGCCGATAGATGTTTGCAGCTGAGAGAGACAAGCCGCTCTCTCAGCGCAAACTTCGGCACCAAAAAAAGTATTTAAAAACAACTTTTATTTATACTCTACATGTGCAGGGGGTCTTCGGAGCTGAACCGCGTTGGTTTGAGGTCCGGGGACCCCCTGCCCCCCGAGATACAGGCCCCTTTATGAGGTGCCGGTATCCCTCGGCGTTTAAAGGTCCCGATCACGTGACCGCGGCCTGTAAACAAACCAGAGGGATACCGGCACCCCATAAAGGGGCCTGTATCTCGGGGGGCAGGGGGTCCCCGGACCTCAAACCAATGCTGTTCTGCTCCAGAGACCCTCTGCACATGTATAGTATAAATAAAACACACACACATCAATAAAGACTCGTTCCTTACCTTGGCGGCTACGTGCAACGGTAATGAAGCAGCATGAATGTCTTTTTAATTATACTGTACAGTGAGCAGGGGGTCCCCTGAGCTGAACCGCATTGCTTTGTGGACCAGGGACCCCCTGCTTCCCGAGTTACAGGCCCCGGTATGTGTCATCGGGTGGCAGTGTCGCCGCCATGTTTATAGCGTCCCCGCAATAAACATGGCGTCCACACTGTAACCGATGGCCCAAACCGGGGCCTGTAACTCGGGAGGCAGGGGGTCTCTGAGCCACAAATAAATGCGCTTCAGCTCAGGGGGCCTCCTGCTTCCGCACAATATTATTAAAATACATTAATGCTGCTTCATTACCATAGCGGATAGCCGCTAAGGCAATGAAGGGGTTAACGCATAGTAGCATGTTTATTGGGGACAAATGCCCCCAATAAACATAGCAGCAATACACAACATACAGTATAGTAATGGGCAGAATGACTATTATCCACAAATGGATAATAGTGCAGTTGTCCATTTACAATACATACACAACAATAAAGACTTTAAATACATATAGCACTCACCCATGTCCCACTGCCACGATGAAGGCCATCCTCATCTTCATCCTGCCCATGCCCCATCCGCTTCTGCAAAACAAACACAAGAATTACAACATCCAAATTAATGTCCCCTAACCCCTTAATCACCATAGCGGTTATTAACCGCTACAGTTATTAAGGGGTTAAGCCACCATCACCCACATACCCTCCCCCACAAAGCCCCCCAACCACCCTCACCCAATACCCACAGGGGAGTCCTACCAAATACCCTTGGGCCTAATACCCCCTCCCCCAGCACATACAGTACAATAATGTGCCAAATAACTATTATCCACATAGGGATAATACATTATTTGGCCATTATTAAACACATTCAATAACGTTAAAATGTAAATAAAATTGTACTAACCTCATCAATAAGAAGTCTCCGTCGCCAGCATCATCCTTGGGGTCCGTTGCCAACATTAGAAATAGCCACAACATTTCAATATCATTAACATAACACTGAACCCCTTAATCACCTTATCGGGTACTAACCTGAAAGGTAATTAAGGGGTGAAGCCATCCTGCAATGCCTACAACAGTTATGCATAACATCTTCAGTGAAATAAAAACCAATTGCCTAACCAAATTCCATTTAATCATTCCATCTGTAGGCTCACATGCCTCATAAAACATTGCATTTACAGTGTATACATGTAGCATAACATGTAAACTGCATGTACACGCTGCAAATCAATGTTAACAATACAATAATGCCACTCAAATCGCCATACATCACAAGAAGTATATTATTTAATACAATAAACTCACCATCAATGAATTACCACACATCAATTACATCCCTAAACAATTAAAATACCATCCATACCAATTACACAATGAACTAAAGCTATCCTAACAGAGAACCACTTCAAAACATAGAAAAAAGTACACCAACAAATACAATATACTAAAGCAAGGCTTTCCATATCCTATTGTACGGCCTGGAAGCCCAAAACTTACATCTGTCTAAAAATAAAATACATTTAGCACACATCAATGCATAGCCACAATGATTAACAATACAGAAATAGAAGCTTTAACAACACTATCATTTCTTACCCTGTATATATATCTGTACACATACATACAGACATACATACAGTGGGAAGAAATGATATGCATTATAAAAAATGAAAACATGAAAAAGCAACACAAAAAACAGTTACATTAAGTACATTTCTTTATTTAACTTACCATTACTTGCCCCCACCGACTCCCGTTGATCAGCTTACTCACGAACCAATCCACGACACCATCCACGACACCATCCAGGAACAAATCCACGACACAATCCAGGAACAAATCCACGAACCAAACCAGGAACCAATCCAAGAACAAGTGCAGGAACCAATCCAGGAAGCAAGCCACGAAGAAATCCAAGAAACAATCCACGACACGATCCAGGAACAGGAACCCATAAAAGAAAAGAAAAAAACAAATTAAACATTAAAATAATAAAACATGACAATCAAGGGTTGTACTAGTTTTATTCTTAGTGAATCTGTATTACAATACCTTGTTCCGGGGTCTTCTTGACATCCGGTGCCACGCCCTGGTCTTCAATCTTCAGGAGGAGGTCCGTCCTCCTCGGCATCTGCCTTCAAAATGAGACGACATAGGCTTTTATAGGCCTATGACGTCACATTTGTCGTCATATGGTTCCCACGGCCCTGATTGGGCCGTGAAAACCATGTGTTTTGGCCGATGTAAAAAAATTGATGACGTCACTTAAAGGCAATGCCAGCACAGCCAATCAGAATGGCTTTGCTGCTATTGCCTTTAAGAAAACGTCATGAAATGACACATGGCCGGACTCACATGGTAAGCCAGCCAATCAGATAAAAGCCTATGTCGTCTCATTTTGAAGGCAGATGCCGAGGAGGACGGACCTCCTCCTGAAGATTGAAGACCAGGGCGTGGCACCGGATGTCAAGAAGACCCCGGAACAAGGTATTGTAATACAGATTCACTAAGAATAAAACTAGTACAACCCTTGATTGTCATGTTTTATTATTTTAATGTTTAATTTGTTTTTTTCTTTTCTTTTATGGGTTCCTGTTCCTGGATCGTGTCGTGGATTGTTTCTTGGATTTCTTCGTGGCTTGCTTCCTGGATTGGTTCCTGCACTTGTTCTTGGATTGGTTCCTGGTTTGGTTCGTGGATTTGTTCCTGGATTGTGTCGTGGATTTGTTCCTGGATGGTGTCGTGGATGGTGTCGTGGATTGGTTCGTGAGTAAGCTGATCAACGGGAGTCGGTGGGGGCAAGTAATGGTAAGTTAAATAAAGAAATGTACTTAATGTAACTGTTTTTTGTGTTGCTTTTTCATGTTTTCATTTTTTATAATGCATATCATTTCTTCCCACTGTATGTATGTCTGTATGTATGTGTACAGATATATATACAGGGTAAGAAATGATAGTGTTGTTAAAGCTTCTATTTCTGTATTGTTAATCATTGTGGCTATGCATTGATGTGTGCTAAATGTATTTTATTTTTAGACAGATGTAAGTTTTGGGCTTCCAGGCCGTACAATAGGATATGGAAAGCCTTGCTTTAGTATATTGTATTTGTTGGTGTACTTTTTTCTATGTTTTGAAGTGGTTCTCTGTTAGGATAGCTTTAGTTCATTGTGTAATTGGTATGGATGGTATTTTAATTGTTTAGGGATGTAATTGATGTGTGGTAATTCATTGATGGTGAGTTTATTGTATTAAATAATATACTTCTTGTGATGTATGGCGATTTGAGTGGCATTATTGTATTGTTAACATTGATTTGCAGCGTGTACATGCAGTTTACATGTTATGCTACATGTATACACTGTAAATGCAATGTTTTATGAGGCATGTGAGCCTACAGATGGAATGATTAAATGGAATTTGGTTAGGCAATTGGTTTTTATTTCACTGAAGATGTTATGCATAACTGTTGTAGGCATTGCAGGATGGCTTCACCCCTTAATTACCTTTCAGGTTAGTACCCGATAAGGTGATTAAGGGGTTCAGTGTTATGTTAATGATATTGAAATGTTGTGGCTATTTCTAATGTTGGCAACGGACCCCAAGGATGATGCTGGCGACGGAGACTTCTTATTGATGAGGTTAGTACAATTTTATTTACATTTTAACGTTATTGAATGTGTTTAATAATGGCCAAATAATGTATTATCCCTATGTGGATAATAGTTATTTGGCACATTATTGTACTGTATGTGCTGGGGGAGGGGGTATTAGGCCCAAGGGTATTTGGTAGGACTCCCCTGTGGGTATTGGGTGAGGGTGGTTGGGGGGCTTTGTGGGGGAGGGTATGTGGGTGATGGTGGCTTAACCCCTTAATAACTGTAGCGGTTAATAACCGCTATGGTGATTTAGGGGTTAGGGGACATTAATTTGGATGTTGTAATTCTTGTGTTTGTTTTGCAGAAGCGGATGGGGCATGGGCAGGATGAAGATGAGGATGGCCTTCATCGTGGCAGTGGGACATGGGTGAGTGCTATATGTATTTAAAGTCTTTATTGTTGTGTAAGTATTGTAAATGGACAACTGCACTATTATCCATTTGTGGATAATAGTCATTCTGCCCATTACTATACTGTATGTTAGGGGGGTATAGGTGTTGTTGGGTATATATATATATAAATATATATATATATATATATATAATTATTTAATTATTTATTTAATTCGTTATTGTGGTGCTGGGGTGTTTTTTTTTTATTATTGTGGGTAGTGGGGGTGTGTGAAGGGGGCATTAGCCCCAACGGTGGTTGTTTAGGGCTTGCGGGTGGGTAGCGGGAGGCCTTAACCCCTTCAGGACCGTAGCGGTATTAACCGCTACGGTCGTGAAGGGGTTAAGTGCCCCCGCATCCCCCCCGCAAGTCCTAAACTCACACCCAGGGCCAAATACCCCCCTCACCCATCCCCGCTACCCACAATAACGCTGGCACGGTGGGTTAACCCCTTCATTGCCTTAGCGGTTAGCCGCTAAGGTAATGAAGTGGCTTTTAAATGCCTTTTTCCTGCCTCGGATGCATGCCGGGGGGCTCCGGTGCGGGTATCAGCTCCGGAGACCCCCGGCATCAATCACAGGCAGGAAAAAGGGCTGATTTTTCCTAAGTGTCGCCCTTGCCGATGCTTCTCCTTCAGCAAGTTGCCAACTTTAGTTGGCGGGCTGGATTGGCCATAAAATCTCCAATCTGGCCTGCCGATCAGCACCAAAAAGCTGATCGGGGCTTACTGAATTCAGGCGGGAAAAAAAAGTCCCGATAAGTGGCTTATCGGCAGCCGGGTGGCGAAAAAAATTTTTTCGCTAGAAAAGTTGCCGATAATTCCCACTTATCGGGGCTTACTGAATCAGGAGGGCAAAAAACGGCTATAAAATGCCGAAAAAGCCTTATCGGGGCTTACTGCATGAGGCCCTATGTGTTTTTATTTTGTTTCCATTTATATGCCAATCCTCTTCGTTTGGAACACATCCCTACACCTGATCCAGCACCTGATCTGGGTTGTATATATCCTTTTATTCATTTTTGTGGTTATGTGCGGGGCGCCATAGATATAATATTTTATGTTAAATGTACTGTAAACTATGCTGTAAAATCCTAAGGAAATAAAAATGCATAATCAAACTACAGTAAGGTGATAATTCTATACGCACCAAAGTGGCCAACGGGCCTAAAATCTCCATAGAGTTCATTAGAGATTTTTGTCCAAAAATGGTATGAACGGCCACTTCGGCATTATAGAACAAGGCTCTAAATGTTACATAACTTTACATAATAACAGTTTGATCTGGGTCCCAGGACTGTGAACATGTACTAAAAATTAGAGATGGTCAAAATTTCGCTGAAATTTGAATCCACAGTAAATTTGCTAATTCCTTTTAGGTTTTGGATAACCGCAGATTAGTCTCAAAATAGCAGATTCAGGTTTCTTTCTATCACTGAAAATCCGCAGCCAAATTCAGATTTTTTAAATCTGCTCATGGAGTCTGATTCCAGAAATACTGTATAACTTTTGGGAGAAAGAACTATTTAACTGGATTCCCAAGCAATACAGTATATACAGTACAGTGTATATCCCCTCAAACGTCCCTCCATATACCATATGGAGAGATACCTGTCCTTAAAAAGGAGCACATCTGGGAGATATGCCAAGTATATTTAAATGACATACCACCATGTCGGATAAGGCATAGATTGACAAACCTAACGCACCGTATGAGGTTTTGGGTTTCAGGACCAATAGGATAAGAGCGTACAATCTCTGGTATCCTGTGCAGCAGCTTTAGCCGGGTGAGCTGAAACAAATGTTAGGTAACACTACTATCACAGCATACTTATCACTGCTAACACCTGTATCCCTCTCCCCTTGGTTTCCTTTAAAAGCAGATCACTTCCTCTTCATGGTTGCCAGTTCAATGTTCCTTATGTGCAAAAAAGGGACACACCTGAGATAACTGGAAGATATACTAGTAGCCAGTGACAGTGGTGCTACCCAGCAGCTTATTTAGCTCACATTGCTAGAGCTGCTGTCTTGAATAGTAGAGGTGTGGGATTCTGATCCTCTTGCTTATGACACCAGTACCCTCTTCCTCACCCCGTGCTTTAGGTTTTTCAGTATAGTTCTTATGGAAATACTTTTATGAAGTGAGGGGTGTGAGTCCTTTAAATATACTTTGCAATTCTCCCAGATATCTAAGGTGTGCTCCTTTTTGAGCAAATGTGTCCCTCCATATGATATTTGCCGGGAGGTTCGGGGGGATATATACAGTGCTAGAGACTACTGCAAAATCTCTCTCCGATGGCGGATTATGTTGCATATGCTTGATTTTGTTTTTAGTGTCCAATCCACCTTCAGATTACTTTATGCAGATTAGATTTTGGTTAAGAAAAACTGCGGAAAATCCATGTATCAGATTTTAACAATTGTGTCAATTTCTGCTAAAAATATGTTAAAATAATATGGTAAACCCATCTTTGTTACAGTGGCCTGCAATACATTGGCTGGGGTTCACTGAGCTCCAATTATGGGGGTCATATACTAAGCGGCGAAAAGTCACTTTTCGCCAATTTTGCGCAAAAAATGCCTACTATGATTCAGTAAGGCCCGAGAAGCTGGCGAAAACTGAAAAAAGCGCCTTTTTTATGGCGGATTTTTTTTTCAGCAGAGGCATGGCGAAAAGCCACTTTTCACCGCTACTCGCCAGGTTTTCAAACACGCTCAATTCTAGTAGCCCGAGCAGCTTTTCGCCGCTACTCGCTGCTCCAGAATTTAGATTTTCACGCCAATCCGTCCCGGCAACTCAAGTTGGCAAGTTGCTGGGGAGAAGTATCGGCATGGGCGGCACTTAGAAAAAATCAGGCCTTTTTCCTGCCTCAGATTGATGCTGGGGGTCTCCAGAGCTGATACCCATTAATACCAGCACCGGAGCCCCCCGGCATGAATCCGAGGCAGGAAAAATGCATTTACAGGCCACTTCATTACTTTAGCGGCTAACTGATAAGGCAATGAAGGGGTTAACCACCCGTGCCAGGTTTATTGTGGGTAGCAGGGGTGGGGGAAAGGAGTATTGTCCCCAAGCCAGGGTGGGTAGGCCTCCCGGTGGGTTGTGGTTGAGGGTGGTTAGGCCTCACGGTGTGGGTAGTGCGGGGCAATTGTCCCCAATAAACATGCTATTATGCCTTAACCCCTTTATTGCCTTAGTGGATAGCCGCCAAGGTAATGAAGCGGCATTAATATATTTTTAATAATATTGTGAGTGAACAGGGGGTCTCCTGAGCTGAAGCGCATTGATTTCTCGCTCAGGGACCATTGCTTCCCCAGTTACAGGCCCCGGTTTGGGGCATCGGGTGCCAGTGTTGCCACCATATTTATAGCGTCCACGTCGCCTCTTGGACGCTATAAAGATGGCGACGACACTGGCACTCAATGCCCCATGCCGGGGCCTGTAACTTGGGAAGCAGGGGGTCTCTGAGCCAGAAATAAATGAATTTCAACTCAGGAGTACCCCTGCTCCCGTACACTATTATTAAAAATACATTAATGCTGCTTCATTGCTACGGTAATGAATTATTGTTTATTGATATGTGTGTTTTACTCATAGTGTAGATGTGCAGGGGTCTCCGGAGGTGAACCGCTTTGGTTTTAGGTCCTGGGACCCCCTGCTTCCCAAGATACAGGCCACTTTATGGGGTGCCTGTCTGCTTTGTTTACATCCCGCGTTCACGTGAACGTGACATTTAAATTCAGAGGGATATTGGCAACTCATAACGGGGCCTGTATCTCAGGAAGCAGGGCGTCCCCGGACCTGAAACCAATGCGGTTCAGCTCCGGAGACCCCCTGCACATCTACAATATGAATAAAATTTTGATTAAAAATATATATTTTTTGTTGATATTTGTGCAGAGAGAGTGGCGGATCTCTCTCTGCTGTAGGCTGATCTCGGCAGGGGAGGCCTTATCGGCATGTTATCGGCCGGCAGATTGTCTCGCCACCGGCTACTCGCAATGTTTGGAAATATTGCTCTCGCAGGGATTCGCCAGGGATTCGACCATTTCTGCATACTGCGAGGGCAACACGCAAAAAACATGGCGAGTTCAAACCCCTGCTAAAAGCACTTTTTTGCCGCTTAGTGCATGACCCCCTAAGTGTATCAGTAGTGAATTAACTAGCAATGACTTGAATGTTGCTGTTCCTCTTGTGCTGATAGAACAGAACCCTCTAAAGTGACTAAAGTGAGCTCATAGTAATACCTTTAAATTTTCACTTCAATAGGAACCCACAATCCGTTTATTGACAAAAACAAGCTAATAGTGCTATTGTTTTCTAGATATTTTTTATTCATTTTTTATTCATACAGTATTGTATCCTAGAGGTATATGTATTTAGAAATGCACTTAAATCCAGCCATTGCATTAGAATTGTGAAGTTTTTAATAATGTGGTATTTTCACATAATTCAGCAAAAAACAATATTTATCTATTAAAGTAAGACGTGTGATCATTTTTCTTTTGAGCCAAGAAAAACTGCAAATTTAATTATTGTAATTACAGTAGACAATTTATGGCCCTGTCAGTCTGGCCAATTGGTAAACATGTCTTGGATATGAAACCATCCTTAAAGAGCTAATTAGCTTGTATAAGCTCTACTGCATATTAGCCACAAAATCTTCTGGGGCACATTATGCCTTAACATTTGTGATGTAAAATGTAATATGGAGCTTGAAGACATCATATGATCTTCCCCCAAATGTCTAATAAGACAAATATGTGAAAAGAACAACTTTCTTAAGGTGTGGGCATTTACAGTTTTTTATGAAATTCTATAAAATCTCTGCTATTTTTATGTAAGCACTGAATAGTCAAGGTGAAAATCAGTGGGTACTAATGTTTGTGTTGAAAATAAATATATAGTAATTTCTTTTGTGGCAACTGTTTAAACAAATCTTAATAGATCACGGAACCTAATATTCATATGCCATTTTTTAATTAATTTAATCAGATCACACTTTCCAAAACATGAGTAAAAATGATATCCATTAAACTAAGTTAAATATTTAAAGAGCACAGTAGCAAAACACCACATCCATCTTCACAAATTAAACTAGACACGTAATTATAACTTGTATATCACAGGTTGGAAAGCAGGATAGAAATAATGTAATTCCTGATGTGTTTGCAGCCCGTGTTTGAAGTAGCAAGGTTTAAAGTAGAATGTAGTGCTGGAGTTTAAAAGGGAGTTATACAGGAGTGAACAAGTGGACACCTACTGGCCCTGATACCTGAATTTGATCTACGCTGGAAAGGAGGATATTATCTATCCCAGACTGCACATCTCAGCACATCTTACTATTGCTGTGATGCCACCTTTATTATTTATATTTGCTACGGCTTCACTTCTTTTCAAATTATGCACTTCTCTCTACCAGCCTCATTATGTCGTCAACTCTATTCATTTATCTCCATCTCTCCTTTCTTCCCCACTTCTCAGTTCACATGAACTCCTTTCTTACCTGCACCCTCTGACACCACACAGCTACACCCCCTGCATTAAAATACACCCCTACAAATCCTACTCAGGCATTCTCTTTCTTTCCATGCTTCTCCTCCTTGCTTCTGGGGTTATATTTCCCAAATCCTGGACCTTGTCTTATTTCTACATGCTCTCGTCCTTGCCTGCCAAATGCAGCTTCTACTCCTTCTGGTGTTAACCCCTTCAACCTCATACCCATCCCCTGTCACCTTCCCTCCTCTCTCCCTTTCCCCTGTGCCCTTTGGATTGTTTGCTCCCTTTCTAACAAGTTCCTCTCTGTGCATGACTTCTTTCTCTTTAACTCTCTGCTATTTGCTATAACTGAGACCTGGCTCACTCAGTCTGACTCTGGTCTGGAAGCTGCCCTCTCTTATGATGGCCTTTCTTTCTCCCACACTCCGTGCCCTGATGGTAGGGGTGGAGGCGTGGTTCTCCTCCTCTCCTCTCTCTTCCATTACCGAACCCTTCCCATTCCTCCCTCTCTTGCTTTTACCTCCTTTGAGGCTCACACTGTCCAGATCTTCTCTCTTCTCACTTCTCCCTGCCCATGTGGCGGTCATCTATCGCTCACCTACCTCTACTCATCCCCCTTCTGCCTTTTTGCTCACTTTGAATCCTGGCTCTCTTTCTTTCTCTCTTCAGACTCCCCTGTTCTTCTCTTTGGGCACTTCAACTGCCACATTGATGACCCCTCTCTCCCTTGGGCTTCCTGCTTTCTTTCTCTAACCTCTTCTTTTGGCCTTCAACAGTTGACTGCAGCCAGCAAACACAAGGATGGTGTTTGTGCTCACCACAAACAAGGACTCACAGAGACATTTTTGCAGGCACAGGTCCCTGCCCCGTGGAGCTTACAATCTACGTTTTTTTGGTGCCTGAGGCACAGGGAGATAAAGTGACTTGCCCTAGGTCACAAGGAGCCGACACCGGAAATTGAACCAGGCTCCCCTGCTTCAAACTCTCAGTGCCAGTCAGTGTCATTACTCACTGAGCCGCTCCTTCTCCCTTAATTAATACCTTGTTGTTTTATTAATTAATTGGTTTGATTGGTTAATTGTTTAATTAATTCCTTGTTGAGCTGGTTAGTTCTTTTATTAATTACATTTGTTGGCTACTTTTTTTATTTAGTGAATTGTGGTGTTTCAGTGCTTTTGAAAGTTTTATTATTGTGTATTTTGATTAGGTGCCCGTTGAGTGCTATAGTGGCTTATCAGGCCCATATTATGATATGGGTATGATGTACCACTATACTACTCAATAACTACAGGGTGGGTATAGTGGGTCTGGGGTGGGTGTTTAGGCATCCCGTGTGGGTAGCAGGACAGGGTGTTAACCCCTTAATTTCTATAGCAGTTATTAACCGCTAAGGAGATTAAGGGGCTAGGGGCCATTAGAATGTATTTATCACTGTATTGTATGTCTTTATTTATATAGCGCCAAAATGTACTCAGCGCTTCACAAAGAATACAGTACAGGGAATTATAATAATACAATAAGTGCAGCAAAAATCAGACAATGGGAAAGGAAATCTTACTGTATGTATGCTTTCTGGCAACTGAGGATAGGGACCTGCAGTATCCTGACGATGACACCCTTCATATTGCCAGGTGTAACTAGAACGGCTTTATTTACTTTATTTATGCTGCATGGCTAATGTTGTGTTTAATAATGAACAAAATAATCTATTATCCATATCTGGCTATAAGAACACACCACCTTCTTGCCAACTTTTTTTGGCGAGGCGATTTGGCGTGAAAATCTCAATTCTAGAGTGGCGATCAGCGGCGAGAAGTTGATCGGGGCAACTAGAATAATACGAGTTTGAGAAATTGGTGATCATTGGCGAGAAGGTGGCTTCACACTGCCCGTTTGGCGAATATTTTTTCTCGACAAAAAAACCGCAGGATTTTGAGCTTCTCGCCAGCTTCTCGCTGTGTACTGAATCGCTATAGGCTTTTTTGGTTAGAAGCTGGTGTAAAGTGACTTATCAGAGCTTTCTGCATGAGGCCCCTTAATCAGAATGACTGAGCAGAAGAGAAAAGAACTTGTGTGGCAATAAACCTACAACAGGCAGTGTCTATGTATTCATCTTCTTTTTTCCTTGTACTGTATGTCTGCGGCAAGTTGAGTGATTTATGGAACAAGTGAGTAGGAGATTAGGACTGTGTTAAACTTACATGTTGGCACAGGTACTGTATGTGCGTCTTTCATCTGTTTTTCTTTCCAGTTTTCTGTGTTAGTTGCTTCCACCCCAATAAAGGTGGTATAAGGCTGAGTTTATAGTGGAGAGTGGCCATGCTCTCCAGCGCTGATGCTCACCTCTCGCTTACCAAGGGGCTGCTTTTCATGTTCTTGCCCCTCAGACAGAGCGTGTGCTCTGGTAGGCGGGGCTTGTGGGGCGGAGGCGGGGCGGGAGGCGTGACAGGGATCTGTGTGATGGATATGTATGTATGATATGTATTTATGTATATATATGTATGATATACATAGAAAAAAAGGATTACCGGCACCTAAGAAGTCCATTGAATAAATGTCAATCAAATCAAAATCCAAACCATTCAGTGAAGAATCCCAAAAGTGTCCTTAAGTGAATAGGCAGTGAAGGGGTGAACAGACGGCTCTCACCATATAGCAGTGCAATATGTGGAGAAAAGACAACAAAACAAATTATGGTGCAGTATGCCAATCAATGTTGACACAGGGCATTCAGGACTAACAACACACAACAGACAAAACACACAGACAAAACAACACTAGCAAGGCTATAAACTTAACACAAAGCTATTTAATAACAACATAAAATGCTGGGTATCAAGGGGGTACATGGAATAGCACCAAGGTCCAGAGGGTAAACGTGAAACAGTACTTACAGGACAATAGAAGGAAACAGGCAATACAGATGTGAATCGCACTGATGCTCCTTTGTAGTGGTGACCAGAGCTCCTTTCCAAGAGTTCCCTCGTGTTAGGGGTGGATGGTATGTCGCATGAAAAGCGGAACTTCCCCCGTGGTATGTTCCAGGCAGCCACAGGGATCGGGGCTGAAGGGGGACAATGAGCCCGCTCCCACCAATGCTCCGGGACCCCCCCTGGCGGCCACTACCCCCCTCCATCTCCCACCCCGGGCAGGCAGCCACGGGGATTCGGGCTGAAGGGGGACAACGAGCCTGCTCCCACCAATGCTCTGGGACCCCCCCGGCGGCCGCACACCTCCCTGCATCTCCCGCCCAGGGCAGGCAGCCACGGGAACCGGGTCAGAGGGAGGGGACACTGTTTACCCGTTTACGGTTTCTTTAATTAGTGCGACCGCTGAAGGAACGGGGAGCGGAGGGAACGGGGAGCAGAGGGAACAATGGCCGCTCTCGGGTCTAAGCTCATTTCTCAGCTGCGCTCTGATTGGAGTCTGTGCGGTCACGTGACCGCATCTTCTCTCCAGCAAGCGCTGAAACACAGATTTGCCTGTAGCCAAAAGCTGAGCTAGGTTAAGCAAGCATGAGCACGAAAGCGGAAGCTTTCACTCAGAATGGCACCATAATATATAATGGGTCTCAGATTATATGCTAAACGCGCCTCAGCGCGGATCAGCAAGCACTACGACACTATAAACACAGCCTAAGAAGTGATTTGTGTACATTTATAGCACAACAATTGTATAGTTCTAGCAATGTGTCAAATCTCAAAAACCATGTCAATACTCTTTATACAATATATAGCATTAATGACCAAAATAAAAAAATGCTTCAGGGCAGACTCATTCCTTAAGCAGCTAGTTGGAGTAGCCAAAAGCGAAGTAAGTTGATAAAGTCTTTGTGTAATTTGGCATGTTAACAGGGTTACGTTTTATTTTGTATTATCTACTCTGGGGAATCAACCTGGAAACATACATTAAAAGGGGAAATGCCTTCTGTTTATGGTGCTAGAAAGGATACTGAAATAAAGTGATATGATATAAATATGTCTTCTCTAACTCCTCTTTCTAGAAACTGCACACAAACAGCCTAAGAAGCCCCAAAAATGGCTACAGGGGAGCACTGTGCCTAAACAAAGTGATAAAAGAAAATTAATCTAAAACAGGACATGTATCAAGAAGAGACAGCTGTGTGGTCATTAACTAAATCCTGCAAGACTATGATTGATGAAGCAGGATATTCTGGTGCTCCCTTAATCTCCCAAAAAGGGGAAATACTGTAGGTTGCAAAAATCACCCAAAGTTTTACACTAAATATTTTGAGCTACATGTAGAAATTGGGGTGCATCATTGAGCAAAACTGTTGAGATGAAAACATACTTAGTACAGTAGTACACTTCTTCAGTAAACTGCAATAGCGCAGATCCTGTGCTGCTGCGAGCAAAGTAATGTTGACATCAATAGGTCTTTCCCTGTGCCAGCTCAGCTTACTGAATAAGTCCCTTAAAGTTAAATATTTAAACACTATAAACTCTGCAGTTATATTTACTTTAGAGTTGATGTAGAGTAGTTACTTGATGTATTATTTGGTGCTAGCTAAAAAACATCTGGGTCCCATTAATGCAATTGCCAAACTCTTTAATCGGTACTAAAGGTGATCCATCACACATAAGGCTGGAAAAGATCCTTACAACATTAATTCACAAAGTATTGATGATCTTGTTACATCATGGTCACCAAAATACTTAGAAGTAAAATTGTAAGAAGCTTTTTCCTGCCTTCTCAAAAGTATTTGAGAAGACAGGAAGATTAGCCTACAATTAACCTATTTAGATGCTTGCACAATAATATCATTGCCGTATCATTGTACTTTCATTTTTAATTCAGAGTAACAAATTACAGCATGTTAGAGAATCATTAATAAAATACCGATTTGTTTGCATTACTGCACTGGCTTTTCTTTTTTACATGCAATGGTTCTGCGCTCCCCATTGTTAAGAAGACTCACCATGCAAGAACTACAAGGACGTTCTATAGTTTGTGTTTTTGAGTAGCAAATTATAGCATGTTAGAGAATAATTAATGAAATATGTGTTATGTAAACACTAGGTAAAAACATATATTGAGCTATAATTCAGTGTAAAAAAGGACAAATGGAAATATCTTCTGCGCTGTTCTAAAATAGAAAATAGGTTTCATGCAACAGATCATTTTAGATACCTTTTTCCTTTTTGCCAGTTTACCACTAATATTAACATGAATAATACATACAGTAACACATATAGTAATACATTTTGTACTTTATTGCATCCATAGTATGAAATATGTAACAACTGATTCAAACTCAATGTACACAATCATGAAAAGGTATTTTTTTTAAAAACGTTTTGTAGTATTTTAAATTTGTATACGTATTTTCAAATGTTTGGTACAATAAAAAGGGAATATATTTCTGTGAATATCTTTGTCCATCAAATGTTTTTTTGTAAATTCCTATGAGTGACATCACAAATATATAGTCTGAAAGTGACAGTGCGGAAAAGTTTAGTTTAGAGATCCCATAGCATGTTTATTCATGAAGAGACATTTGAAAAGCTGCACAACATCTGGTGTGGAGTTAAGCTTTACCATGGATAAGCTTTACCAAGCTTTAATATCTAAATTAAGTATTTATATTACTTGTTTTTATGTAACTGTTTACAATTAAGGTGGAGATTATAAAACCTATTACTTAATATTTTTGCTGTAATGTTTGATCCTATACCAATTGCTTCTTTAAAATAAAACTAGCTTTTACACTTGTGTATCGGAGGGAAGATTATTGTAAAAGAAAGATGCACATGCACTATACTGTAGGTTTTAGAGCGCAATAATGAAATCCATTAAAATGAATGATATTTGATTTCTACAGTATTTAATCAACTTTTGCACTCCAAAATACTGCATAAACTTAAAAGTGCTATGGTTGACTTGGGAATATAGCTCAAATACCAATAACTACAGTGAAAAAAGCATTGGAAGCAGCACTAAATAATTGAAATAATTATTTATTCTGTCATACAGATGTAGCCAGACTTATTGTCTTCAGTACCGTGACAAGGCACAATATTTAAAAAGCAGGAACACAGTGCTCCACACGGCTCACCTACAGGCAGGGGACGGTCAGCCAGCAGAATTACTTGTGTTTTTTTTTAATGTAAATGCAATTCAGTATGTGTTTGCCAGATAGCGAACCTGGATATCGCTTTCCATGTACGCATTGAATGGTCAAAAACTTCACATGTGTTTCCATACAGTATACAATGTATGAATGTCAAGTGGAATTTCTTGAAAAGTGTAGAAACTCTGAACATTACACAACACCAGCAACCCCTGCTGAGGTTGGAGCAATGGCTGCAAAACCCTCTGCATGTTCTGCAAGCACACAACCTGCAGACCCTGCTGTACCCACAGTACCTGTATCCCCAGCAAATGCCGCAGTACCTGTCAATCCCGCAGACCATCCCGCAGATTGGCCAGCAACCCCATCATTACCTGCTGACAAATCAGTGCTCACAGTCCTCGCTCATGCACCCATGCACTCATAAAACTGTTATGTGAACCACATGTGCTGGTGCTCCACCACCCATGCTCTGATGATCCAGACATGTATGTGCAAGAGAAAACTGTTATAAAGTGGCGCTTAAATCTAAAACATTAATTCTTCAGTGAGAAAACATCCAAATAGTTAAAGTGCCTAAATCAGTGCACAGGTACTGTATATATAAAAAAATCAAATATAGTGATAAGTGAAATATCCAAAATACAAAATAAATGCAGCTTGAACCCTTCATGTAGATTGCTTTCTTCAATCCAGAGTGTGTCAGGTATCCAGGTTTTTTGGGGAGCACAGATGTATATATATATATATATATATATATATATATATATATATATATATATATATATATATATATATAAAAGAGATAAAAACACGCAAATGGTGCAGATATGTTTTCTCAATGGTTAGTGTTCAGTGTATTCTTAAGTAGGTCCAAAAAAAATTGTACTTAAAAGTTTTTTCATACAAACGTGTACATAAAGGTATATTTGCCTGGTGGTATCCGCTTTGCCAGGAAATGTAAGTGTATACTGTATGCATATATACCAGAACCTTGGTAGAATAAAGCAGAAAAATGGCACATAGCGCAGACTGGAAAAACTTCATCTTAGAAGAAATTCAATGTTAAAATGCACTCACATCTTGTAAGACATAATCAAGCATTAGAAATATGCAATCGATGCCGACAGCATTCAGCTCCCGTATGGCGTGCGGTATCCGTCCTCACGTCTCTGGATGGAGTCCCCGGTGAAGGCAGGGGGCGGAGTGATAGGTATGCAGATCCCTCTGTGTGCGTCTTTCTCCTATGTAACGGAACGTCCTTGCATCTCTGGATGGAATACCTGGATGATGTGAGTGGAGCGATATCAGACAGGCTGGTAACAATGAATGTGTCCCCCTGCTGTCTCGTAGTTAATTGCACTTAACTCGTTTCACCTTTCAAAGGTTTCATCAGGAGTGTCTTGCAGCAGTATGATGAGGTTTAAATACCCTATCTCAGCCACAATATAGCCTCAATAGACTGCCCCATCTTACGGAGTTTCTAGTGCTATGATATTTGATACTTTATACACATATAATATGCTAGATCCAATCATCTTATATGAGTGTAACGGGTGTTCCCTCTGGCCTGACCCACCCAATCTCATATTGGCCCGTGTAGTCTAACCAGTCCCCCATTACAAGGCGTGTGTGGTGGTGCACCTGCAAGTAACAGGACTCTTGAGTCTCCCGCTTGGTGTTATTAGGGGATGTCATCAGGACAGGTAGCTGAGGTAGTGGGTGCGAGTCCAACTTAATTCATGTGCAGCGCCTCCACCTCATCAGGATCTGTGCTTCCGCAGGGAGATGGTCCTGGTGAGGAACTCCTTCTTGGTGGTGCCATCCACTGCTGAGTAACTTCACACTCACCCAGTGGAGGTATCTTTAACAAGGGCATCTTTATTTGCATGGTGGTATGGGCAAGCTGCCCCTCACAGATAACAGCTCAGCCACTCATCTCTTTGCAGCACTCTCTTAGGAAGGTCCCTTGTCCCTAATAGAGCTGCTCTCCGCCTTTACTCTCAGAGAGATTCCCCAGCTTCTCTGGCTGCTGTAATCTCCTCTCCTGAGCTGCTTTGTCTCTCTCTTGAGCTGCTCTGTCTGTCAGCTCCTCTAACTCTGCAAGCTCCTCTAATACTCCAGGGGGCAGGCGCATCTCTGAGGTCACTATCCAGGGACTCAGAGCATACAGCCACTCCCTTCCTTACACAGGGCACCACACAAGGGTGTGAGGGAAAACCTCCATAACTACTGTGGGCAGGCCTGTATTTACCAGGACTTACTGCCAACAGGGAAGATGTATGCAGTCATTATTATGCATGGCTACATGAGTCACAAAAGTTAAAACATTTTAAAATTCAATGCACAACATGCAGAGAATCCCAAATTACAAAATACATTAATAAAAATGAACTAGAAAACTAAACAGCTAAAAAAAACCTTATACACGGAGACAACAGATGAAATTATCTTGGAGGATCTAAGAGAAGAAGGGGAGATAGAAACATAAATTAAAAAAGAATCATATCTCAGATCATCATAAAATTCTGGTGTAGGTAACATTCATCTTGGAAAAAACTGTTTCTGGCTCTGCAGGGCCCAAACCTTGAATGGGCCATGTCTATTCTAGTCATTGTTTAAGTCTTGTTTTCATTCATGTTTTGGCGGGCTGATGATGATCATTATCACCATGTTCGTGCAGGGAACAGATCCAGCGATATTTTCAAGTAATGTTACGTAATTCACACATCTATTTTTGAAGTGAAACTTCTTTAGTGGCACCTCATTCGAACTGGGGCAAAAATGGATTGTGGAGACAGAAATGAAACGGATGTGACGTCAGTGCTGGCAGTTGAGGCCGGGCTGTGTTCTGGCTCAGCCCGACCCCAACACTGACATCCCAACCGCTCACAAAATCAGATGCGGCGGCGATAGCCGCCAGCGCCGCTCCTGATTGCCGCCGCAACCCCCACACGGCCGCTGACAAATGCGGCGGCCGCCGGTGCCGCTCCTAACGGCCGCCGTTCCCCGCTCGCTGCCTGCTGCTATGCCGCGCATGCGCTGTTGTGTTGTGATGGCTAACCCCTCCCCTCAGCCCCGGTCGCTCCAGCACATGCGTGCCGCCATTCCCCCCAGATGCATTGTTACAGCAGCTCCCTGGGGGGCTGGAGGCCGCTGACCTGGCTGCCGGAGGAAGCCAACACCAATGGCTGCGGGGTCTGCATGCTGCGCAACTGTGCTGCTATCGGGGGTGAGTGAACGTCCGCCATTGCCGCTCCCGCTCCCATGCCGCGCATGCGCAGCAGTGATGGCGGCAGAAGAGACTGTTGGTTTTGGCTGTGCAAGGGAATGCGTCCCCCGCAGCACCATCAGAGGGGGGTGAGGAAGAGTGCCTCACGTGCATTTTCGTGCCCTGCTGTAACCCCCTTGTGGCCCCGTACCTCCGCCGGGAGCCTCCTGCAGCAGGAAACGCAGCTCTACCGGGGGTAGAGAATGGGGGCTGCTCCGCGTCGTGTACCTCGGGGGGGGGGGGCTTCAGTATTCCTTTCCTGTACCCCCTCCGGTACCGGGGAGGCCAGAAGCAGCGAGGCCTGCCGGGAGGGAGGCCCGGAGGGTGGCGGCGGCAGCAGCAGCTGCGAGGAGCCATGCGCGCCCCCGTTAGGTGAGGGAGACCCCCAATAATGTCCGAGCGGGGGGCAGGGGAAAGGGTCACATATCGGGGTGCAGCGAATGGTGCATGTCAGGCTGAGACCCCCACTTCTGGGTTCCAGCCCCCCCAGTGCATTGTGGTACTTGTGGTTCTTGCTGAACACACACTTCCGGGTCCCAGTCTCCTGTATAGAGGCAGGTTCACTTGTGAGACAATGAGTGCAACCACCCCTGGGACGGTACCTCAGGCAGGGAGTAATGGGGGGATAGAAAGCCAGGGCTGGCTCAGGACTTTGACCTGTGCTTAAGGACAGATGTATGAGGCACAGGGTCCAGGGGACCCTCTCCTGTCACTGTCCCCGCCAAGGGGTCCCTCCTCACCTGTCACTGTCCCTATCCGGGGGACCCTCTTCTGTCACTGTCCCAACCCAGGGGACCCTGTCCTGTCACTGTCCCCACCCAGGGGTCCCTCACCTGTCACTGTCCCCACCCAGGGGTCCCTCCCCTGTCACTGTCCCCACCCAGGGGACCCTCTCCTGTCACTGTCCCCACCCAGGAAACCCTCTCCTGTCAGTGTTCATGGGCAAAGAGGGAGCTGCCCTGAAATCTGTGCACTGTAGGCAAATACCCTGCCCTCTATAGCCAATAGAGGGTAATTGTCTACCCAGCACCTGCCGTATCCTAGCAACAGACTGACACACATACACACACACACACACTGACTGACACACATATGCACACTGACTGACACACATATGCACACTGACTGACACACATACACACACTGACACACATACACACTGACTGACACACATACACACTGACACACATACACACACACACTGACTGACACACATACACATACACACTGACTGACACACATACACACTCTGACTGACACACATACACACTGACTGACACACATACACACTGACTGACACACATACACACACACACATACACTGTCTGACACACACACACACACTGACTGACACACACACACTGATTGACACACATACACACAAGGAATTCACACTTAGTGCAAATAGCTAATACAGGGGATGTGTGCCGAGCAGGCGCGTTATAAGTCAAATTTATTTGCGTTTTGTCAATGAAAGTGTATTTTGATTTTTAATTAAAACATCACCAACACAAATACAATTTCTGTGACAAAAGTCAAAGAAGTTTCACTTACTATGCGCGTGCACAGCACACACAGCTTTTTTTTTTTTTACTAACCACTACTAGCCATACTGCACAGAAATTTAATGACACGCATATGTGTTTCAACCAGGTTCCATATAAACTCACATAAACAGAAATTCAATGACAATCATATGAGTTTCAACCAGGTACCATAAGAACACACACATACCACACAATGTTATTCATGCACTACTGTAGTTCTTCTTGATTATTAATATACAACTTTCTCTTTTTACAGTTCAAAATATCTAAGATCCAGCCAGCCCAAAGAAGATGCTGGTGGCAGAAAATTGTACATTTGGAAGACGAGCGAAAAATTTGGATTATTGTATTTTTCACAGTCATTTACTCTAACTTTTTTTAATAATTTTTTTTAATACTTTTAAGTCATATGAAGTTTTTAGGGGAATAAGTGGTGGGTTACATTTAAATACCAATATATACCATATTGTATGAAATGAACGGGAATAAGGAACGGGTTACATTGC
The DNA here is from genome assembly GCF_040206685.1 of Ascaphus truei. Classification (NCBI taxonomy): domain Eukaryota; kingdom Metazoa; phylum Chordata; class Amphibia; order Anura; family Ascaphidae; genus Ascaphus; species Ascaphus truei. The sequence continues at coordinate 118,901,284 of NC_134484.1, forward strand.
ATTTAGACTACAAATACTCAATTTTCCCAGACGCAATGTATTCGCAGGTCAGCTGCGAGCAGCTGAAAAAATTATGTGGGATGCACACGATATCTGAGAGACAAATGCGCCAGTAAATGACGTTATATCAGTAGCTACATCCAATATTCTATAAACAGGTTAAGTATACTGTATTAAGAAGTGTCCTGTCACCATTTGTTGTTTTCAGTTACAAATGTGCCCCTTAAGTAAACGCCAGTAGAAAGGATCCAAGATTGTTCTCACTATTGAAAAGGCAGAAGCATGCTCTTGATAGGACTTGTCGTTATTTGAACACCCAAATATATAAGAGCAAACTCGCGTTCTTAGATAATGAATAGTTTATTGCCTGTACAGCATAGAGTATGATCATAAACACAAAAGTTAATGAGACTATCTGCCAGGGGAGGGCCCAAACAGGATTTATATACATTTTAGATTCCTTTGCTTAAAATAGGTTACTAGGCAGAATATAGTAACTACTCCCTTATTCTAAGCCAATCATGTTACAGATCATTAAAACCTTGTTAAAACTGGATTAAAACAGCTCTCTATAAGAACTAGGTACATCTTTATACTAAAAATGTGGGTGTGGCTACAGACACAATCATAAATCTACTGTTGATCGAAACTCATTCATATCAAACACACACATTCTTACACACACAATGGACACAAAAGACATAAACGAACAGACAAAATGGAAACAGAACATCACCATCAATTCTTCTCCAGATACACTCCCAGTCAATTTCAGTAATATATTGTCCATTTCAACAGTATATTCATTTCAGAAATATTATTTTAACAGAGTTCTCGACATAGTAACTCCGGAGTACTGTATGTTTTAACTGCCACATCTGGAAGATTCCTAGTGTAAGCCTGATAAAATACAGACAGGTATTGAAGAAGTATGAAGTACTCTACAGAGTAGCGAGCAACTAATTCAGTAGCCCAAAGTGTATTCCTGATGAGGCTCATTTCATATGCGGCATTACTACCTTTATGTATGAAACGGCAAATGTATTCCTTACTGTGGGTAACAATTATACAGTAAATACCCACAAACAACACCAGTGAAATATCATTCAATGGTATCTGATAAGGGGTAACATTAACTCATTCTTGACTCAAATAATTGGCAATCAGATTACTCCCTGGCTAAACATCCTTCTCATGTTAACATATTTGGTATATCCCTGTATACCTTTCCTTTCTAAAAAGATGTCCAACCGTTTTTGAACATCTTACATCACAGTTTCCATGGGAAATTAATTCCACATTTTAACTGCTCTTACTGTAAATAACCCTATCCTTTGTTGCTGGTGGAATCTGGTGAAATCTCCTTCCCCTCAACCTTAAGGGATGACCCAATGTCCTTTGTACTGCCATTGGGACAAATAGTTCTTTTGAAAGCTCCTTTTACTATCCCTGAATATATTTGTATATAGTTATCATAACCCCTCTTAGATGCCTCTTTTATAACGTAAATAAATCTAATTTATCTAGCCTCTCATCATAACTCAGATTGTCCATCCCCTTTATTAATGTGGTGGCTCTGCTCTGCATTCTCTCTAGTTCCATATTTTCTTTTCTAAGGAGCGGTGCCACAATTGGTCTCCATATTAAAGGTTTGGTCTTACTAATAAGAAAAAATATAGTATTAAAAAGGCGCCGGCAGATAAAGGATATATTCACCAACAGGAAGAAACCGATACGGATTCCAGACGGTAGAGATGTGCTTAAAGAAAATGTAAAAAAACACAAAACATAGTGTAATACTGTAGGTAAAAAACAAACAACATATAGTGTAACACTAATACTAAATGAATATATATCAGCTGAGATCAAGGGTGATAGGGATATTAAAACATTTAATAAAATAGATTAAAAAACACTGGACATAAAAAACATATACAAATAATATAAACACAAATTAAATATGACAATTATTAGGACAATTGGTGTGGGACCAGTAATCAGCTGCACCAGGTGAAGTGCCCACTCACCGGACGAAGGATAAAAGCAGGCGGTGGATATATCTGAGAATATCCCCTCTCTTTTCAGCTCACACAGCTACTGCACCGGGATCAGGGCCAAGATGATAGCTGCACACGCCGGGCTGCGTGTGTTTACTTCCCCTTGGCGCTCGTTCCTTCTCGCAGCTGGTGGCAGATTAAACGCAGCAGATTCGTGCAGCTCACACAGCTATTGCACCGGGTTCAGGGCCAAGATGACAGCTACACACGCCAGGCTGCGTGTGCTTACTTCCCCTTGGCGCTCTTTCCTCCTCGCGGCTGGTGGCAGATTCACCGCAGCAAATTCGTGCTGATCTTGATTACCAGCCGATAAACAGCTGATCCGTCACGGCACTGGAAGCACCTCAGGCGTAGCGATCTGGGTCCCAAACAATTTAACCCTACGCGTTTCAAGAGCGAGCTGCTCTCTTCCTCAGGGGTTCTACAGATGTGTCCCATAGTGTCCTCTTTTATAGGTGTCCAATTGGGTCCAATAATCACCCTAATTGAATTGTTGCACATGCGCAATAGATAATATGTGGAAAACAATGTCCATTTGTCCTCATATGCGCAGTGTGGCTTGATAGCAAAAAATAAAATACAAAGTTAAAATAACGATCTCAGCTGATAAATTAACATAACAACAATTTCTGTGATCAGTGCATTATTAAATATAAGCGCTATAAATGAATGTGCTTGGATTATGTGACAAATATATAAAGAACCTAATCCTTCATATTCTGGAGCTCCTTGGTGTACTGACTCAAGAGAATGGAACAGTCTCTCTGTCTCTCCAGCTCTTGCTCTAGTTTCTGAGACTTCTCACGCTCCCTCTCATACAGAGTCACCTGGTATCGAAGCTCCGCCTCCAATGATGCTCTGGTGACATGCAGCGTGGCCTTTAGCTCTTCATACTGCTCTGTGGGGACGTACTGGGTATTCAGATGTTCCTGCAGCGCTTGTAACTCTTTAATAGCCTGCAGCTTTTCTTCCTGTAGCGTTTCCTGCTTCTCCTTAGCATACTGGAGGTGTGTACGCAAACCTTGCAGTTGGTTCTGCAGTCGGTGCTCTGATTCAAACTTTTCCTTGACTTCTTCTGTCAACTGAAAATTTTCTTCTTTCAGTCTCTGTATTCTTCAGGGCCTCTTTGCAGTCCTCCTTCCATTTACGCACATCTGCTTTGAGAATGACAATCTCCTGGCGTGAGACTTCCATCTCTAGGTTGAGAGTCTGAAGCTCCTTCTGAGAGACTTTGAGATCTGTATCAAGATTACCAATAGATTCTTTAGCAATGTCCAGCTCCTCAGTGAGACTGTGTAGTTCCTTTCTGGAAACTTCCAGGTCTGTGCGGCAGCTGTTGGTCTCATGATGTGAGGCATTCAGTGCTCTGCAGAGTGTCTGAGCCTCTTTCTGAGATACGTCCACTTCTATCCGGACACTTTGGACCTCCTGTTGTGAGGCATTCAGCTCTATGCGAAGAGTGTGAACCTCTTGCTGGAAGACTGTCATCTGCTTCAGTGCCTCCTCATACTTCTGCTTTAGCGTAGCCACCATTTTATCAGATTGGCTCTGCTTTTCATCCATGGCAGAAATAGTAGCATTTGCAGTATCTAGCTCAGTCTTGAGATCGTCCAATTCTGTCCTGGCTAAAGAGTACATTGCGAGCACATATTCCTGTAGCTTCACGTTATTTTTCTGTAACTCTGTGTAACCATCTTCCTTTTGTTTCAATTGTTCACGGAGCATATCACAGTCATGCCTGGCATTTTTCAGGGCATCTTCAGGGCTGGTCAAGGGATCGTCACTCACTGGTTCCGGCTCCACTTCCCTGGGATGGTTGGTTGAGGGTTCCTCACTGTTGGCACCGGACAGACACTTCTTTGGGGTACACGACTTTCTGCCTTGGGCCCTCTGGATGTTCGGTTAACCGCGGGACGAATTCTCCATTTTCTCTAGGCTGCAGGGCAACTCGGTCCCCCTTTTCCTCCACAGGTTCTGCGGATGTGTCTGTTCCTTCCACGGTAAGTGAAGAACCGCTTTTCTTTTTCTTTTTCAGCCTTTTTGATTTGGATGACACCGTCCCTTCAGGGATATTGGGGTCTCCATCTTCATTTGAAATTTTAGCAGGGTCACTGGATCCACCCGGCTTTTCTTGCAACTGTAATAGCTGATGGAAATATTCGGCGATCCACTGCTCCCGCTCTGTCTCCTGCTGATCATATTCGTTATCAAATGGAGCGTCTTTTCTGTTCGTGCCAAGTTCAGGCACCCCCACCATTCTTGGGGTGTTTTGTGGGTGTGACTCGGTTCGAGTTCCCTGTAAGAGAAGTCTTCCTCTTTATTGGACTGGAAGGGCCACTCTTCCGTGGGGTAGGGTTCATTACAGGAACGCTGCATCTTGTCCTCCATTTTTAAGTTATCAGGTGTAATTTTCTTCCTGACCTCAGGAGGCGCTATTGCAGCTGTTGCCACTGTATTTGCTAGAACCCCCAATTGTGGTAGTCCTACAGATGGGCATATTTTGCTTGTAGAGGTCGTAGCTCTCACAGGCATCTCTGTAGACTTTTCTTTCTTGGGTAATTTTTTTTTTTTTTTCAATATCTGCAGTGCTGTGTATGCATTTTCTCTTATCAGGTATACAAGATGTGCAGTTGCAAGGTAAAAACGTCTATTTGCTTTACACCATTTACTTGCTAGGTATAATCTCTCATTAGGTATGCTGAATGTGTGGTTGCTAGGTAAAAAAAACCTTCTGTTTGCTTTACACCATTTACTTGCTAGGTGCAATCCCTCCGCTTCAGCAACAGAATTTGGTTTTCTGCCTGAGTTCAGTAATTTTCAGTCTCATCTTTGGGTATTATGGCATTCACACTTCACACTTTGGGTGTCTGTTTTACTCCCAAGATATATATAGGCAGACTTTTTTACTTGCAGAAAAAAAACATTCTTTGCAGTGGACTAATACTTTCATTCCCGGCACGGTGACTCAACACTCAGCAATTGGCTTTGAAATACCTTTTACACAGATCAGAAATCCCTTTTTCCCCTATAGGGGAATTTTACACTCAGCATTTGTTTGCTAAAAATTCCCCTGCTTCAGCACAGCCTTGTATCAATTTTCACACTTTTCTGCATATACTCCATTCACAGCTGGTAGCCCTATGCGGTGTGGCAACCTTTATTTGCAAAATCAGTACCACTCATGGGTCACCATCTGTATTCACTGCTTCAGCGAAACTTTTGAAAACAACAAACACCTATCCTTTTTAAGGGCTGACTCACTTCTTGAACCCTGACTATGGCTGGAAGGCAAAACCCCTATTTCAATGACCATGTTACACTTTGTGACTGGCAAAATAAGGTTTAGCTGTTTCAGCAGTCTCTCTCCTCTTGGGATTGGGGCAAAGAGTCCATCTAAGTTGCTCAAGCTGTTTGTAGGCAAAAAGCATAACAAAAAAAATTTCACATAAAAATCTCCAGTCCTTTTTAACTTCAAAAACACCTCTCATCTCACTTCGGACACCATATGTAGACGGACGTTCACAGAGGTACACAATTGGAGACTTTTATAAGGTGAAATTATAATAAGGCTTTATTGTGCCTTTTCCTTTTCATCAGGAAATCATCCAAACACAGGGGAGGAACAAAGCTTCTATTCACTTGGGAGTATTTCTAGTGAAATCCTATGCAATTAATTCACATCTCCCTTAGTTAAGCATTTCTCCCAGCCTCAAACACATAGCATGAGATAAGCAGATATAAGAAGTCTCTTAAGAATGAAAGTCTTATCTGTTAGCTGCTGTAGAGTAAACTTCTCTGGTCTCCTGGAACCGCACCCGTGCGTGCACAGAAAATATCAGTATCCAGGTTTAGAAGTCTTATTTGTCAGCTCCAGAGATCTGTGTTCTCTTGCTCAGTCTCTCCTGGGAGACTCAAGGACCACTGCTCGGTCTCCAAAGTTCAGCTCTCAGTCAGAGCTAAAGAGTCACTTCCTGTCTCACAAGACAGGCTTTTGTAAGCAATCTAAATCAGGTAGGTGGTGTTTATTAATTGACTACCAGCAGTTAACCACCACACTGCTAGATTAAAGGCACATTACTTGAACAGGGATTACTCCCCTGTTACAGTCTCCCCTAATTTATTCCCATTTAATTTGTAAATTGTCTGTTTATTCTTGTTTCCCAAATGAATACCCTTACATTTATCTGTATTAAACCTCATCTGCCATTTACCTGCCCACTACCTTACACAATTTAGTGCCATCAGCAAAGATAGAGATTTTTCTCTCTATGCCGACCTCAAGGTCATTAATAAAAAAGTTGAAAAGCAGGGGTCCGGAGGCGCATGCGCGAGCGGTGGTGCATGGAAGCTTGAAGTTTGAGCTCCTGCCCGCCGGCGCAAATAATTAAATAAATATCGGCACTTTCGGCATTAAATTCAGTAGCAAAAGGCAGCCTCCTTTGTCTGAACTATAGGGGATGCCGCTGGTCACAAGAAGGGGCAGAAAAGTCTCGTTGGTGGCTAGCTATTTCCAAAAGACCCCTCACAAGTCACCCGCAACAATGGCGACAGGCGGGAAAAACAAGGAAAGCAGAGGCAAGGACAGACCCCCCCCACAAGATGCAACGTTACTGGAGAGGCAGACAAAGACACTGAAGTGGACATTGACAGACCGCCCTCAGCATCTGGAGACCAGGAATTGGCTAGGATCAAAGTGTTACGCCGGTGCTGCCTTCAGACTAGACCCGTCCCCTGTGCTGAGGTGGGACGTAGGGATACACGCACCCGCAGCAAAGGGAGAGCGTCCGGAGTGTGGTGTTAGTGTTGCCAGGCCAGGTATAGTAATGAAGACAATACTTGCCGGTACCGGTAGTAAAGGAGGAGTAGTTATTGCCTTTGCCAGGATCAGGGATAGGAGAGTTGCGGATGATCGAAGGTATAAGCCGTGTACAGGGATGCCAGAAGTTACGAAGTCCAAGTAGAGCCGAAGTCGAGAGCCAGAGGGGGTAGTCGTCCAATCCGCGTCTATACCTGAGGAGTCACTGAGAGAGTAGTCAAATGCTTCCATACAGAGACTATGTCGAGCGACGAGTGATGGGAAGCACAGGCATAATAAAGCTGGGCAGGCCAATGGGAAAAGGGGGCAGGCCTGGAGGACTGCAAGGAGTCTTCCCTGATAGGAGGGAGGTGTTACAGCCCAGCTGAGTGTAATCCTTGATTTGCATGGAACTGTGTGATTCTTGGGGGCGACGCCTCACTGCAAGAGCAGTGGTTAAAATTGCTCTGTTAGGCGTGTGCTCTGTAAGCTGGGAATGCATGCACATAATGTCTGGGGCTGGCGTGCGTGTAGGTGTGCGTGCAGGAGGGCGTGGGTGCGCCCGGCGCTGAGCAGAGGAATCGCCGAGGGGAGTGATCCTGCGACGGCGGCAGGGGCGAGGAGCCGTTGAGGCCGGTAAGGCAGGATTGTTTTGTGTGTCCAGGGGCTCCCTGCGGAGAGGGAGTGCTCCGTGTGGGAAGCGAGTAGAACGCCGATTCCTGACAGTACCCCCCTCTTCAGGAACGGCCTCAGGTCGGTCCAAGCACGGTTTCTTTGGAAACTTTTTCCTGAAGGACTTAAGAAGGGCCGGGCATGAATGTCATTTGAAGGTACCCAGGTTCTCTCTTCAGGGCCAAAGCCCTTCCACTGCACCAAGAACTGGAGCTGACCCCTGGATAGGCGAGAATCCAAAAGAGAGTGAACTTCGTATTCCTCGTTATTTTCTACAGTAATGGGATCCGGTTTACGAGTCTGATCCGGAAAGAAGTGACTGGAGATGAATGGTTTTAAGAGGGACACATGAAAGACATTGGGAATCTTCATACTGGGTGGTAGTTGAAGCCGGAATGCCACAGGATTGATTTGTTCACAAATAGGGAAGGGTCCCAGGAACTTAGGTGCCAGTTTAGGAGATGGTACCTTGAGGTGGATATTCCTAGAGGAGAGCCATACCAAATCCCCTGGTTTGAAACTGGGCGCCGAACGACGACGACGATCGGCCTGTAGTTTCGATCTGCGGGAGGAGTTGAGAAGGGTAGACTGAATCCTGGACCATGCGGTTTGGAGGGAAGAAATGCGTTCATCTACGGCTGGTACTCCAGAAAGAATATTGGGGATGGGAAGACAGGGAGGGTGGAACCCATAATTTATAAAGAAGGGTGACTCCCGGGTGGACTCGTTTTTTGCAGAATTGACAGCATACTCTGCCCAAGAGAGGAGTTGAGCCCAATCATCCTGGAAATCGGATATAAAACATCTCAGGTACTTCTCCAGGGATTGATTGATTCTCTCCGTTTGTCCATTGTACTGAGGATGATAGGCGGAAGAGAAGGAAGAAGAGATGCCCAATCTCTTCGTGAAAGCTCTCCAAAATTTGGATACGAACTGAGAACCTCTGTCAGAATCAATGGACGAAGGGATCCCATGAATCCGAAAAATCTGCTCCGTATAGATATCAGCAAGGGCAGGGGAGGTGGGTAATCTTTTAAGTGGAATGAAATGGGATATCTTCGAGAACCTGTCCACGACCACCAAGATAGTGTTCATTCCTCTGGACCTGGGCAACTCCACGATGAAGTCCATAGAAATGTGGGACCAGGGGCGGTCGGGAACTGGAAGGGGTAACAGAAAACCCTGAGGCCTTTGACGGAGAGTCTTGCTTTGAGCGCACGTGGGGCATGCGCGGGTAAACTCCAGAATATCTTGAGACATCCTTGGCCACCAGAAATTCCGACGTATGAGATCAGTAGTCTTCTTAAAACCTGTATGACCTGCAGATTTAGATGAATGACCCCTAGACAGGACCTCTGGAACAAATTTGGATGGTACAAAGAGTTTGTTGTCGGGAACGACCAAGTCCTTGGGAATGCATCTCTGGGAGTGCAAAATTTTGTCAAGATTCTTGAAAGTAGTCGTGGCGAGAATCCTTTCATGTGGAAGGATAGTCTCCAACGATTCCTCTGGCCTCTCTTTAGAAGAATTTATACGGGAGAGTGCGTCTGCCTTTATGTTCTTGGTCCCGGGAATATAGGACAGGTGAAAATCGAATCGAGAAAAAAAAAGAGCCCAATGAGCCTGTCGTGGACCAAGGCGTCGAGCGTTCTCTATGTAAAGAAGATTCTTGTGGTCCGTGAGAATAGTAAACGTCTCTTTTGACCCCTCCAGCAGGTGTCTCCACTCTTGAAGAGCCATCTTCATGGCCAGAAGTTCCCTGTTACCCACGTCATAGTTCCTCTCGGCAGACGAGAATTTCTTGGAAAAATATGCACAGGGATGTAACTTATCTTGGGGCGTGGGTCTCTGGGAAAGAACGGCACCAGCGCCGCAATCAGAAGCATCAACCTCCAGGACAAAGGGAAGTTCGATGTTGGGATGACGGAGAATAGGTGCGGATATAAAGGCTTCCTTGAGTGTCTCGAAGGCGGAGATGGCCTCGGGTGACCAAGCAGAAGGATCAGCTCATTTTTTGGTGAGCGCAGCGAGGGGTGCCACAATGGTGGAAAAACTCCGTATAAACTTACGATAGTAATTAGCGAACCCTAAAAAACATTGTATGGCCTTGAGAGAGTTGGGTCTTGGCCATTCAGTGACTGCTTGAAGTTTACCGGAGTCCATCATAAACCCCTCATCGGAAATGATATACCCCAGGAACGGAGTAGAGGTCGTATGAAAGGTGCACTTCTCCAGTTTGGCGGTTTATGCGGTTTAATGGTGTTCACGGAGACGGGAAAGGACGTAAGAGATGTGGCGTATATGGTCCTGGAGATCTTTGGAAAAAATCAGGATATCATCCAAGTATATAATAACAAAAATATTGAGTACCTTACGAAAGACGTCGTTGATGAAATCCTGGAAGACAGCGGGAGCATTACATAAGCCGAAAGGCATTACTAGATATTCGTAGTGTCCACTTCGCGTGTTGAAGGCCGTCTTCCATTCATCCCCCTTCCTGATGCGCACCATGTTATAGGCACCACGTAGATCCAACTTGGAAAAAATCTTGGCCCCCTGTAATTTATCGAACAGTTTGGTAATAAGGGGAAGGGGGTAACGATTCTTAATAGTGATGTGGTTTAAACCCCTGTAGTCGATGCAAGGCCTCAACGATCCGTCCTTTTTCTTGACGAAGAAAAACCCAGCCCCTGCTGGGGAATTGGAGTGACGAATAAAGCCTTTCTTGAGATTCTCCTGGATATATTCATCCATAGCATGAGATTCTGGTAATGACAAGGGGTAGGTCTTTGACTTTGGTAGGGAGTAACCTGGATCTAGATCGATCGGACAATCGTAAGTCCTGTGTGGCGGCAAGAGGTCTGACTGTACCTTATTGAAAACGTCCCGGAATTGATGGTAAACGGAAGGTAGAATAACTTCGGGAACAGAGGTATTGGCCAGCAGTTGATGAGTCTCGCCTGACCTCGGCCTCCAGGAAATGGGGGCAGAGGAAGTCAGTTAATGAGAGGATTGTTAAGCTGTAGCCAAGGAAGACCAAGGGTGATGGGTATCCCAGGAGCGTGAATGGCATCAAGAACTAAGATCTCCTTATGCAGATGTGAGGACAGAAGCAAGGGAGCCGTCTCTAAGGAGATGTGGGCCGGGGTAAGAGGACGTCCATCGATACCGACGAGTTCGATTGGAACCTTCTTTCTCATGAGTGGTATGCGGTTTAACCTGGCGAATTCAAGATCCACAAAGTTTCCTCCAGCTCCTGAGTCAATGAAAGCGGCGGTAGAAGTCTTGAACTTATCGCCTGAAAGGGAGACTGGAAATGTAAGTTTCTTAGGGAGTACACCTTTAGAAAGGGGACGTGGAGACATTACACCCAGAGAGAGCCCCTCTGTACTCACTGGGTGTTTCCGTCCCGGACGCAGTGGACACTCCCGAACCAGATGTTCCATAGATCCGCAGTAGAAACACAATCCCCTGGCGTGGCGGAACTACCGTATCGGTGTGCGGATGTGTTGTACCCCCAATTGCATTGGCTCTGGCAACTCCAGTGCAGGAGTGTTGCTGGGAGTACTGGAGAACGGAACTTGAAAGTTATGGACGCGAATACGCTGATGCTCTGAGCGGTGTACCTGGATACGTTGATCCACTCGGATAGCCAAATCAATGAGGACCTCCAATTGATCCGGCCTGGACTGGCGAGAGAGTTCATCCTTGATTGGATCTGCCAGGCCTTGCCAGAACACGGAGACGAGAGTCTCTTGTCCCCAGTTAGTCTCGGCTGCTAGAGTCCGGAATTCCACAGCATACTGCGTCACCATTCGCCGTCCCTGAGTGATCTGGAGGAGAGAAAAAGATGCCATCTCCCGACGAGCGGAAGAATCGAATACTTGTTAAAACTCGGCTTTAAATGCCGGGTAATCTTGGGTAAGGTCAGAACGTTGCTCCCAAACTGGGGAAGCTCAAGCCAGGGCGTTGCCAGTGATGAGGTTATAAATGTAGGCTACCTTCTTGCGATCAGTATTGTATAGATGTGGAGCCATTTCAAACTGCACCTAACACTGGTTTAGGAAACCCCTACAATCTTGCGGTTCACCTGCAGAAGGCTTGGGGGGAGGAATCCTTACATCTGAGCTGCTAACTGCGCTTGCAGAGTGGGGGCTTACATCTGGCGGGGTTGCGGTCGGTACCCTGTCTGAGAGTACTGCGACCTGGCGTGTAAGTGTCACAATTTGATCCGCCATTGCCTGGTTATGCTGAAGCAGATTAGAGAGAAACTGTTGAAGTTCGGTCTTGTCTGCGTCTTGTGGGCTCGACATAATGTTACGCCAGTGCTGCCCGCAGACCAGACCCGTCCCCTGTGCTGAGGTGGGACGTAGGGATACACGCACCCGCAGCAAAGGGAGCGCGTCCGGAGTGTGGTGTTAGTGTTGCCAGGCCAGGTATAGTAATGAAGACAATACTTGCCGGTACCGGTAGTAGAGGAGGAGTAGTTATTGCCGTTGCCAGGATCAGGGATAAGAGAGTTGCGTATGATCGAAGGTATAAGCCGTGTACAGGGATGCCAGAAGTTACGAAGTCGAAGTAGAGCCGAAGTCGAGAGCCAGAGGGGGTAGTCGTCCAATCCGCGTCTATACCTGACGAGTCACTTTGAGAGTAGTCAAATGCTTCCATACAGAGACTATGTCGAGCGACGAGTGATGGGAAGCACAGGCATAATAAAGCTGGGCAGGCCAATGTGAAAAGGGGCAGGCCTGGAGGACTGCAAGGAGACTTCCCTGATAGGAGGGAGGTGTTACAGCCCAGCTGAGTGTAATCCTTGATTTGCATGGAACTGTGTGATGCTTGGGGGCGACGCCTCACTGCAGGAGCAGTGGTTAAAAGTGCTCTGTTAGGCGTGTGCTCTGTAAGCTGGGAATGCATGCACATAACGTCTGGGGCTGGCGTGCATGTAGGTGTGCGTGCAGGAGGGCGTGAGTGCGCCCGGCGCTAAGCAGAGGAATCGCCGAGGGGAGTGATCCTGCGACGGCGGCAGGGGCGAGGAGCCGTGGAGGCCGGTAAGGCAGGATTGTTTTGTGTGTCCAGGGGCTCCCTGCGGAGAGGGAGTGCTCCGTCTGGGAAGCGCGGAGAACGCCGATTCCTGACACAAAGATATAAAAGACCTATGCGGGGAAATGCGCAAGTTCTTCAAATCAGAACTCTGGGCCCTACGGAAAGATCTGGACGCCCTGGGGGAACGAACCAACACTCTGGAAGTGAAATCTGATGAGACTGTCACTGACTTACTTCAAACCAAAGCAGAGGTAGCCTCCCTCACAGCTCAACTAAGAAACATGGGGGATTTTGACAGAGTCACTGACTCAGTAGGCTGGAACAGTGAAGGGAGAGACGCTGCAGCCAGTACACAGAGCGTTAATCCCCTCAGAGAGCGAAAGCACAGCTGAAGACTGATTAAACAGGGGCTGAACTCATCAGTGAAACAAGTGCTTTAAAAAGCAGGAAGTTGCTCACACTAGTGAGCTTGTTTTTTCACAGGAGAGTGGAGAGACTTCTCCCGGCTAGGAAGCCCTAGCTGTTGCTCTGGTCCCCAAATCCTGCAAGGAGCTTTGCTGCTGGGACCAGCTGGGACCCCAACCCAGGATAAAGATAAAGATTTCTGCGAGCTGGACACAGCCTGCTCCCCGGAACAGTGTTCCTGTTTGCTTTTGGAGCTGCATTACAGATAAGACTTTATTATTATACTTATTGGTTATACTTTGTGTAGCAGATGTTTTGGGCATAACCAGACTAGCTGGCTGCCCTGTTAGTAAGGGCTCAAGAAGTGAGTTAGTTTCCCTAACGGGAACAGGCTTTATTTTCTAGAAAGTAGTTTCTAAAAGGGACAGTGCACCCGTACTTTATTTTGGTTGTGGCTAATAAACCACTATAGTTTAAAGTTTCCCATCGTGTCTAGCGTCTTACTGACCCCGCCGCTAGACTGTCCTGCCACAGGTGGTGGCAGTGGTGGGATGCTACGCCTCTGGGGGTCAGTAGATGAAGATGTTTTGAGACACTGAAGTCAAGCAGAAAAAAAAGCGTTATTTTGCTGAAGCATTGAATTTACAGCTAGCAAATGCTGAATGTAAAATTTGCCCCGTCGGGTATGAAAGGATTGCTGTGTAAAGCTAATGCCTTTTGTTGAAGCGAGTGAATTTGCAGCTAGCAAGTGCTGTGTGTAAAATTTGCCCTGTCTGGTATAAAAGAAAGTGAAAATGGATTTTGGCAAAGATGTTGCCCTAAGAAGAACCCAGAAGGTTCAAATATTGTAAAACCCATACAACTTACGTGTGTTGTGCAAAGTCTGCCTCGTCCGGTGTGAAAAAAAAAACGGGGTTTTAAAATGGCCGCCGTCAAGTGTCAGTTTTGCAATGTACATAACCATACAAAACAGTGTCCCTTCAGGCCATATGATGATTATGATGACAATGCATATGTGGCCCCGAGAAGACAGCCGTACCCGCAGATGAAAGCCAGAACTCATCAATGCATTTTGCAAATGTGGTTGTAAGTGTAAATTTATCATAACAATTAATACGTGTTATTAATATATATTAATATATATCCAGAGCGCAGGACCCCATAACCTTGGAGCCAGTGACCAGGAATTCGGAGCCGTGCCGGCTAGAAGGAAACCAGGTGACCTGCTAAAGTAAACAGTATGCTGGGCCAGTCATGAACCAGGTCACATGGGGGAAGTGTGTCCCCACATTCTCAAATATAAACAGTGGCAACAGGAGCAACATGATGAAAGATTGTCTCCCACAGCTTCAAAAGCAAGCAACGCATTGTGGGTACAAGCAAGATGTGGAAGCTGATACCAGTGTGTGTGTGTGCCCAGTACCACTGATGTCTCTGGACTAATAAAACAAAGAGAAAGAAGAAGAAAAAGAAAAATATTTTTCAAGTCACAGAGGAAGTGACCGAAGCACTTGAGCCTGCGATATCAGGACAACAGGCATCAGCAAGCCACTGAGATGTGCTGCAGACCGGAGTGATGGGCAGAATTGTCACGGGAATGGTGGCAAAGGACAAGAAGGAGCAAAGGGAAGCTGAATCCTTGATCCAGGACAAGGAGGCCTTAATTTCTACACTCCAAACTGCCCACCGTGATTATGATGCCTTGCAGGAGCAATTGAATAGGGAGCGGGAAGCAAACGCCGAGGTAAAGACGTGTATACTCCCTGCTATACAAGAGTATGAGGCTTTAAAGAAAACAGAGCGTCTCTTACAGAGTGAGTTGGAGGAGCTGACGACAAGTTTGGATAAGCCCAACACCGCAATTGCTACCATGGAATCAGAGAGAACAAGTTCTGACTGGAGACTATGCTATAAGATGTCCCAGAGAGATGTGCAAAACTTTATCAAAGACTTAGAAGTTTCTCACCAAGAAGCTTGTGCGCTCAAAACAGAGCTGGAGCTCTCACGCCAGGAGGGCCACTGTCTAACTACAGAGCTGGGTACTTTGAAGAAAGCCAATGAGACGGTCCTAAGGGATAAAGAGACTTTGAAAATGGAGAATATAAACCTGGAGGAAGAGGTTTTTAACCTGACTGGTCAGGTCAGTGATGGGACTGAGAAGTTTCACCAAGCACAAAAAGTGAAGACGCAATTGGCGCAAGAAAAATTAGAAGTACAGGCTGCACTGAAGAATGCAGAGAAAATGCTGGAAAAGGAATGCCTTGCCCTGGAGCAGCTGAAGGTCACATTGAGCGCCACAAGAGCATCACTGGAGGCGGAGCTTAGAAGCCAGGTGACTCTGTGTGAGAGGGAACATGAGATGGTCCAAAGATTGAAGCAAGAGCTGGAGAAGCAGAGAGGCAGCGCCATACCAATGAGTCAGTATACCAAGGAGAAAGAGGCCTGGAAAACAGAAGCAGTAGCGATCCTAGCGACATGAACTTTAGAGCTCCAAAAGATGAAGGAGGTGCTGATGCAAACCCAGAGTAAGCACTGGGAAGAGGTGAAGGCCCTGAGAGGGGACTGACAGCATCAGATTGAAGAGTTGCAGATGCAGATGGCTGATTGCGAGATGCAGCGCGCCAAGAGGGAGGAGGTGTCCGTCCGTCAGGTGACCTGCCTGACATTGTACCATGAAACTGAGATGGCTGATATCCACAAGCGGCTTGACTACACGACCAATGAGGGGGCCTGGCTACAGCTGGAGCTAGACAAGGTCCAGGAGGAGCACCAGCAGCTGCAAGTCCAGACCAAAGAAACAGAAACAGATGTAAGCCTTGCTCTGACTCTGCTAGAAGATGTAGAATCGCGACTGAACTCTAAAGAAGCTGAACTAGCAGCTGTGTGAAAGAAGAAAGGCAGGAGGACAGCTTCAAGACCTGAGGAAGGACCTGGAGTCTGAGCGTGCTGGCCGCAAGATGGCAGAGAAACAAAAGTGTGACCTAGGCAAGGAGCTCGAGGCTCTGAAGACTGAGCGGGATGCTACGTTGGACTCTACTGCTGCCCAGCAGGAGGTTTCTCAGATGAAGCTGGAGGAAAATCTTACAACCCCAAGACAGACGTTTGGGTCACTGAAGCAGTCCAAGGGAAAGGTGGCGGTAGAGTTAAAGCAAGTGAGACGCACCATGAAGCATGACCGTGATACCGTTGCAGTACTACAGTCTACTTTCCACAAGGCACAGAAGGCGAAGGCCAAGTGGCGATTAAGAAGAACAGTAAGAATCCAATCATACTACAGTGCCCAGGGGACCCAAAGTGGATTCCTTGCCATGAGGGCAGCCACTGTGAAGAGACAGTCGCGATTGAGATGGAAGTGTTCCCATGATCATAAGAGGTGAAAGACCACACAGAATGTCCAGCGACTCTCTCAACAGAGTACAGTAAGTTAAAGAGTCAAGACAGAAAGGCAGAAAGGCCCAAGCCTATGAGTCTGCTGATGGTAAAAGAGAGGTGCCATGGGGTGCACTTTGGGTTAATAAGAATCCCGACCAAGTTGAAGTACTAAAGATAAATATTGGGGAACCCAACACTGAAGGTACGCTGATGGAGAAAGGTCCAAAAGCCATCACCGCTAAAACAAAGTTGCTGTCTTCACAAGAGAAGGCCAAACAGTCATTGGCGAGTGTATGCAATGAGCTAACCGAGGTCAAGGCTCTTCTACAGGATAAGGGACACTCTGAGCACAAGAGAACGATGCATCTTCAGGATTTGCAGTTCAAGGTCACAGCTGACGTAGAGTCCTGGCAGAGAGAGCTAATAGACAGCAGGATGCTCAGGAACCTTTGCAAGAAGAGACACAACAAAAGCAGAGCATCAACATTAAACTGGCACAACACAAGGTGATAGTGAGGTACCAGTCCTCAGGCCCAGATGGCCTGGTAATTACCCCAAAAAGAAAATGTCTAAATTGGATGGCAAGAAAAAAAAGGGGGGAGGGAAGGGCCGACGTCGAACATTTTCGACAAAGATGCTGGTGCACGGAAATGTGCACGGGCCGCTCCACAGGACAATGTTTTACTGGGGGGAGGGATATGTGACAGAGTCACTGACTCAGTAGGCTGGAACAGTGAATGAAGAGATGCTGCAGCCAGTACACAGAGCGTTAATCCCCTCAGAGAGAGAAAGCACAGCTGAAGACTGATTAAACAGGGGCTGAACTCATCAGTGAAACAAGTGCTTTAAAAAGCAGGAAGTTGCTCACACTAGTGAGCTTGTTCACAGGAGGGTGGAGAGACTTCTCCCGGCTTGGAAGCCCTAGTGTTGCTCTGGTCCCCCAGTCCTGCCAGGAGCTTTGCTGCTGGGACCAGCTGGGACCCCAACCAAGGATAAAGATAAAGATTGCTGCGAGCTGGACACAGCCTGCTCCCCGGAACCGTGTTCCTGTTTGCTGTTGGAGCTGCATTACAGATAAGACTTTATTATTATACATATTGGTTATACTTTGTGTAGCATATGTTTTGGGCATAACCAGATTAGCTGGCTGCCCTGTTAGTAAGAGCTCAATAAGTGAGTTAGTTTCCCTAACGGGAACAGGCTTTATTTTCTAGAAAGTAGTTTCTAAAAGGGACAGTGCACCCGTACTTTATTTTGGTTGTGGCTAATAAACCACTTTAGTTTAAAGTTTCCCATCGTGTCTAGCGTCTTACTGACCCCGCCGCGAGGCCGTCCTGCCACAGGGACAAATTAGAGGACTCTGATAATAGAGACAGAAGAAATAACCTCCGCATCAGGGGGGTACCTGAGGCGGTAACAGACCCAAAAGATTTTGTGGCACGCTGGGCAGAACACCTAATCCCAGACAGTACGGAGATGGATAGACACCTGGATAGGTGCCATAGGGCCCTCCGTTCACGCCCTCAACCCGGAGACCCCACCAGGGACATTATTGTCAGGTTCCACTTCTTTAAAATGAAGTAATCCTCTCCAGAATCATTAGGAACCAGAAGTATGTTGAGTTCGACGAAGTCCAGTAGCAAGTTTTTCAAGACATAGCTCCGACTACGCAGGCCAGGAGAAGAAGTTTGGCTCCAATCCCAAAAATACTATGGGACAACAATCTAAAATACCGCTGGCTGTTCCCCTTCGCACTACTCATTATAAAAAATGGATCAGCGTTTACCCTACGCAGGCTTGAAGATGAGGACTCATTCCTCCAAAAGCTGGGCCTGGGACAGCCCTCAGAGTCTTCCAGGGTTTCCCCCCACACCTCACCAGGGAGAGAAGATGCACCGCCAACCACTGGAACAGAGTCGGATCGGCGCCCGCTCCTTCTGACCCCAAGATGTAACCTACATCTAGCAAGCCTCAGCAGACTTCCGTCGCCCTAGCAAGTTTCTTCGAGGCGGAGAAACTCACCTTGGCCCACCCTGATGTTCCATCCCTGCAATCCAGCTTAGACAGCAGCACCACGGTACCACCATCGGATAGCAGCTGCTCGATTTCACAGACGATCCTGCTGAAATTTTGAAGCAGTGGCCATCCTACCTTCATGCGGAGCGGAACCTCTGGAGAAAAACACGGGACCACAAGCCACACCTCCGAACTGCCCGACACACACCCTCAAAATGGCGCTTCCCTTCCTCTTCCGGTTCCCCCCCCCTCTTCCGGCACCCCGCGATGACGCGCAATGCGCTGATTGGTCAAGGGTGGTACTGAACTGGCGTGGTGGAGGCGGATGAGGGAAGGAGCTTCGGAGCTGCGCAGGAGACCGCCAACCTGCAGGTTGACCTAGGCGGCATGCACACAGTATAACAGTGGTGGGGGGTGCTGACTCAGATAAAGGCCTATGAGCCGCGTCGGACCTGGGGGGGGCGGCGGGAGGAGGGGGGGAACAGATAGATGGACAGCCCTAATACACATCACCTTTAGGTCCGATAAGAGGGGTAGTCCGGCCGGACGCTCAAGGCCAAAGGTAGCCATCAAAGGCCCTTCCCGCAAAAGTCCCCACTTAAAGATAAAGACATCTCCCTCCACAGAGAAGAAATCGTCTCAACTAAAAGACAGACCTAAAGGAAAGGGAGGTAACTCAAGGGTAGACTGAATCAGGGGGGCACAGGGAATCGAGGGACGGGGAAGGATACTAATTAGATATGGCCGCAGGCTTAGGGGCGGAAATACGAGGGAAAATCATTTCATTAAGGGGACGGGCATCCCTAAGCTAGACAAGAGGGTTTAGGATGGACAGGATCACACATCCTTACAAAGCTACATTTACCCTTGATATACACTCATTCCCACGCATTAGGAGACTAGTGGTGCTCGTGTAATCTCATGTTTTTTCCCTCTGTTACCTGTTAGGATTAAGAAGTTATTAATTCCTGTTTCTTCCTATATGACCTATTAAGGTTAAGAAGTTATAGATGAAGTTAAGTCGGTACAAGTTAGTATGCTTTGTTATGTCGATACAAGTTAATGTTTATTGTTCAGGATGCGCCGGCGGGTACTACCCCCCGCTGCAGGCGTCTCCACCTTCAACCCATACCTTTGAGATGGGTCGTGTTCAAGTCCCAGGGAGGCGTGTTCCTAGGGACACAGATCAGTCCAATAACCTGGACGGTCGAACTAGCGTCCCTTATGGGCACAAGGATCTCACAAGGGCTGCCCTGATGGGATCCTACGTATACATGCTAAAAGAAATGTTATGATTAAGCTGATAGTGTTGTCTTTTTGTTTTTTGTTTGTTACATGTCTCTTAACCCCTCCTTCATGTTTGCCCCCCCCTTTCCGCTTCTCCCCCACTACCCTCCCCCACCCTGGCGATGAGGAGAACAGCCTTAGAAGGTCCCGGCAGAGCCTCCACTGTTACTCTACATGTCTGTTCGGCAGTCAGATTTCTTGTCCCTGGGACAGGGTAAGACTATCGCTCATGATTCGCACTTGACACCTGTTAAGATTAGATGGCACTTAACATTATCTCACATAATGTGAAAGGCTTTAATAGCCCCGTCAAACGCAGACTAGCATTCGCAGAATATAAAAAAAAGGGGCACTGACATTCTGATGCTCCAAGAGACACATTTCAGTGATATATTTCCCCCCCCCGCTTCATGGATAAGCAATACTCACAATTCTACCTATCTTCGTCCCCTGAAAAAAAAAGGGGGATTGCAATCTTCTTCCACAACAAAACCCCCTTTGTAGCTAAGACAGTGAAGAAGGATAGAGAAGGCCAATACATTATCCTGACTGGGTACATATAAGAGCAACCTATTACTTTGGCAGCCATATATGCTCTCTGCGAGCAGGATGCAAAATTCTTCGACACCTTCTTTCAATCCCTTAACACTTTGGCCCATGGCCACATAATTGTAGCAGGGGACTTTAATATAGCTCTTCAGCCAGCATTAGACAGATCTAGCGCCCCTAGGGAAAATAACAAGAAAGTACTGTCCTCTTTGAATTTGGGCCTTCGGAAAAACCACCTGTCCGAAATTTGGAGAGAGTTGCACCCGCTGGACAGGGACTATACATTCTACTCCCACCCCCACAACTCATACAGCAGAATCGACTATTTCTTAATTTCTAGTAGACTGGTCCCGTTGGTCACCCGAGCGGAAATCTATGATATTTCGTGGTCAGACCACGCACCTATTGAGCTAAGGTGTAACCAAACTAAACACGACAGACTTGGAGCAAATTAGAAACTAAACTAATCCCTTTTAAAAATCCCAGATATTTGCGAACAGATTGGTCAGGAAATTCACCAATTCTTTGAAATCAACACAGGCTCTGTGGAATCCCAGCTGGTTCTCTGGGAGGCTCATAAAGCGACCCTTAGAGGCACATTAATAAGCATCGCTGCGAGGCGCAAGCGGGAGAGGGACGCCAAACTTATGACACTTTAATCTAAATTAAGCGTCCTCTCCGAGAGCCACAAAAAAAGGCCAGACCCACAAGTCTTAAAAGACTTAAAAGACATCAAGATCGAATTAAACATGCTTCTGACTTCCAGAGCCGACAATTCATTATGTTGGTCCAAGAGGAAATTTTACGAGAAGGCTCCCAGGCCAGACACGATGCTAGCTCGATAGTGCTACACCAGTGCTGCCCGCAGACCAGACTCGTCCCTTATACTGAGGTGGGGACGTATGAGTGCACACACCCGCAGCAGAAGGAGCATGTCCAGAGTGTGGTGTTTTGGCATTGCCAGGCCAGGTGTGAATAGGTGTAGCAATACTTGCCAGTACCAGTACAGAAGAGACGAAGTCGTTGCCATTAGCCAAGGTCGGGGAGAGAGACATCCAGGAGGTCGAGGTCCCAGCTGTGGTAGAGGGATGAGAGAAGCTACAAGGTCAAGTGGGAGCCTGGGTCTAGAGCCAGATAGGAACGTCCGCCAAGCCGGGTCGCAACCTTAATAAAGAAGACAAAGGGATAGCCAGAATAGATGTTCGTAGCAGAGACTATGTCGAGCAATGTGGGAAAGGCAGGACAGGCATTATATTGTGTGGCTGGCGAATAGGAAGAGGGGGCAGACCTGGAGGAGTGCATGGAGCTGTCCTGGATAGGCTGCCTAAGGAAGAATGCAGGTGAGCAATTTTATGAGATGATTGATGGCTGTGTGTGTGTTGGGGGTGGGACCTCACTGCAGGAGCAGTGAATAAATTAATTTGGTCCAGCACGTGCTCTGTAACGAGGGGGAGTGCGCACCCGTGAGACAAGACTGCCACCGGAGCCCCAACCACCCTCGGGACAGTGGCCATCCGCCGGGGATAAAGGGGGAGTCCCCCACTTGCGGGGATTGGACAGGACCGGCGAGGGGGGGCGTCCAGCAACAGCGTGTATATCGAGAGGTAAGGGGGGGTCATGCTGTGACCGTCGTGACCCCCGAATCCTCACAGATTACTACAAAACAGACAGGCCAATTACAATATTCAGGCGATCAGATTAAAAACGGGCTCCACATAGGACAACCCCAAAATCATAGTTAACGAATTCGGTAAATTCTATGAATCCCTTTACAATGGAGAGAAAGTGGCACACATGTCCAAAATGAGCAAAGCCCTAAGAGATTTCCTGGCAAACTCGAATCTAGCAAGACTTACTGATGAGGACAGAGAAAGTCTGGGCGCGTACTTTACTATGGAGGAACTTGCTTCAGCCATTAAAGAATTAAAACCGTAAAAAGCCTGGAGGGCTTCTCAGGGATATGTTATAAAAAAAATTGCAAAATATTGATCCCAAGGCTGCTCCGCATGTACAGCGCAATCTTGGCAGGAGCTCCGGTCCCCGGTGAGATGCTTCGGGTGTCTATATCATTAATCCACAAATCAGGCAAAGATCTGCTAGATTGCAAAAGTTATAGACCGATTTCCCTGATAAACACAGATATTAAAATATACGCCAAGCTACTGGGCAATAGACTAAGGGCTCTATGCAGTAAGTGCCGAAAAAGTGCAATGGCCAAGCTTACCGATTTGGCATGATGTTGGTGATTTTGCCTCTCTGTATGCAGTAAGTGCCGAATCCCTTCAGAATCAAGACGAAAACATTTCCGCCCACTCTCACAATGATTTGCCGATCACACACAGGTGTATCAGCGTGCATGGCGGGGTGCTGTTAGGTTCGCCAATTAAACTTCTTGCTGAATCAGGCGAAGCACGCATGTATTGGATAGCGCGGCCTATTTAAAGGCAATGTGTACTGTTAATCATTCTCTGTGTTGTTGGGAGTGAGAGAGAGAGAGACGCAAAGAGCTGGGCGATTTAATATTTGCATATTGACTGAGAGAGCTGTTGTGTATTGTGAGAGCTTTGTCCTTTGTTGTTTTGTTTACATCTTTGTCTTGTTTTGTATGTGTAAGTGTTTAGTGTGATTGGCTTTACATTTGTTTTCTGTTCTTTGTGAGTGCTACAGGTATGGACGCAAAACGTGGGAAGAGTGATGCTGGTGTGAGTGGTACTGCTAGACGTGTGAGTACGCGTATGAGTGAACATAGGGGGTCAGATGAGTGCTGTTGCTGGGAGTGCAAGTGCTGTTGCTGGGAGTGTGAGTGCTGTTGCTGGGAGTGCGAGTGCTGTTGCTGGGAGTGCGAGTGCTGTTGATGTGAGTGTGAGTGCTGCTGGTGGCTCAGTTGCTGATGGGGTGTCTGGTGGTGGCGTGCTTGCTGGTGGGCCGCTTTTGGAGTCTCTTCCATTGGAAGAAGGAGAGTCCAGTCAGCACCAGCCAAGCTCTGAGCCTAAACCTGCTCGGAAGAAACGTGTGGAGCAGCCACGTAATCCTCGCTTCAATGACAACGAAAACACAGCTCTTGTCACTGGGATTTTGGAGCACTATGACAGTCTGTTTGGCCATTTAGTAGGTAAGTTTACCTTTGCATTCATTCTTCAAATACATGTGATCCTAGGTCATGTGAGGTGTGTTAATATGCAAATATGGGTCCATAATATCTATCAATGTAAATTATTTTCTAAACACATATTTTTATCATGCGTTACAACGACAAGAACACTCAGTCGTTCAATTTGCGCAAACTTCATACAATATTAATGCAAGCTTCCTTACATGTCTATGTTTACAAGTGAATGCTCATGTGCTTCACATATTACACCTAAACCAGCATGTTTGGTATCTCTTGGAACAGCTAGCAGTGTAGGAAATTGTTCGTTTTATTATTATGAATTAACGTCATATATTTTGTATGTATTTCAAGGGCGGACAAGTTCAGCAAGCAAAAAAGAAAAGTGGAATGAAATAATAATTGGTGTGAATGTGTGTGGGAATCGTGTCAGGGACAAGAATAATTGTCGCAAGAGATTTGACGATATTAGGGCAAAATTAAAAAGGAAAATACAAGAACAACGCTTGCATGCTTCTGGCACTGGAGGTGGGCTGCCAGCACAACGTCTCATCTTAACTCTATTGGAGGAGCAGCTTCGGGAAAAATTACTTCCCGTCGTCGTGGAGGGTTTGCCCGGTGACAGAGACACTGGAATTTATTCCTCTGAATTTCCACCAGGTGAGAAATGTTACTGTACTAGGCGTGTCGTTGGTTACAGTTATTTTCGAAATTTCTGCTGCTAATAATACTTTCTTCCCAATATAAGCATACCTACATCTATATATGTATATATGTCTCTCTATATATATATCTATCAATATATATTTATATTTCGTTGTCCTACTAAAAGCAGTAAATAATGTATCACGTGGCACTGCGTGCTCATTTGCATGTCATCTCCCACAATCCTTTGCTGCAGTGGAAGCAATTTATGCTGCCCGAAGATGGGGAACAACAGGGTAGCACACATGTCTAAGACATGCTAATGAGCAAACATTACTATGTACTGTTGCAGTACATACATATATATAATAGTAATTTAAATTTAATTTATTTAACACCTACAAACATGACATTACTGCCTCTTCAAATCATGCATCTAAGATATTGCATACAACGGCCAAAAAACATCACTTGCACTAACACATTTGCTTTTTTTTATAAAAAGGTCCTTTTTTGCTTCATGTCATATACAGAGAGCATAATGAGGCACACGTTGCATATGTTATGTAATTGTGTTCATAGGTAGCACACTTCAGACTACTATTTAGCTCATCTACCATTGTGTTAAAGCAGCTGCAATTAATATGTCATCACAGCATACACGTGAACTCAGGGGGTGGGGTTGTGCACACAGGCAAAAAACAGGGTCATGTTACGGTCAACTTTGTTGACACCATTTTCTGCTGCTTGAATTAATTGAAAGGTCAGGCTGATTTTAGTTTTTGGGGGAGGGACTACAGTTCTTAAAACCTGACAAGCTAAACAGAAGTTAATCACAGTCATTTTAAATGGTAACTCTATGTACAAATTCACCCACCAAACCATTATGTATCAAACCGTACGTTACACATTCGTTCACTCAGATCTATTGTTCAACTTATATCAACACCACATTATGACACCAGTAGCATCTGTGAGCGACACACTGCATGTGTTGTGTTGTTGAGTGGCAGCCACATTCAGCCCTGGAACAGCTTCTATTAATGTAGCACACATATCCTCTAACAAAAACAATAACTTTTCCAATATTACCTACTTAATGATAAGCATTGTCAACGTTGATCTCATGATAGTGATGTACATTATTATTGTGATATTACTGCACAACATATGCATTGTATGTCCAATATTAATAATATTTTGCAAACGCATTACTACATAAACATTGAATGTTGTATGTTAGTGAACTAAAAATTCCAAAGTACACTGGCATGTACATTGTTATTAAAACGAATAATATTCAGTTTGCCACACACATATTTTCAGTTCATGAAGTGATGCTGTTAGTTAACCATACATACTCAAGATACACTAACTCAATGTTCATTATGTACACATGTCAATTAACAACTGATGTTATTGTTCTATATAGTTGCACCTGGAGGACATGTGTCACCTGAGACTGAACAAGTGTCTTCACCGGGGTCATGCAGCTCATCGCACCTGGAAGAAAAGTGTATGAGGTGCAGGACATATAATATGTTCATTTATATATGTTATGTTGTCATGTTAATTAATTGTTTTTGACATGTTATTTAAATTGGATCACTTAGTGTCACAGAAAATGAAGTTTTTTAAGAGAACATGTATTGTGTTTGTGATGTAAAGTATCATGTAGGAGTTGTGAGGTTTGAACAACCTTTCATTCATTCTTATTTCACACTGAGTCGAAACAAATTTCTTTAGTCAAGGTACATTTTAATGTGACGTCATAAACGTATGGAAACATGTTAGGTGTTAGTTGTTATCACAGTGTATAATTACATAGTAAAACAGCAGACATTAGCATGCCATTTCATCATGTGTTCATTTATTTTTAGAACATGATGATGCCAAAGACACAGAAATGCAATCAAGTGACCATGAAGAGGTTCCTATTCAAAGAGTAACACAGGCAATTCCTCCAGCAAGTAACACATACGCAGCAATAGCAGCTTCTGAAGAAAAAATTGTTGAAGCAGAAAATCGTCGCCATTCAGATATGATGTCAGTGCACGAAAGGATGATATCACTGCAGGAAGAAATGATATCACAATTGTCACATCTCCACGGAGTATTCATTGAAGTTCCTAAACAGATACAAAAATTAAACACGACATTAGAAGCAGTAGTTGTTCAGCTAACCCAAGCTAATCACTTGAGAATGACTACAACAGCACATCATTTCAACTTTAACCCATCAGAGGATGGATCTTCACATGCTGCTACTTTTTCACCCCATGCATCTGATCTTCATTCCCCAGGTCGGGATGTTACCGGTACAGTAGCTGAAAGTTCTGTGCATGTTCCTCTCAACATCCAACCGCTGCCATCTTTAGAAAATCTGGAGCTGACACCTACAAAGGAGACAAACAATGTGTACCGAGAGTGGTACACCAAAGAATCCCCTTTAAATAGGCGCACCGCAGACCTAAAAATAAAGACGTCAGGGGTGGATGTAGTGTATGAAATTAAACTTTATTAAATATCCATGTAATGGTGTAAATAAAACAGTATATAGTGCTATGCTGTATACTGAATAAAAATCGACTACTGTTGGTCTATCCAAACTCCGTCAAGCGTCTCACTGCGCTCCAGGTAATTGAACTGAGTTGTGTCAAGACTATATTTGCTCACTAAATTCATGTACCAAAAGGATCAGTTTCTAGAATAGTGTAGGTATACACTGTAGGGTCACTAGGGGTGAAAACCCCCTTAACTCTAGCAAATGCCTAGAAAAAGTGATGACTAAGGTTGTTTATAGGGCATCACAGTATCATGGGGAGAGACCTATGAACGGGTAGGCAGAATAGTTAGTATGTTAAAAATCCTAATTACTGGCAATAGTAGTGTACACTAATTCTGTCTCCCTGTGAGGTTTCAATGGATCTGAGTAGATGCTCTAGATATCATCAGTCTAAATGGGTATATTAACCCTGTGACCTATTTGTCAGTATAGGCTCTACAGATACTTGCAATACTGCTGCGGCCAAGTTTATTCGAGCATTTGCCCGTTCTTGGCCGCAGCAGTAGCCTGGCGCGCGCCCGAGTGTGACGGGCGCGCGCCGAAGCAGCGGAAGAGCGCCCTCCGATCGGGGCACTCTCCCTACCGCTACCGGGTCCGCCTGGTCCCCCGGAACCCCCTGCCACCGTCCCGCAGATCGCGGGACACCAGGGCTCCCTCGGGGAGCCCTGGACGCGCGTGCAGGGGGCGCAGGCTCCCGAAGACGCGTGACCGCGCGTCTATGACGCGCGGCACGCCGAGAGGCAGCCACAAGCAAGCCGGGAAATATCCCGGCTTGCGGTACCGGCCACACTTTAATAAAGTGTGTCGGTAGTGTATATCCACACAGCACACCCACGCAGTGTGTAAACTGCGCATGCGTCATATAAGTTGAATGTGTACGTATCTGTTTAAGCACGCGTTTGCGCATGCGCCGGAACAGTGCGTGAAGTTAGCTGTTTGGACGGCCCGTTTAAAGGTAGGTAACGGGCACAGGGAGTACTGGGTGTATGATAAAAACGTTTAATAGTGGTTAGACATAGTGACACACAGTACGCTGTGCCTATGGATCACATATTAAAGAAAACCCAGTGTATTGCGGGTTGCGCATGCGTTGTATATCAGTGCGTGCATGTGTCTGTTGAAACATGCGTTTGCGCATGCGCCAAAACAGTGCGTGAAGTTAACTGTTTGGGCGGCCCGTTTACAGGTAAATAGCGGGCACAGGGAGTACTGGGTGTATGATATAACGTTTAATAGTGGTTAGACATATGTACACACAGTACGCTGTGCCTATAGATCACATATTCAAGAAAACCCAATGTATTGCAGGATGCGCATGCGTTGTATATCAGTGCTTGCATGTGTCAAAAATAGTACTGTAGTTGCTCCAGTTATATGTCCACTGGTATTGTATGCGCCTAAGTCTGGGCGCAGGTACGAGGGTGCTGTACACCTATAATCACTAGAATGGTAAAGGTAATAAGCGCAGTGCTGGGCTGTTTAGTGATACTAAATCGGGTAACGTAATGCCTGTGTGGCCGCAGAGCTGCTTACTCGTACACTGCTGCACTGAGGAGATATTGCATACCATAAGGGACCAAGATATTCAGAGCAGCTGTATCTATACAAGACAGTATAGACATATTCGCACGGTTGTGTCTGTTGTATTAAAACAAAAAGATGTGAGCAGATAAATAATTAATGTACGCTGTCTCAGTAGCAAGTAGCAAGTGCCGCCCTGTGGCAGCACTGACACCTCTTTAATTGGGTGTAACACATGAAAGGTAGCTGTGACACAGATCAGCGCACTAAAGGAGCTATTGGAGATGGCCGACGGAGTTAGTCATGAGTCATGAATGAGCAAAAAGACCCGACATGCCGCATGTTTCGTCACTTCCTGTGACTTCATCCGGGGTCCTTTTTGCTGATTCATTTTGCTGGTGTACCACTCTCGGTACACATTGTTTGTCTATCTAGCCTATCCCTAGGCAGCACGCCTCTACCAACTAGGGGTCTGAGCGAGGTCTCTCTCTATAGTTTTCACCTACAAAGGAGGCACCAAAAAGAAAAATGCACAAGCAGTTACTTTTGGACACAAACTAAAAAACACAAACATGAAACGGAGCAAGCATCAGTTGTGCACTGTGTACCAACTTGTTCACAACTGCCACTGCCCACAAGCCCTGCCCGTGAAGTGTCACTGGCCACAAGCCCTGCCCGTGAAGTGTCACTGGCCACAAGCCCTGCCCGTGAAGTGTCACAGGCCACAAGCCCTGCCCGTGAAGTGTCACTGCCCACAAGCCCTGCCCGTGAAGTGCCACAGGCCACAAGCCCTGCCCGTGAAGTTCCACAGGCAGTCAAACTGGATCTGTTTTGCTTAAAGTTGTTGCCAAACGGAAAAAAAAAACCCAACGACAACAAGCAGGCCTGTGACTCGGTCTCAAAAGGAAAAAAATGAATACATTTTCTAATTAAGTAAATCTGTATTTGGCCTTGTGTTGACTTGAGATTATCTAATGAATATTGTATGTATGATCAAGACCTGTTGTTTCCAAACATTCAAGTATGTCCTTGTACACGTGAAGGTTTGGAAATGTTCACAGTCCGAATGAATGCATATTGTAATTAATATTTATGTATTAATCATCTGTTCAGTAATGGTCCAACATTACATAGTTGCAATGTTTAGAGAAGCTGACATTCACTTAGCTGCAAAAGATTGTATTTGGGTGTGTTTGGTAGGTAATTTAGGTAATCATTGCATGTTAATATTATTCACATGCAAGTTAAAAAAATATATATTTAACTGCTAACATCTTACATTTCAGTTTTGTGCTGGATTAACTGTAAAATATTACTTACCTTCATCTTCCATGAAGCTTCTTAATGTTGGCCTTTCATCATGTATGAGTACTGGTTACAATAACATATCTTTGAATGTGTAGTAATATATATGTAGTATCTATAGATATATGTACACACACACACAGTGTATAATATATATATATATATATATATATATATATATATATTAATATATATATATATATTAATATATATATATATATATATATGGAAGAAAAGAAAAGAAAAAACAGGCGCACACCTAGTGCATTAAAGTATAACAATTCAGTTTATGGAACAATAAAAACAGACAAATGCCCACTCACAAGTGTACACGGTATTCAAACAGTTATGAGATAGGCCCTCATAAGCCAATGTTAGCGTCCGAATCAGCAATGGTGTCCTCTCCTGCACACAAGCCGCATGGTCTACTTCTACCGGAAGTGACGTCCACCCGGTCGGGTGCCCCGCAAAGGAAGTCCCTCGGGGAACCAGGACCTTCAGCTACCTGCTTCTGGTTGCTGCACCACCAGGGGAAACGGAGAGGGATCCGGACTTCTGTTTAGCTTTGCCTCTCTCTGCCTGCGTTAGTCTCAGCCCGTAGCGAAAGTATCCGTGGGACAGTGTCTCCTCTGCCTTGAATACCGTGTACACTTGTGAGTGGGCATTTGTCTGTTTTTATTGTTCCATAAACTGAATTGTTATACTTTAATGCACAAGGTGTGTGCCTGTTTTTTCTTTTCTTTTCTTCCATAGGTATCTATAGGGAGTTGTGATCCCTTACAAACGGGCTGCCTAATACTTGGCTGCATTCATCTGGAACGGGACTCTGTGTTTTTTTAAGGTTTTTTAAGGTTTTTATGGACTTATCCATTGATTTCATTTTTTACATTACCTTGAGTTTTTATTATTTTTTCTAGATTTTTTATTAAAGTTACACTTTTGGTTTTTATGTATTATCTTAAAGTGACATAGGTTTATTTTTATTATTTACCTTTCTTGGCCACCCCATTGGTTGTGCAATCACAGTTAGTTAGACGTACTCACATTTAGCAGGTTGTTTTAAATAGGCGCTCCTTCAAATATTTTTTTGTTTTGTTTTGATAGATATATATATATATATGTTTTAAACATGTAAATGTGTCTAGAGTTTTTTTTATCACAATATATATATATGATGCTTCCTTGTGAAAACACAGTATTGAAAGAAAACAGGCCTTATGTTAGTGAAATATACATGATCTGACCCTTTAACAATATGGGACTAATATTATGAAGCACATAATTCACTCACCTTGATTACCATTTAAATAGGTTTCATTCAAGGCCTACTTACTGCCATCAATATGTTCAGTGTAGAACTGGGTTAAATAGATATATTATATGTTGTAACACTACAGGCCTTGTAAACTCACAAAACGCCTTGTTTGATGTTAACTCCAAATTGGACACAGCTGACTCTAATAGGCCCTCAAACATACTTACCCTGTAATGTTTAAACCTTTAAACAAGTCTGAGCAATATAACAATCCCTGTTTACATATAAGACCTTAAATACCGTAACATACACACACACACACACACACACATATATATATATATATTTCATTCTCGGTTTTAGAGACATATATATATTTATTTTAAAATATACATATGTATATGTGTTTAAGAGATATATATATAGATATATATATATATATATATATATATATATATATATATATATATATATAGATATACACACATAGTCAAACTGTGTGAGACAGACAGAGAGTTAACCAGACAGAAAGATACACAGTGAAATTTTTAAAAAAAGACAGAGAAAAACATTAGCAGGTGTGTGTGTATAGCTCATTATATGTCAGTGTAGCCAGTATTTTCATAATGCCAACACTGTAGAATTTCTCACCCACATTGTTTTTTAATTAAAATCCTACACTTGTTTTGAGAATGTAGATTAAGTAAAAAACAATGTTACTTTCAGAGTGAAATTGCAATCTTAACCAAAAAATATGTGCCAATTATTTCTACACATTCGAATTGGTGATTTAAAAAAGGAGTGAAACGGACTTCCGGTGGTGACGTCACCACATATGCACACCTAACTCGGAGCTCCCTATTTCCCTCCGGTATAAGGTGTTAGAAAGAGCATAAAAACCCCTCGAAACGCCAAAAAAACGAGTGGGCAACGCACACCAACAATCAGCATGGCTAAGCAGCAAAAAAAAGGGCCGATTCAGAGCGTCTCGGCATACTTCACCCCAACGAAGCGCCCGGGAGACTTGGAGGAGCTCAGCCAAGATGGCGCCGACCCCAGCGTGCCATGCACTCCCGCCCGCGAGCAACCCCTCCCGGAGAATATAACGGCTAGTCATCTTATAACTAAGGACTTCCTGGAGGACTACATGTCCCAAATGTTTTCAAAGCTACGAAAAGATGTTAGCCAAGATGTTAATAAAGCAATCAACAAAATAAATCAGGAAATTACTGAAATCTCCCACAGAACAGAGACCCTGGAAACCAAGGTTGAGGAGGTGGAAGCAGTACAGTCCTCGGCTGAGGACGATTTTAACCATTTCAACCAGGAAATTAACCGCCTGAAAGACGGTTTAGAGGACCAGGAAAACCGGGACCGACGTCAGAACTTAAGGTTCCGGAATATCCCAGAGTCGGTCCCCGCCGAGGCCCTCACGGCCTACCTACAAGAACTGTTCCTGCAACTAGTCCCTGAATTAAAAAAGGAAGATATGGAGCTAGATCGTGCTCACAGAGCCCTCGGCCCAAGACGCGAGGACCCAAAGAGAAGGAGAGATGTCATCGCCCGCTTTCACTCCTATACGACGAAGGAGAAAATTATAACGAAGAGCAGAGGGATGAACCAAATCCCGTTCCAAGGCGAGCAGATTCAAATCTACAATGATCTTTCAAGAATAACGATCTTCCGCCGACAGGAGCTGAAGCCCCTAACACAGCACCTGCAAAGCCACAATGTGCGTTATAGATGGGGCTTCCCCTTTAAACTAAGTGTTCTTACGGGGGGTAAGCTCCACTCTATAACCCACATTGACGATGCCCCCGGCTTGCTGAGGATCCTGGACCTGCCAGCTATCCAGAGACGAAGACCCGATGATGATGAAGAAGACGCCAACTTACCACGTCACCAGCGCGGCTCCAGGTCCTCCGAACGCCTGGCCCTCCAGAAATCATCTAAGACGCCGTCGGGGCCTTAAAGACAAGGAATCAACAGCCCAAGAAAAGCAGTGCCTTCGCCCAGCCCAGCTGAGAGGAAATCGCCAACCCAGACGAACGCTCATTCTACCTGCCTCCTAGGCCCCCCCCCCTTCATCTTCCCAATAAACCAAGAAAAGGCCCCCTTCCACTTGCCCTCTTCCCTCCCCCCTCAACAAGCTAGCAACCCTACGCTACAGTCACTGCCCCTTCCTCTACCCTCCCCCTTCCCCTCCCGCAGTCGCCCTCACCCCCCCCCCCCCACCGCCCCCCTCCTAACCCCACACCCTAGGTACCCCCCCTGACCATTACCCCCCCATCTCTAAATAAATACTCACCCCGGAGGCCTCCTACAACCCTCCCGACCCCGCTTACCATCTATTTCTCCCCCCCTAGCGAACCGAGAAGGAGAGAAACCCCCCACCCCCTCCTCCCCCTCCGCTTTTACTTACCTGAGAAGGAGATTTGAGGAGCGAGGCAAGCAGAGGGGCAGGACGGTGCATAACTCGGGATCCAACAGAAGCCTGGTAAAGTAAGCCCCCCCCAATAAAGCATAAGTTACTCACCAGCTCCAACACCAACACATGACCCTAACATAAACAAAGGGAGGCAGCTCATAAGCCGCAGAGGCTCACCACAGAACCAATCCCCAATTGGATCACCTCAACCCCCCCCCCTTAACCATGCCACCCCCCTACCCCTGAACACGACCCACCCCACCTACCCCCTCCCCATTCCATGGCCACCCACTCTCTCCCTCCCCATCCTCTCCCCACTGACAACCTAATCTCCCCCCCTCAGTCCCCGCAGTCCCCCCTCTTCCCCTTTACCAGAACCCTGGTGCCACAAAGGCAAAATTAAGCAGCAACAATCACCCTTACTCCCTCGGCACCCCCTTCCTATCTCCTCTCCTCCCCCATTCAAATTCCGCACACTTGGAAAACACAGCACTTCATAGCTATCACCCCTCACCTCCCTAAACCCCCCCTCCCCCTCCCCACACACGCCCCTTTCCCTCCCCAACCACCCCTGTACTGCTCTAACCCCCTCATCTCATCCTCCGAGAAAATGTAGACGCTGAAGAATCAAGAATGCTGAGACTTACCCGGAGGACGCAGGCAGGAGAGCAGCCCCAAAAGACTGAGAGGAGATCGTGCAGCCCCAAAAGACTGAGAGAAGATCGAGCCGCACCCACTGACTGTCTCCAAACCAGCCGGGTACTGTAAACACAAAACGTGCAACACTTACCAGACTTGGCCACAAGAGGGCGCTCTCCCACCAAACAAAGACTCTGGTCTCAATTACAAAAATAACTATTCAACTAGAAGAGGACTCAAAAAACCCCATAATAAATGCTCCCTCCCATATATTCCCCCCTCCCATACTCTGACCCCTCCCACCCCCAACTTACCCCACAATACAACCCCTCCCCTCCCCCTCACCTTCCCCCCCTCCTCGTCCCCCTCCCCCCCTCCGCTCTCTCCCCCCTCCCCCCCATCTCCATCCCCCCCTCCCCTACCTAAGACTCATGTAACACCCTTTCCCCCCCTCCCAATTCCCACAAGGCAAGAGCACAACCGCTCTAACCCACCAAGAAAGGTGTGCACTCCCAAGCCTAATGATTCCCATTATCTATCTCCCCCTACCCCTTCCCCCCTCCCAATTCACCCTTCAACCCCCCCATTCCCCTCCCCCCCCCACCCCCAACCCCCCATCCCCCCCATATGCATATGCACACAGCTGCATCTCGCTAGATATTACCTCCGTAGCCCCCCCATGGCGAAGGGAAAAAAAACTGCAAGATCTTTTACCCCAAAGACTGTAAAATTCTGCAATGTATGGCTGAAAATGTTTCATGTATGCTTAACCCCCAACACACCCCTCCCCTCCTATCCCCACCCCCCCCACCCCCAACCCCCTAAACCCTAACCCTTCCTACGCCCCCCTCCCCCCCCTTACCCTCCATACTCAGAAATATATTGAACCATGCGTTCACAAAATTCCACCTAACCTATCTCACCACAAGGGTTAAACAACAGACCTCGATAAGCATAAGCCCCTCTCCTTTTCTGAAATTACAGAAAATACCCCCACTCCACCTCTATACATAGGAGGTTTCCCGAATACTAAACAAGGAGGACATAGGACCCTCCATCATGCTCCCTGTTGGGCCCATGTGCCCGGAGGTCACCCTAGGGGCACATTGCCCCACTACCTTTGACACACAAGTGCCAAAGGCTACCATTCTTAGGCCCTTCCAAGGCCTACCCAGTTCTCCCCCCCTTATGTGTTTCCCCCCCCCCCATCCCTCTCCCCTCCGCACCCCCTCTCTCCGCGACTCCCCCAAAGGGGGTCTCAGATCTGAACACCGCCCCTCGCTCTCACGCTCCTGACATGGGAAGAACAGGAGCCTCAGGGTCAAAAGCCCTGGAAACACCCTCAGCTTAACAATGGCTTCCATTAAATTAATATCGATTAACGCCAAAGGCCTTAATTCTGTGAAAAAAAGGAAATTAGTCCTCTCAGATCTTAAACGCTCCAAAGGAGATATAGTCCTAATCCAGGAAACCCATTTCAATTCACAGGCGCCCCCAAACACATTTAAAAGTGTATTTCCCCAGGCATACTATGCCTCCTCCCCTAGCAAAAAAAGAGGAG
Source organism: Ascaphus truei (assembly GCF_040206685.1). Taxonomy (NCBI): domain Eukaryota; kingdom Metazoa; phylum Chordata; class Amphibia; order Anura; family Ascaphidae; genus Ascaphus; species Ascaphus truei. Next base: position 118,936,512 of record NC_134484.1, read on the forward strand.
TAGCTATCCTCATCAGAACTGGAGTCCCATTCGTTCTTACAAAATCATATTCGGACCCAGAGGGACGATCACTAACAATCCAAGGCACCCTAGCTGGATCCCCGATCACGATTGTGAATATATATGCCCCCAACGACAACCAATTACTCTTTCTATCCAATATACTAGAAGCCCTAGACCAGCAATCCCTATCCTCCCTGGTCATTGGAGGCGACTTTAACATGGTCGCATCCCATACAAATGACAGATCTGGTCCAGAACATAAAAGCCCAAATTATTCCCCCTCCCCGAGTAGCGCTCAAACCCACAAAAAAGCCAAAAAATTCCGGGAGATCATGCAGACCTATTCACTAATTGATATTTGGAGGGCCCAGCACCAGGGTCAAAGGGACTACACTTTTTTCTCCTCCCCTCATCAGTCATACTCGAGAATCGATTATTTTCTGGGTACTGGTAACGTCTTCCAAGCCTCCTCCCAGTCCAATATTGGACCTATCACGTGGTCCGACCACGCCCCGATTGATCTTTCCCTAACAATCCCCTTTGTTAAACACATCCAATATAAATGGAAACTGAATGACTCTCTCCTTAACTGCCCTGACACAGAGAAATCATTACGCCTTAAACTAACAGAATTCTTTAAAATTAATAAAGGCTCTGTCTCAACCCCGGCTATGCTATGGGAGGCCCACAAAGCCTCTATCAGAGGAGACTTAATCTCCATGGCCTCGTACAAACAAAAGCAAAAATTTAAACTTCAAAAGGAGCTCACAGAGAAGATCTCCCAGCTCGAAGCCCAGCACAAAACCCTGTTATCTAAAAAGACCCTAAAGCCACTAACTCTAGCTAGAGCAGCCCTAAAACACACACAGCTAGAGGAAGTCGAAAAAGCCCTTAGATGGTCAAAGCAAAAATACTTCGACAAAGGCAACAAAGCTGACAAACTCCTCGCCTCGAAGTTACGAGGTATCAAAGCAAAAGCTCAGATCGCAAAAATCAAGACAGACAAAGGTCAAATTACATATCTAGAGAAAGAAGTAACCCAAGAATTTGCGAAATTTTACTCTGATTTATACAATCTCCACCCCCTAGACCAGGACCCAATAGACATAAACAAAATAACTCAATATTTAGACAACTGCAACCTCCCCACACTTTCCCCCCAAGAGTTAGAATCTCTAAACAAACCTATAACGCAAGAAGAACTTTCCCAAGCCATAAAATCTCTAAAACTAGCAAAAACACCGGGCCCTGACGGCTTTTCTAACATTTACTATAAAATGTTTCAACCGATATTGTCCCCCCATCTCATCCAAATGTATAACTCATTCCTACAGGGGGAATCGATACCCTCCACCATAACAGCAACAAATTTAGCGATCATCCATAAGGAGGGTAGAGACCCACTCCTGTGTGGGAGTTATCGACCTATATCTCTGTTAAATACCGATCTCAAAATCTACAGCAAGATCCTGGCAAACAGGCTAAACCCAATTCTCCCTAGGCTAATACATATAGATCAAGTAGGATTCGTGTCCGGAAGACAGGCCTCCGACAACACCCGCAAAATAGTGGATATAATCGACCACTTGCATCTCTCTGGGTCCAGGGCAATGATCCTTAGTCTTGACGCTGAAAAGGCGTTCGACAGGATCAAGTGGTCCTTCTTTGACCAAACAATGCTGAGGTTCGGATTCTCTGGTCCTTTCCTGGAAGGAGTGAGAGCTCTGTATCATAATCCAACAGCATTTGTCAAATTAGCAGGTGGATTTTCAGATCCCATAAAGATTAAAAACGGAACCAGACAAGGTTGCCCACTCTCGCCCCTACTATTTGCCCTATCAATAGAACCCCTAGCAGCATCAATAAGGGAAGAACCCAACATAAAAGGAATTAAAATCGGGGACAGAGAACACAAAATTTCACTGTTCGCAATGTAATATTGACGCTAACCTCCCCCCATACCTCCCTCCCAAACCTCCAGCAGCACCTGACACAATTTGGCCAAATATCTGACTATAAAATAAATATGGATAAATCCAAGGCCCTCAATTTAACCCTCCCCCAACAGGACTGGAATCTCATTAAAGCTAATTTTAAATATCGCTGGAGTTCCTCCTATATTAAATGCTTAGGTGTTAAAATCTCTAATTCTTACAATAACTTATACCAATACAACTACCCTCCCTTATTTAACCAGATTAAAAAAGACCTTGAAGTCTGGAAAAAATACCAAATCTCATGGTTTGGAAGAATGACGGCAGTAAAAATGAATCTTCTTCCAAGACTGTTATATAACTTCCAAACCCTCTCAATTCCGATCCCACAAACAACTCTTAAAAACATGCAGTCACTAATCCTCCAATTTATCTGGAACGATAAAAAGCCCAGAGTCCCCCGATCAGTGATGCTTGCGAGTAGAGGCAGAGGAGGTCTGGGGGTCCCCGACTTAGCGAAATACTATCTCACTGCACAGTTGAAGCAGGCTGTAGTTTGGAATTGCGACCCGGCCCTTGCTTCATGGTTAGAGATAGAGACTCACTACGCCTGTCCCCTCTCCCTCCAGGTGGCAATGTGGCCGTCTGGGGGCAGCGGGGCCAAACCACAAAGGTTTGCCCTGGGAGCAATGAGATGCACGTGGGAAGCATGGCTTAAAAGCAAGGGGAAGTATGGTCTGCTAGCATCCCCCTCACAGCTCACCCCCATCTTCGGGAACCCCAAATTCCCCCCAGGGTGTTCCCCTAGGCAATTCGACCAATTTCAGAGTCGCAACATTAGGATGGTGGCCGATCTGCTGCAGAAAGATGAGATCGCTACGTTTCAGATGATTAGAAACAAATTTGACATCCAAGATTTACATCTTTTCAAATATCTGCAGGTCAGACATTTCCTATTATCTCTCTCACCAACCGCCAAATTCCCCAAATTAACCAAATTCGAATCCCTATGCACTAAAAGGACCTATCAAAAAGTATTGATTTCACAGATATACAAAGGACTAGAGTCACCCCCCACCCCACCCGACCATCGATACATGCAACGATGGCCTGCACAACTAGGCCTCTCAATTGACCTAGAAGACTGGGAGGAGATCTGGGAGCAAGCATCCAAAACTTCAATTTGCACAATCATAAAAGAAAACATATACAAAATTCTATTTCAATGGTACCTGACTCCCGTTAGACTGAGCCAGATCTACCCCGGCGCAATTGACCTATGCTGGCGTGGATGTGGTCAAAAGGGCGACATGGCCCATATTTGGTGGTCATGTCCGGAGATACAAAGATTCTGGATACAGATCCAGAATCTTATAAAACAAGTCACAGGACTAACCCTACCACTAGACCCACTGACCCTGGTGCTAAACAAACCAATTTCAGACCTTCCCCCACCAATGTCTAAACTAATAATGTCAATTTTGACTGCAGCCAGATGTGCCATTTCGGCCGCCTGGAAGCAGATCAAAGCCCCATCTAGAGCTACAGTCACAAGAAGGATCAATGAAGTAATGTTGATGGAGAAATTAACTGCCCTCATCCAAAAAAAAATACCCCAATTTCTGAATACCTGGGGTCCCTGGCTGACAAAATAACCTCAACCGAAAAGAGTCGCGGAGACAGGAAAACACCCCCCCTCCCCCCATTTCCCCCCCCCCCCAAGGAACCAACGGAAGAAGATGAACCCGAATCTGCTGGAAGACAACCCCCCCTTCCCCACTCCTCCCCTTCACTATTCCCCTGTATGTCCTCCTCCCCCCGCCAATCTATCCCCAGTTACTCCCCCTTACCCAGAAAAAAGAAAAAGATATACGGACACCTTCAGTATGTCAAAAGCTGTATGGTCATGGGATCATGACACCCATATGTGTACTGTACTAACTGTGTGTACCCAATAAAAAAATTGATACAAAAAAAAAAAGGAGTGAAACATGGAACTTGAATTCTGACCTTGACAAAAACCCACAAAAGATAACATTTAAATAGTTTCACATTCAGAAGAAAAAACCTACAACTCAAGATTCACACATTGAGACGCAGCAATGGCAGAGAATACAACATTGAACAGCCATCCGCACAAATCTTATAAAATAATGATAGCAGAGGCCATCATATCAACTGAACAAAACAAAGCCAACGTGGTGCAGATCTATGACTTGATCAGAAGTAAATATCCATATTACCAAGACCCGTGCCGCACTGGAAATTTTAAATCATCTGTACTATTCACTTTATCAACAAATGATTGTTTTGAACGTGTCCATGATAACCTACATGAAAAGTATGTATTTTGGCAGATTGCACCACAATTTAAAATTACCATGGAACATGGCACATATCTTCTGATAAATAGCATATGTATTCCTAATACCAATAGCAATGGATCCGCTACTACTGTTCCGTCTGAATCGATACCTGCTGCAATATCTGCACCCTCCATTCCTGAAGCACATATGCAAGATGAACATAACTACAATGATGTTTTTCCAAACCTTTTTGGTCAAAACACATTAGAATGGCAAAACCAAGAACTGTACGTACCTCCGGACTTATTGTTTGAAGAAGGCAGTGCCGATTCCTATGAGCGCCTCATGGAGATGTGTGTCCTACAGGATTCAATGGTTGCCTCAACCATGGATGAAAATGCATTGTCTTTCTGGAGCGACCAGTTGCAGCCAAACGAAGTGTTACTTCTACAAGAATGGTAAATATAATAATTGTTATGCGTTGACTCACCGTTAAAAGTTTAAACTTTTTTCTATTCACCATTTTTACGCTAAATGCGTGGATACAGCGTAACATTGCAGACAGCATAACATGTAGCGTTCACAAACACATTGTTTCCTATTACAATATACTACAACCAGAAACATTAGTACACATTGGTAACGGAATAAATATACCTAGTTTCCTATCTCTTAAAACATATCATTGCAACATGTTACCATAACTGTAACACACACCTCTTTGTTTTTCATGCAACATCTAAAAAAAGAGGGTCGGCCACATATGACGTGGGACCCTTGTCATGTGCCAAGGCGTCATTAAAAAGGATTACGGATGTAAGCCCCACCCCCAACCGACGTGCACGCGTCAAAGCCTATTGGCTGTGTCCGTTTGTTATTGTTACGGTCACTGCACTGTGTCATGCGCGCGCGTCTGTGTTTGTGGGCGTGCACAGTGCGTAGGCCAATGTTAATTCAGTGGGAGGAGTGTTTGCGTGCATTTCACGCTGCCTTAACATGACGTCACACGTATTGTATTCGCTCATTGGGTGATCGGCCGTTGTTTCTGTCCACACACGTCCGTTTAAAAAGATTATAGAAGTACGTGTTTAGAGCGAATATAGTTTCGCGTTCGTTGGATTTGAAAGAAATATTATATGCTTAATGCTAGTAACAACATGTATTGAACGCACAGCGTACACATTGTTTAGCGCATGCGCTAACACTTAGTCGACCCGATCGTGAAGTGCGTGCGCAAATTAACATGTGCGCGCACATTATTATGTATACTGCCAACGGAAAGATCATATCCATAGTTATACCTGCTACGCAATTAACAAAAGGATACATAATGATGTTTACTTGTAACCTTGCACTTCTAACATATAAGTGAATAACGCGTGGATATACACAATCATATAGAGATGTGTAACGCGTTGACACGGCTACACATATATAAAGGTGCCATCTGTGACCATCATCTGTTTGCTGTATTTCAGAGATGTCGGGGAAGAATCAATGGGATCAATGTATGATTTCAGAAGAGTCAAACATTATATGAGATGATTGTGAGGAGGAGCGACCGACTAATATACTACATATGCAACAATTTTTATAATGCTTGCAGCGCATATTAACAAACAATACAAAATGTGATCCGGTTATGGCTATATTTCATAACCACTTAATTAACATAATGATGTTGCTAAACAGTGCAGTTTGTAAATTTTATGTGTGTTCTTTATTTTGTACTAACATTATATGCCATGCTCTGTTTAATATATAACAACCATTGCCACTCTGCAAACACATTTGTGTAGTATATTGTATAATGGAACGTATGACTGTAGAAAGTATGTAAAGGAGACTTAAAACCAAGTAGCCATTTCATGTAAAAATTCTCATGTTAAATGGGGATATTCTTAAAATTGTTTTGGAGTGTGGCAAATAATTTTAATGCCAAGATGTAGTGCTCAACTATAATGCATGATGTTATGAATATTAGGTACAGATCATGTAAACATGTAAGTTTCTGTGTATATTTAATTTACCAAACTAAGTATATTTTACTGTGTTTAGTAAACGTTCAACACATACATAGTAAAGTGAGTATGATGATATAAGCTACCATAATAAACCTGATGTTATCATTTGACGGTGTTATACATGCATCATACACAAATTGATACAGACACAAACAGTTGTCTTGAAAAGTGTGCCTATGCAAATGTGCACGTGATTGACGTTCATATGTTGAGAATACTTGTAAATGATCATCATAATAATGATGAACTGACGTGAATGACATTCCAACTATATTAACAACATTGTCATTGGGTGAAATTAATTATGCAAAATTACTAATAAATGTGTGAAATATTTTGCTTTGTGTTAACAGTTTGACACTTGTTACATGTAGGTCACATCAACACACATGTGTGACTTATACATACACATGTGACAATGTAAAACTAATCTTTACAATGAATTGATACCATTACTAATCACATACATTTCAAAATATAAAATGTACAAAGCATTGGTGTGATTACAGGCATTGATGCATGGAGTGTTATGATCACTCATGTGCATCCGCGATTAATCACCTCCCCTAAGGAAAAAACTAGCAGCATTTATTCCCTTTCTCGTACCCACCCCTATATTAGATTAATGGAAATTGTAAGGGAACATACATTAAATGTGATGTCATGTCACTAATCATTTTCAAATACAATGCACATGAAACCTCAATAGTAGCTAAATGCATGTACATGATACAGAAACGATATGTATGTAAGATTTGAAGTTGACAACTATGTTGGGTTTATACATCCTATAATTATACGTATATAGAGGTAGGCACATCTTATGACAGATGTCAGTTCATATACATACCATGATCAGTCATAGAGGAGATATACCTATAAAAAAATGGAACAGTATATAAATTGCAAACATTGACATGACATCTTCATTAACGTAAGCAACACACCAAAGTGTCTATTTGGTGTTACATATGAAACACCATGTATATTTTGTCACATAAAATATGAAAAGCAGGCTGGTGTACACATCATATTGATGCGCATGTAACAGTGTAAGAATAACATTGTATGTAACCATACTGCATGAATGAATGACTATGGCCATACTATGTGTATTGTGTTTGCATAATCAACAACACAATGTTACGAAATTACTCATTTGTAACACCTGTTGTATTCACATACACACAACTAATTTACATTCAAAGAAGAAGGATTATATAACCTGTGCAAGAATAACATACCGGTGCCACATGCCTTTGTCCACATAGCAGAGAAGAGGAAGATGTGCGACCCATATTCATCTGTGTCCTAACAGAAGGTTATTATAAAAAATGTAGTGTTAATATAACATAATTAATATATAAAAGTAGTACTAGGAATTAATTTTTTACTTACATGAAAAAAAAGTATTTATGACATTCTGGCGTGTCTCGGCACCACTGGCTGTTTGTTCATTTTCAGGTGGTACATTGGTGGGATGCTCCTCTACCAAAGCCTGACCTATGTCTGCTTGTACATTATGTCTGAGTGCCACATTGTGCAAAATGCAACAGGCAATGATAATATCAGACACTTTTTGTGGCTTATATTGAAGAGCCCCACCAGTTCTGTCGAGACACCTAAATCTTGTTTTGATAAGGCCAAATGTCCTCTCTATAACGGATCGCGTAGATATATGGGCAGCATTGTACCTCTCCTCTGCTTCAGTTTGAGGGTTTAGCACCGGGATCAACAGCCACGGCCTAATTCCATATCCTGAGTCACCTATAATCAATGGAGCACACATAAGGTAACATTAGTGATAACATTCTAAAATAAAATCATTCGTATACAAAAATGAGGTTTGTGTTACAACATCCAAATATGTACTCACCCAGCAGCCAACAAGGTCCAAAATGGCCTTCTTCGAAACCATGGAAGAATGATGAATTCCTCAGGATAGAGGAATCGTGACTGGAACCAGGGAATTTGGCTACCATATGCATTATCTTCATCGTGGCATCGCATACCACCTGTACATTCAGGGAATGGTAGTACTTACGGTTGCGGTAAGCATGCTCACTCTGACTAGGTGGAATCAAAGCAACATGGGTGCAATCGATTGCACCCAGCACACATGGTATCCCTGCTATGGTATAAAAGCCATTCCTGACTTCCAGCCACTCTGTCTGCTCATTAGGAAAATGAATATAATTCCTAGCGCGTCTATTGAGTGCATAGAGAAACTGGGTAAAGGCCCGCGAGAATCTAGATTGCGAGACCCCGCCCACTATGCCCACAGTTGTCTGGAATGACGCGGAAGCGAGATAATGTAATGAGCACAGCATTTTAACAAGCCCAGGGACTGCACGACCTCTGGCTGTCAAAAAATCTAAATCTCCCCTTATCTCCTCATAAAGAGATAAGATTGCTGCTGAACTCAAACGATAGCAACTTACTATCTCCTCCTCACTCATCCCATCTAACAGGGTTCTCTCCCTGTACACACGCGGACGAGCCACAACTTCCCTCCTCTGTCTTCTCCTCTGATCTCCTGTCCCTCTCCCTGTCCCTCTCCCTGTCCTTCTCCCTGTCCCTGTCATGTCCGCGTGCCTGTCCCTGTCACTGTCCCTGGCTCTGACCCTCCCTTGCCCTATGTCATTCTCTTCATTAGCAAGCCACTCGTGCAAAAGAATGTTACGACGTCTCCTAAACATTTTGAAATCTGTAGCTGTGAATGAGTTGTGAATGAGCAGGTAATGGCCATCCTTTAAATAGCTATGTGATGATGTCAGGTGACTTTTTAAAATGCAACGTGTTACATTAACATATTAAAGTACTTGGCTCCCAAGCTGTATCCATTTGATCTAAGAAGTATTATTTCTGTGTATTCAGCAGCCAATCCTTATATTTCACAATGATGTAACGTGAAGCTTTGTACAAGCATTCATTGTAAATTATTAGTGTAATGTGTAATGCATGTACCACTTCTGAACGCAACACTCAGTCATGTAATTATGCTAAAACCATGAGATTGACGTAGAAAAAGTTTGCTGCAACATGTCTAATTTGCCATGTTAGTGTCACAACAATTAATTCTCGTGTGCATATGCATACATTTATGGCATCAGGATAGTTGCTATTGAATCATTTTGAAACGTGTAACAATGAGTAACTATTGTAGATGTGTGTATAAGTTAGCATGAAGTACTTGTAATGCAACGTTTACAATGTAAACATGCAATGTGATTGACTGTCCAATAGCGGACGGCATCAAAAAAGGGAGGACACAAAGTACATGTAAACATGAGAAGAAAGATGTACATGTACTTTTGATGATGCGTTACACATTACAAGCATTGTCTAATGTAAAGCAACATGAATATACGGTGGATGTGTTAGATGTGTGACATGGGTAACATCATATAATAAATTGTCGCACAGGTCAGTAACATATATGATATGATGTGATCTTCTCCTTTAATAGTTGAGTATAGATTTTTCCATTGACACATCATCACATGATGAGTAATGTGACACGCAAATGATGAAAACATATAAAGGTACAATGTTATGCAAATAATAAACGTCAGGTGTGACACAATGCAGTGAATGCCCCCCACACTGTAATGCTAAACACATTTGTATTGTGAGTAATAGAACGTAAACAGTACTATAATGTTATACGTCCCCGCTCCATTGACTCCATTGATGTACAGAAGAGTTTTTTTTTATAAGTGCCGTTCCGGCAACCTTAGCGATCGTTCTCCCCTCCAACTTGCCAACTTTAGTTGGCGGGACAAATTGGCCATGAAGTCTCAATTTCTTAGTGCCGATCAGCCCCGATAAGCTGATTTTGCTACTTGAATACAGCCGAATTAAAAAAGTGGCGAAAAATGCCGAAAGCAGGCTTATCGGCAGGCGACTGGCCATAACTAATTTATCGGATACGAAAACTGGCGAAATCAAGCAATTATCGGCGCTTACTGAATCTCAAACCCAATTTTGGCGGAAAAAGGCGAAAAACCCTTATCAACGCTTACTGCATGAAGCCCTAAGTCAGATCCTGCCCAGACTGATACATCCAGATCAAGTCGGGTTTATTAAAGGTAGACAAGCAGCAGATAATACCCGACGAATCATTGATCTGATAGAAATAGCCAATAGAGGAAACTTACAAAAATGATGTTAAGTCTGGATGCAGAAAAGGCATTCTACAGGATCGACTGGCCATACTTAAAAGAGACGCTCGGGGCATTTGGCTTCGGAGACAGGGTGAGCTGTGCGATTATGGCACTCTACTCAGGCCCCACGGCTAGGGTCATACACCAGGGCTTTCTATCTACCCAATTCCAAATTAAAAACGGCACACGACAGGGGTGCCCATTATCCCCCCTTCCGTTCGCCCTCTGTATCGAACCCTTAGCAGCGCAGATCCGAAGCTGTCCAGATATAGTAGGTAGAGATATTGAATCGCAATCCCACAAGGCAGCCCTACATGCCAATGATATCATATTATTACTCTCGCAACCCCTCACCTTTCTGCCAAATCTCTTTAATTTGCTAGATAAATTCTCAAAAATATCTGGATTCAAAATAAACCAGTCTAAATCTGAGGCTCTCAACATCAGCCTCCCCAAGGCGATGAAAAAACTAATTAAGCTAAATTTTTATTTTAACTGGAAAAAAACCCAGATTAAATACTTGGGAGTCCACATTACCAGAGATGTCAAAGACCTATACAAGGCAAATTACCCCCTTTAATTCGATCTCTCAAAGCTGACATCCTGAAATGGTCATCCCAAAGAATCTCTTTGATAGGCAGGATACAAAGTATAAAAATGAATCTTCTCCCCCGCATCTTACACCTGTTCCAAACCCTACCAGTGCCACTTAGACTGAAAGATTTACTCTCGCTTCAGTCTGATATCTCCAAATTTATATGAGGGGGGGGCAAAACAACGAGAGTAAATAAATCAATAATGAAGCGACCCTCTACTGAGGGAGGCCTGGCGGTGCCTTGCCTGTTATCCTATTACAAAGCGGCGCAATTAAGTCAAATTATCCAATGGCATTCCAACCATACATTGAAGAGGTCGGTGGAACTGGAGAGGGTGATTTGCTCCCTAGCTGAGCTGAATTCACTAATTTGGCTCCCCAAAAAGGCACGTTTAGGTGCTGATACGCTGCTTTCCTATATGACCAACTCGTTGGCAATATGGAATACATCGAAGCACAGACACCTCCATACCACTAAAAACTCACTGATGACTCCCCTCTGGGGGAACCCCGACTTTGCTCCAGGCCTGTTGCCATGTAGTTTCTCTTCATGGAGAAAAGTAGGCTATTTAAGTCTTAAGGATCTGGAGGGTAACAGCGACAAGGTCAAATCGTTCGAGCATATTAGATCTGAAAAGAATATCCCGCACTCCGAATTTTTTAAATACCTTCAGATCCATGCATTCTATAACAAATTTGCCCCCTACCCAACGTTGAATAATTTTGAAAAGCTTTGTCTGGCAGAGACAGACACATCAGGACTCACATCGCAGTTATAAGGAGAGGTAGTCGGTTCTGTTGACCCCGAGAAGAAGCACCCGAGATACAGATCTCAGTGCGAGTCAGATCTAGGAGAATCCCTAGAGGACGAAGACTGGAATTACATATATCTAGCTATAGCCAAAAGCTCAATCTGCACTACACTAAAGGAGAATGTATATAAGGTCCTAATGAGATGGTACCACACCCCACTAAAATTATCAAGGTATGTGCCATTACTCTCCCCGCTATGCCCTAGACATTGCGGAGAGTCGGCCAACCTTTTACATATGCTGTGGTCTTGCCCGCGGATCGCCCCCCTGTGGGAAGAAATTCAAGATTGGACTCAGAGGATTTTGGGCCTCCCAATCCCCCTTGACCCGTGGTTGTTTTTACTAAATAGACCACTGGTGGGGTTACCAAAAGCCAACAATAAGTTAACTGGGCACATTGCTCTGGCGACCCGGTGCGAGATCGCAGCAAAATGGAAAATTAATGAGATTCCATCCATCCTCAAAATTCGAAACAGGATTTGGTACGTCTGCCAGATGGAAAAATTAACAAGTCTGGTTAACGGCACTGGCATCAACTATCTAAAAATCTGGGTACCCTGGTTAGCCCAAACAGATATCCCCGGAGTTGAGCGTACCACAATATGGCACTGATAGTCCTAGGTGCATTCTCCTCTGGTGAGTCCAGCGTATGCCTTGATTTAAAGGTGAGAGCACAGATATAATATAGGGCTGAGCTGCAAAATCAACAATAGTTACCAAAGAGGCTAGAGAGGGCCTTAACAGAGAGGCACTGGAGGCCCCGCCGGCCCGGTAAAACTCCCCCACTCCTATCGTTCACTCAACTCTCCCTCGCCTACCAACCCCCCTCACAGCCTCCCCCCACCTCTCCCCCTGAGCCTGTCATGTCTGTCTTAAATACACAAGAAATATCAAGATATCAAGAAATCATCCGTTGTCCCTGTTCGTCTTGTTTTATGTTGTCCTACCTTTCATTACAACTCAATATGCTATCTATATTGCTTAATTGATTCACATTCCCACTGCATATGTCAATGTCATGATATTGTTGTATCTGAACAGTACTCAAATAAAAATACAAGTTAAAAAAAAAAAAAAAAGCAGGGGTCCAAGTACCGATCCCTGAAGTACTCCACTCACAACTTTAGCCCAAAGTGAAAAAGTTCCATTTATGACAAATCTCTGTGGTGTATCCTTCAACCAGTTTTCAATCCAGGTGCATATATTTTTACTGAGTCCAATTTGCTTTATTTTGTACACCAACCTCGTGTGGAACAGTATCAAAAGCCTTTTGCAAAATCTGTGTAGACCACATCAACTGCATTACCCTAGTCTAAATTCCTACTTTCCTTCTCAAAGAAACAAATAAGGTTAGTTTGGCATGATCTATCCTTCATAAATCCATGCTGACTATTACTAATAATTTTGTTTTCAATTGGGTATTCCTGAATATTATTCTGTAATTTTGATAATATTTTGCTACATTTGAGTGAAGTAGCATTACTTTTAAATTGTAGATCTCAAAAATATGATGCCAATTAATGTTGGTGTGTTAATCAGATTGCTACATTTGTTTATCTGTTTCACTTGCTTTACTTTTTAAAATACATAGGGTTCTCTGTTTAAATGCAACTGAGAGAAAACATAATTTTAAAGTTAAATACAGTCAATACAAATTGAAGGACATTGTGATTATTTTGAATGACCCACTAGTGACACTGCATAAACTATATTCTGTAGGACTCGGTGGTTATTTATTACTCATTCAGCAAAGCACATTCCACAAATATCCTTGATCTAAACATAAGCTCTAATTTAAAATGAGACCCTGAAATAACATAAAGGCGCACTCATCTCTCCTTCTTTAATTACAGTTTCTGTTGATAGGATCTTTGTTTTGCACTTTTATTTCCTATCCGTGCCAAAACCATTCTGCCTTTTATTGCTCTGGTTGCTTTGTTCACCTCTATCTATCACTCTTTCTCCATTTAAAATGAATCCCTGGTGGCTAATTGTATGTTCAGTTCTGTCCCTGTCCAGAACCATTTAAAATCCCCTGTTTAAGTTTGACTTATTTGCTACAATCTCCATGACCTTCTCTACAATGGATGAAGATTTTTTTCTTATTACTCGTCCCTAATGTGTCATTCCTCTTTCGAAAGACACACAATGGCAAACATGTATTCTGGTCTCAACTGCCACAATTTGTAGCAAGCGAAAAAAATATTTTTAATACTACTTATTCCTTTCTTTTTTCATGTACAGGCATACCCCGCTTTAAGGACACTCACTTTAAGTACACTCGCGAGTAAGTACATATCGCCCAATAGGCAAACGGCAGTTCACGCATGCGCCTGTCATCACGTCCTGAACAGCAATACCTGTACCGAAGTTGTGCGCAAGTGGGGAGACTATAGAGCCTGTTATAAATGCGTTATTTACATCAGTTAAGCACGTATATAACGATTGCAGTATAGCACATGCATCGATAAGTGGGGAAAAGGTAGTGCTTCACTTTAAGTACATTTTCGCTTTACATACATACTCTGGTCCCATTGCGTATGTTAATGCGGGGTATGCCTGTATTAGACACTGCATACAGGTCATGCATCCCATGCTATTGGCTATATTATTGTTTTGTTTCCTCTTTCTCTTTCCAGTGGAAGAAATACAAAAGACACAGTATAAAATACTGTAGGTAGTGTAGGACTTGCTGAGATGGGTTTCTCATGCAGTGGTTGCAGGCTTGAAATGATTTCCCCAAACTATCACTACACTATCACGTTAAAAACACATAAAGCGGAAAAGATTAGTTAATGCTTTAGGTGTGCTTGCAAATATAATAGCAAAATAGCCAAAATACAGTATGTATTTTTGTAAGTCTAAAAATGCTGTACTTTTTACTTATTCCTTCATATAGTTTATTTTTTGGGAACTAAGTTTTCCATGAGCTATTTTGTCTAAGAGGAATATTTTGCACACTACAGTATCTTAACATTCCTAAAACCATAAAGATACAATGTTAAGTCTTACCAAATCTACAGGCCAATTTTACTGCACAATTATATTGGTCATAAAACTGTATAATATAAGGTAATTGCATTGTACAATTATTTCTACATAAAAATTAACAGTAGCGAAAATACCAGGACACTTCTGAAGAGGCACAACAACTCCTGCCAAGTATAAATTAACAAAATATTCTTGAGGCACACAAGCTTGATAAAAAAATATAAAGTTAATTTTATTCTCTGTGACCACTTTTTCAGCAAGCATGAAACCCACCTTGCTATTTATTTAAATGGCCCCTATCCCTGTTCAATAAAAATGACAGAATTGATTATGGTTTTGTAACATATAGTCACATAAAGGAATATATCTAAATATTCAGGTATCTGATGTGCCGTAGTTTAATT
Source organism: Ascaphus truei (assembly GCF_040206685.1). Lineage (NCBI taxonomy): Eukaryota > Metazoa > Chordata > Amphibia > Anura > Ascaphidae > Ascaphus > Ascaphus truei. The sequence goes on from NC_134484.1 coordinate 118,951,747, forward strand.
ACAGTTGTTTATCTAGATTAATCTTAATTGTTACTGTACTGTATATTGACATTCTAGGATTTAACTTGACTTTGCTTTCTATTGTCTTTGTGTGGATACAAACCAGCAAGTTTAGGGAGGACGGACACATGACAAGGAGGCCAAATAGGACTCCTGTAGAGTAGGGGTTAAAAATTACAATGGGAATGGTGGGGGGCTTGGGCCTTACCTCCATACACTATTGACGGTAGAAGTGATAATGAGGATGGCAGAGAAGGAGTCTGCAATCAAAGAAGTCCTGGCAAGGCTCAAAGAGCAGGCTCAACATGCCGCACTGGATGGCTCTTTGCTTGCATTGAGATGGGTGGGCTTCAGGTGCCATGAGGCTGGATGAGGCCAGGAATGTGGCAGTAAAAGTCAGAGCATGTTAAACGTGGTCACCATTGACTGCAAAAGGAGAACAGGGCAAGAGAGCAAGGCATTCAGTACAAGTGGTGCCTGGGGAACCCATCACGGAATCTGGAGGCACCAAATTAGGGCCAGAAAAGCCAATATTGGGTCAGAAAGATTTGCGTGGTTTAGTAAAGGCAGGAGGAGTTGTGAGCAAGGGGAGGAAGTTGTAGGCTTCTCTGTAGGTTCATCTGGTCACTAAAAAAGGAGGGTGGTTTAGCTTCATGCAGCAAGCAGATTGAATGGAGGGTGAGCACAAATAGATTGGAAGTTATAGAGCAAATCATCAGTGGAGCGATTGCATGTTTCATCTATTACTACAAAGATGGGGAGGACAAGGGGTCATGGCATAAATAGTACCATAGAAGACTAGCAAGGAAGAAGGATAAGTATTCTCCTGAATAGTTGAGTGGCTGGGGAGAAGAGGATAGGTTTAAAGAGTTTGCTTCATTATCTAGATTATTTTTAGTTTGGGGTATCATTAGTCAAAGATACGACAATGGAGCGTATAAATTGATACAGGGAAAGAAATTGTTAGAATTTTCAGTTAATGTGAGAAGTATGTTGTCAAGGACAATAGCAACATTAAGGTAATGTCAGCCATTACTATGGCATTTCACGTTTGCAGTTAGAATAATGCCAAGGGGTAGACTCTTTTGTTGACATTTAGCCTAATCCACAGCAGATATGAAGAGGCATAATCAAGAGGAACCAAATGTGTGAAGGAGAGTTTGATAACTTTGAGTCATATAATGGTTTTGCTTTGTATTGTGAATTAGTACTAATGTAATGCTGTAATATCTATAGGACTTGGGATACACTGTCATGGGAGATGGTGTGATAAGTAGTGACCAAAAATGTTGAGATAAGTTGCGAGGTTGGGAAATTTGGCATTAGTAGACCTGGTAACGACATGTCTGGCCAGGGCAACTGGCATGATTAACCCTCTTATTACAGTGTATATCAAGACAGAAGCATGGCTAATGTAGGATTAGGAGTAAGTCATGGTAAAAGGATAATAACTCGTAGGGTTGCATCCTTCTGGTAAGAGAAAGGGGAGCTCTTTTTTGGGTATACAGTAAATTTAGCCATTTTACCCCAGTTTATTGCCAATGATTGTTCTCAAGGGCAGGGGCTGTTGAGGCTCCAGTAATTCTTCTGGATGTACTGCAACCCAACAGAATTGTGTTAGCAGAAGTTGATAATGCATTTCCTGTTGATGCCCCTGGCAATCACACAACAAGTTTGATGAAAACCTAATATAGAAATGATGATGCGATCTCAAACATTAATGTGAGAATTTGTCTGTAGTTTTCTTAGATCAAGTGACTACCATGCCTTTATTATTCCCAGTTATGCAAAATGCCTTTTTACTGTAGATGAAAACCTTTTTAACCTTAATAAAATGTTTGTCATGAAAAATGCATTTGATGAAGGGCACGTGTGTTATTTATTTGATCTCAAACTCAGACAGTAGTTTAAATGACTTTGACAGTACTTTAAACTTTTAGACATCAGTATTATGACATGAACTGGCATCCTTGGATTTGTTTTGTTTAACTACAAATGTATTATCTTATTTTTCAATTACCAAGAGCTTCTCTTTGTTCAACAAAGTAAGCCGTACCTAAAAATATATTAACATTGTTTTACAAAGAGGCTTTCATCTTTCTTGCATGGAAAGAAGATGAGACATTTCATGAGAGCTTATTAAGCCAAGTAATAGCATTCAATTTAACAATTGCTATATGTAAATCGATTACCATGAACTATTTTTATCTTTTCTACAAACATAATAATTGTTTCTTGCCACCTACTATTATTCAACTTTGTAAAAGTCATTCTCTCATTAGAATCTATATTTACTGCTGTGTTCAATTTAATGTAATTATTTTGCAATATGTTTGTTTTTACATATCTAAGCAGGTAAGGGTTTACAATCAAACATCTCTACAACTAAAGAAGTGTGAAGGTTTTAGAAGTTAAGAAAATATTCTTAAAGTTTTAGATGTCTAAAAGCCCTTGCGAAATTTAGTATATTGGTTAGTTCCATAAGTCTGGTCATTTTGAATACCACTTGCTTTAATTACAAAAAATATGGACTCTATTTCAAATTTTACAAAGTCTAAAGTATGAAGTTACAGTATATCAGACATGTTTGCAGACCCCACTTTGATATGGAATGTTTATATGTAAAGTTTGGACAATTGGTGATGCTAACTGGCCTTATTGTTTTGGTTATGCCTCTAGAAATGTTCAGGTTTTAGTTTTGCCTGAAGCCAATTGGTTTTGTTGCAGATATTGGATTTGGGGGAAAATGTGAATTCAATTTAATGAAGGTCCCCGGACACCAGCGGGGACAACCTAGAGGCCCCGGACACCAGCGGGGACCACCTGGAGGCCCTTGGACACCCACAGGAATCACCAGAGGACCCCTAGACATCTGCAGGGACCACCCGAGGACCCCTAGACACCTGCAGGGACCACCCAAGGACACATGTGGGGCCCTGGTCACCTGCAGGGACCACCCAGACAGGCATGGGGAAAACCTGGAAGCCCACAGATACCTGCGGGCACCACCTGGAGGCCCTCGGACACCCGTGGGAACTTCCTGAGGACCCCCAGACACATGCAAGAACCAGCCGAGAACCTGGAGGCCACCCGCAGAAACCACCCGAGGACCCTCAGACACCCACAGGGAGCACCCAATAACCCCCATGGGGCCCCAGACCACCGCGGGGACCAACTGGAGGCCCCCAGAAACCTGAGCGCCCCACAACACCCGCAGAGACCACCTGAGGACCCCAGACAACCATGAAGCCCTCGGACAACTGCAGGGACTACCTGAGGACCCCTACCTGTCTCTGGTATCAATCCTGTGCAGAGAAAATAAAAACAATTTAAATGGGGGCACATGAGGTGGGTGAGTTTTGTATTGGTGGGTAGTACATATTGTAAGGTTTATTGGGGGAAGAGGGGGTGAATGAAGGGCCAACTATCCCCTTCACTCACTCCCTCTTCCCCAATAAATCTGCTATTGTGCCTTATCCCCTTCATTGCCTTATCGGCTAGTCGCTAAGGTAATGAAGCTGCTTACATTTTAGTTTTATTCACAGTGTGCTTGATCAGGGGGTCTCCTGAACTGAACCGCATTGGTTTCAGCCTCGGGGACCTCCTGCTTCCCAAGATACAGGCCCTGTTATGGGGTGCCGGTATTCTCGCCTTGTTAAAATCCTCTGCGTCACATGACCAGAAACTTTTAACATTGCGGGGATACCAGCACCCCATACCATGGCCTGTATCTCGTGAGGCAGGTGGTCCCCGAGGCTGAAAACAACTTGTTCACCTCAGCAGATCCCTTGCTCAAGCACACTATGAATAAAAATTAAATGTAAGCAGCTTCATTACCTTAGCAGCTATCCACTAAGGTAATGATTCTTTCTTAGGGGGGGATGTTTGATTATAGTGTGTGGGAGAAGGGGTCTTCTGAGCTGAACAAAGTGGATTTCAACCTCAGGGAACCCCAACTTCCCAAGATACAGGCCCTGTTATGGGGTGCCAGTTTCTCCTTCAATGTTAAAATCCCACAGTCATGTGACCCACAGGATTTTAACATGGCCGGGATACGGGCACCCCATAATGTGGCTGTATCTCACGAATTAGGGGTCCCCGGACATGAAATCAATGCGGTTCAGCTCCGGAGATCCCCTTTTATGATACTGTCTTATTACAATTTAAATAAAACCCCCACGATTGCCTGTTAGAGGCACGCAGGTAGAGTGACTGATTCAGCCTCTCTCTTTCTGCATGTCTCTTACAGACGAGTAGACCCCAGTACGATTCATACAGTAGGGAACACTGTTCTGTTAATCCAATGGGCCATTATTCTGTCATGGCAAAACTAGCGAGGATCACGGGCAGATCTCGAAAACCAATTTGAGAAATGGTCAGATAAAGTGCGCTGCATCTGTACGAGGGTTGTTTCATATACACCTTTGAAATAACTGCATCAAGCATTCAAAGGTTTAATACTCCACTAATAGATTGAGATAGATTCATATTCCCTTTACCGTTTACATTCATTGTTGGTGGTACAGGGTAATCACCCTACCACTTAGAGTTTGGTATCACACTGGCACTGTGATCTAGCTCACATTTTTTAAATTAAGCAAATGGCCTATGTGGCGCCAAAGATGACAATCGAAGATGTAGTGTGGCCAACCAAACCCTTAGGTGAATCCAGATGAAGTATGCCAATTTCTAGTGTCCAAAGTTTTCTTTCCGCAATCTCACTCGATCATAAACATTTGTAAATGACATGAAAACCACATACAAAACACCAATGATGCATTACCCTTGATGACAATATAGATATGCATGTAGCTGGCTAGGATATTGAACAAATGCTGACCAGTACACTATAACAATGAGAAACTCCTATTGGAATGAATGTATTGACATAAAAAACCAATAAAATGCTGAATAAGCTAAAAAGCTTTTGAATCCTACTCACGATCCGTCCTGAGGACTTGTGCCTGTAAGTAGGAACCACTATGAGTGCGTTCTCCCCTGACTGCCTCTCCTCATGCAGCGATGTCACTGGTCTGCGACATCGTGGTGGCATGTAGCGGCGTCCGGCAGCATGCAGCGGCTTGTACTGAAATCCTTGAGCCACCTTTGAGACAGCTCCTCTGAGCTGTACCACGATTGTCGGATCAGGGAATCCTCCTGCTCAGCTGTTAGCCCGACAGCTGCGGTGGTGACATCACTTCTAAGGTTTCAGCTGCAGGGTTCTTGGAGGGTCAAACAAACAGCCCTACGCGTTTCAAGATGACGTGTCCCTTCATCAGGGGTATACCCACTTTTTTTTACTTATTTTGTTTTATCTAATTAAAAACACATTCCATTTCAATCAACAAAAATTCCAATAAACCAATTGAATTTCCCAGTAGCACACCAATGCCCAATATGCATGAGTTATGCCACTATGCCAGGCAATATGCAACCTGACAATATAAAAAACAAGCCTTAAATTAAAAACAGATTCCATTTCAATAAAAAAAATAATGCCAATATAAATGCCTATCTAAAAAAATGCCAATACAAATCACAAAACAAGCAGCAAATAAAAGACATTACAGAACATTTGAATTAAAAAAAAACAATGCAAATGCCAAGCTAAAAACACCCTGCAAATCAAAAAACATGCACCAAATAAAAGACATTTAGATTGGAATTTAAAAAATGCCAATGCAAATTCCAACCTAAAAAAAATACCCAATGAAATAAAATACAATTCATGGTTTTCTTACTTTTTATGGTCTTCACCCACTGAATCTGACTCCATCAGCAACAGCAGCATTACAGCAACTCCTGGTCTACGATGCATTGCTCCTCAGCAGCCATGGTCATTGTTGCAGGGTACATGCAACTACACACGTGGGTTTCTTGCCAAGGCTTATTTATTTAGCCTTAACAGATATACAAAACACAAAACAAAAATAGCTTTATTTCAGCAAAAACAAAACGAAACAGTTTCTCTTTAGCAGACAGTGTGTAACTCAGGCAGCAATCCCTTTTCTAAGCAGGAGACAGACAGTTTATAATTTAGTTACTTTGTTTATCAGACCTTGTATCAGGAAATCTCTTTAGCAGCAGCTTACTCCTCTATCATCAACAACCAATATCCATGTGTCTATAGCCTGGGTTTTAGCACACCTTGATTAGGCAGCTGGGATCCAACTAATTGTCCTGAGGTTCCCAGCTGAAGTTAATAATAGACATAGGTTTTCCAGGCATATAACTGGTGGCTTTTATTTACCCTGTCACATTCCTTCCCTGTTAGTGTGTGGCTGGGGCTACGCACGGCTGAAGCCCGACCATCCACCCCTTCTCTAGAAAAGAAGTCAGCATTTGCGTTCTCTTTTCCCGGCCTATGCTGAATCTCAAATGAGAAGGGTTGGAGGGCCATATACCACCTAGTCAATCTAGCATTGGACTCCTTCATGCTATTTAACCACTTCAGTGGAGCATGATCCGTCACCAAAGTAAAATGGACTCCTGCCAGGTAATGCCTCAAAGCCTCGATTGCCCACTTTACTGCGAGGCACTCTTTTCTCAATCACTGAGTAGTTTTTTTCCCTTGGGAACAATTTCCTACTCAGGAAAAGGATAGGATGTTCAACTCCCTCAAACTGTTGTGACAACACTGCCACTAGCCCTATCTCTGATGCATCTGTTTGCACTATAAAAGGACTGTTGAAGTCTGGGCTTCTAAGGATGGGACCCTCTGATAGACACCTTTTTATGTCCTCAAAGGCTCTCTGACAATCCCTTGACCACACCACTTGTGTAGGGGCACACTTTTTTGTGAGGTCCGTTAAAGGGGCTGCCACTTCCGAATAGTTGGGGATGAACCGCCGGTAGTACCCTGCTAAACCCAGCAGAGAGCATACCTGCGTTTTTGTTTGGGGGGTCGGAACTTCTTTCAGGGCAACTACCTTGTCGGCTAGTGGCCTTACTTTTCCACCCCCCACTGCATACCCTAAATATTTGGTTTCCGCTTTACCCAAGGCACATTTCTTAGGGTTGGCTGTGAGCCCTGCCTCTCTTAGAGATTTGAGGACTGCTTTCAGCCTATTTAGATGGGCCGCCAGTGTTTACTCTAAATGACAATGTCATCTAGGTAGGCTGCGGCATAAGTCCTATGGGGCCTCAGTACCTTACCCATGCATCTCTGAAATGTGGCTGGGGCTCCATGCAGTCCAAATGGCATTGTCACAAACTGGTATAAACCTATGGGAGTGGCAAAGGCTGTTTTGCATTTGGACTTTTCCTCTAAGGGTATTTGCCAGTATCCTTTTGTCAAATCCAACGTGGATATATATTCCGCGTTACCAAGGGCGTCAATTAATTCGTCCACCCTTGGCATCGGATATGCGTCAAACTTGGATACCGCATTGACCTTTCGGAGGTCCACACAAAATCTTACCTTCCCATCCGGTTTAGGGACCATAATTAGTGGACTACACCACTCACTGCATGATTCCTCAATCACTCCTAAGTGTAACATTTCTTGTACCTCCTTCTCTACCAGAGCCCTATGACTTTCAGGCAACCTAAAAGGACGGGAACGTACTTTTACCCCAGGTACTGTCTCGATTGCATGGGAAATTAAGTTAGTTTGTCCTGGTAAGTCAGAAAAAACATCCTGGAATTGTGTAATTATTGCTAACAAGTCCCCTTTTTGTTCAGAGGACAACTGTTTACCCATTGGGATTTTATCGTCACTCACGATGTTTTCCCGTGGAGGCTGAGGACCCAAGTCCGTTTCCTCCTCCACCGGGTGGATGAATAGAGACCGCTGCATTTGCCAGGGTTTCAGCAAGTTCACATGGTAAATTTGTTTACCCTTCCTGGACCCTGGTTGAGCGATCTCGTAACCCACATCACCCGTACGGCGGAGTACTTCAAATGGGCCCTGCCATTTGGCCAGGAGTTTACTCTCGCAACTGGGTAATAATAACATCACCTGGTCTCCTGGGTTAAACACTCTCATGCGAGCATTCTGATAGTAATGTCTCTCCTGACTGTCCTGGGCTGATCTAAGATTCTCCCTGGCGAAATGGCCGACCACATCTAGGCGCTTCCTAAGGTCTAGTACATATTGCAGGGTATTCTTAGAAGGGGACTGCTGTTCCTCCCAGGACTCCTTTAGAAGGTCTAGGATACCCCGGGTTGGCGGCCATAGAGCAATTCAAATGGAGAGAATCCCGTGGAGGCCTGGGGAACTTCCCGCACTGCAAACAGCAGAAAAGGGAGAAGTTCATCCCAGGCTCTCTTCTCTGAATCTACAAATTTCCTCAGCATCCCTTTTAGAGTTCGGTTAAATCTTTCCACCAATCTGTGAGTCTGTGGATGGTAGAACGATGTCCGAACAGACTTGACCTCTAGTAATTTTAAGACATCCTGCATCAATTTAGCCATACAATTTGTACCTTGGTCTGTCAACATAACCTGGGGAAGTCCAACCTGTGAGAACAGTTCCAACAACTTGTTGGCTACTTGCTTCGCCGTTGCTGTTCTCAGGGGGAACGCCTCAGGATACCTTGTTGCATAGTCCACTATTACAAGGATAAACCTGTGTCCTTTCGCAGAAGGTTCTAGAGGTCCTACCAAGTCTACCCCAATCCTCTCAAAGGGAACTGACACCAAGGGTAGAGGAACCAAAGGGGCTGGTTTTTGTCCTTTTGGACTAGTTAGCTGGCACTCCGGACATGCTGCACATAGCTTAGCAATGTCACTATGCATCCCTGGCCAATAGAATCGGGATGAAATACGGTCCAATGTTTTATCCCTGCCCAGGTGACCACCCCAAGGGACAGTATGGGCTAGAGTGAACACAGATTTAACAAACGCCTTGGGAACCAATATCTGTCTGGTGACCTCCCCTGTTTGTGTCTGCCTATTCAGCCTATAAAGGATATCCTTTGAAAGCTCAAAATGGGGGAAAACTATCACCCCCTGTGCATCTAAAATCTGTTCATCAATTTTCACCACCTTGTCATACTGTCTAGCAAGGACTGGGTCTTCCCTTGCTTCTGGTGAAAGTCAGGGAGGTACAGGTCTGGTAAATCTCCAGGGCCTATATCCCCCTCCCTTTGGCCATCCCCAGCCATCAATTGTGACCTCTGACTACTAGAATGGTCACCTTGAGACCAAGATTTCTGCAACCAGTCCTATTTGTCCAAGCGTCTTTGCTTCCGAGTCTTTTGAACCCGGTGTCTACTTGGAAAAAGGTCTGCCGAGAAGGGGAACAGTTTGCCAGGGTTGTCCTAAGCCCTAGAAGGAGGCTCCTCGTGAAAGACTGGGGCCATTAGGTCCGAAAAGAAAGGCCAGTCCGACCGAGCACAACAGGGGCAGGGAGACAAGGAGCGACTCCTACTTCAAGGTAAGCCTCCTGACCTTTTACCTGTAGCCGGATTTTGGCCGTCGGATAGCGTTTTACATCGCCGTGTATACATTCTATGCTCCACGGGGAGTCAAAAGAACACACGTTGGGCGGTAACAGTTCCTGTAGGACCAGAGTTTTCTCAGAGCCCGAATCTACAAGGACCTGGATGGTTCTTCCCCCAATCAGGGCTGGAAGTAGCCAGGGCTTGTAATTTTCCCCAGTAAAGGCCGAGGCGATGGTTCTGCTGAATGAACAATCCATAAGTGGACAGTCCACATACTGGTGGCCTTGTTCTCCGCAGGCGGTACATTGAGAGGGTTCCCTCACAGGAGGGGGTTGTGGATAGCGCTCCGCTGGACCGGTTACTGGAGACCAGGCATCTGGTGGATCCTGTGGGCGCCATCCTCGGAAGTTCCTCTCATTTTGTGATGAGCCGACATCCGGAAGGAGATGAGGGTCTCGGCGGGGACCAGCATTTGGAATCTGTCCTTGCTGGAATGACTGCTCCTTCCGTTGGACTTGGCGGTTCCGTGACGGGCCGTAGGTTCCCCATTGATCCGACCTCCCTCTTTGGGCGTCCGCAAGTACTGGTGGAGTTGGGTCCAGGACACTCGCCTGCTGCTCAGCTCCAAGGAAGTTCTCCACGAGTCGGACCGCCAAAGCTAGGGTTTCAGCAGCGTGGCGTTTTACCCACGAGCGTGCGGAAGGGGGTATTATTTGTAGAAATTGTTCCAAAACCATCTGCTCAAGAATTGCCTCCTTAGTGTACTCCTCGGGTTGTATCCAGCACGTACATAAGTCCAACAATCACTAAGCGATGACCCGGGGTCTCATCTTAGCGGTGTACTTCATGTTCCGGAACTGCTGCCGGTAAGTCTCTGGGGTCAGACCTAAGCGATTCAGTATGGCGGCTTTTACTTGTTGGTAGTCCATTGCCTGATCTGCTGGGAGACCCTGATATGAGGCCTGGGCTTCTCCTATGAGGAGCGGGGCCAAAGCTGTTGCCCAGCGATCTGTAGCCCAGCCCTGAGCTTCGGCAACTCTTTCAAAAGTCAGTAAAAAAGCCTCTGGATCCTCGTTCGGAGCCATTTTCCTCAGGAGTATAGGGGGTCTGCTTGCTAGTTCTGCACTGGCAGACCCTTGGAATTGGGTCAGCAGCTTGGCAATCCGTTCATCCTGTGCTGCTTGTAGTCTTTCATCTCTCTCCGCTTGCAGCCGGGCCTGTTCCTGCATTAACAGTCCCTGCTGTTTGGTCTGCTCCTGCATTAACTGTCCCTGCTATCTGGTTTGCTCAACAACAATGGGAAAGGGGGAAAGGAGTGGAAACCCTCGCATCAGCCTCTAATCAAGAAAGAATTAACAACGGTGCAATAAGGGGAAGGAGCAGAATTATAACAATTAAACAAAAGACACCCTATGGGCAGCACTCGTTGTAAGCAAATATGAATTGGTGATAAATTTAAAATTAAAATGCTTTAATCGTATAATTTAAAATAGATGTCAAAATTGTTGAAAAAATGGTCAACTGACTGTGGTGACAAAATACAAAGAAAACAGACAAAAATATATAAAATACTATAACTGAGATCTAGGGGGGGAGGTGGAGAGCCCACCTAGCTGCTAACTAGCAGAAATCAACAATCAAAGACTGTAATAGTCAACCCCCTAGTTCAGCAATAACAAGGTTAAAAGGCCTGTAAAGTGGATACAGGTGACGGAGAACTACCCATGCAAAGGTATATACCTATGTGCTATGCACAATAGATTGAGAGCTCACTAATTGCTATTTGATAGTCCACAATGAAGATGGTGAGGAATACCCTAAATAAAGGGTTAAAGCAGGCCTAATTATAGGAGGGTTAATATGGTAGGCAATGTGTTATATTATAGTGTGCACAAGAGCTCACAAAGTGTGGTACTTAGCTCTGGGGCACGGTTCTAGTCCGTATCCAGTTATAGCCCCCTAACATAAATGTGCCACTTAAACATGCTTAATAATACCTCACAATATACACATAGGTCAGTCAGTGACTATCAATAGCTAAATGTACAAGAGCTTACAAAAAATGTATTTTACAGCTCTGGGGCACGGATCTAGTCCGTATCCAGTTATGGCCCCCTAATTCAAATGTGTCACAGTAACAGATAGGTAAACAGACTGTGATAATGTAGTGAGCAAACACATAAATGAGCCGAGGGGAGAGGAAATGCACGCAATGAAAAAAGTAGTCAGCAGCAATTGCATTTACACGTGCTGGGTGAGGTAATTGAATATATACCGCATCCCTGTGTTAAGCCCTCGTCAGGGTTAGTGTCGCGGAGTAACGCTGACATAAGCAGTTGTACCTGTGGTTCCTGTTCAAAGTCCTGCTGCCATAAGATACCACATAAAGTACCTGGTGTCTATGATGTATGGACCCAGACTCCCTTAACACGCGTCTCGGCTCTGTACAGAGCCTCTCACCCTCTGCTCGGCATGGGGACGTCAATGCGTGATGACGTCAGTCCTGTAGCCGCCTCCCACCTGACGTACGTTTCGCTGGGGCGCTTTATCAAAGGTGGTGAAGTGAGGAACTACATGCATAGTATATATAGTGTATTAAGTACCAGCTAATGCAGGGCAGCTGAGTCTAACCAATTGCTTCTATTGCAGGAGGACGGTAGCTATCGCAGTGCTGAGGAATTGATCAAAGAAGAGGCATTTGAGATAATAAAGTGTAGACTGAGTGAACAAACTGAGTGTGGTATTCATTTGTTAAAGAGCTGAATGTAAATTGTGATGTACTTAGAGACACAGGATTTTAATACGTTATGCTATTTAATGCCAAGACCCATTTCAAATGGATGTATTAAGTCAATGTTGTTCAGGAAGATAATGCTGACAATCTATATAAAGGGAGAGAATAGGAAGCCTTCGTTTATCCCTCTGGGTGCCAAAGTACCTAGTACATAGATCCATTTGGATTCTTTTTGTAAGATTAAACGGTTCCAATCACCCCCTCTAGGACTAGGGGGGACGCTCTCAATCCCTGTGAAGTGAAGGTTGGTAATGTCACCGCCATGTGCCTGATGAATATGGTTGGCGAGGGGGGTATCTAAATGATTCCGTATAGCCCCCAGATGTTCCAAAATACGCTGGCGGAATTCACGGATGGTCTTGCCAATATATTTTTTGGTACATTGACAGGTGACTTGATAAATGACTCCCTTTGTCCGGCAGTTAATAAACTGCCTGACTTTGTAACTTTTTGTATTGTTCCAATTGAAGAAATTTTTAGAGAGGGACAGATGTGTACAAGCCTTGCATCCTTGGCATTTAAAATTCCCCACAGATCTATTACTTAGCCATGTTGATGTTGTTAATGGTCTCAAATGGCTATGGACCAACTGGTCTTTGAGATTAGGTGCCCGCCTGCTGACCAAAGTTGGTGTAATTCGTAGGACATCATTAAGATCTGGGTCGTTTAAAAGGATTGGCCAGTGTTTCTTTAATATGGCATTAATCTCTGACCATTGATTGTTGAACGTACCCACAAATCTTATGAGTTTAGAGTCAGCGACTGGAGAGCAATGTGTGCTCAATAAAGAGGTTCTATCTGTAAATTTCGCTCTCCGATAAGCTTGTTTAATACATCGTTGGCTGTACCCCCTTTCTCTGAATCGTTCACTCATGTTTTTAGCTTCATGTTCAATCAGTCGATTACGTTACAGAATGCACACGCCTCCTCTCAGACTCCACTTGTTACAAGAGACTCAAATTGAGCCCCACAGAAACTTTTAAGAAAGAACTTAAAACCATCCTAACGATAGCTCTAGAATCTAAGGTCATATCAAAAAAAGAGTATGAACAACTCCTAACCCCCGCACCAGTCCTATCCACCTTCTATTGCCTACCAAAAATCCACAAGGGAACCTTACCCCCTCCTGGGAGACCCATTGTGTCCGGTATATCTAACCTCACGGAACAAAGTAGTAAATACGTTGACCAAATTCTACGACCGTTTGTTGACAGCCTACCATCGTTCCTTAGAGACACCAAGGACGCACTCAATCGACTAAATGACATAGTCCTCGACAAAGACACACTACTGATTAGTCTTGATGTCGAATCGCTATATACCTCTATTATACACCAAGTGGGTATAGACGCAGTATCCTACTTCCTAAAAAGTCGAAGCTGTGAATTTGTGACACATAATCAACTTGTACTCGACCTACTGAGTTTCATATTGACACATAATTACTTCACATTCAATGGTGTCATTTACCATCAACTCAGAGGTACGGCGATGGGGACCACCTGCGCCCCCACCTATGCGAACCTATATCTCGGTTGGTGGGAGGCGGAGGTGGTTTTTCATGAAGCCAATGAAGCCTATACGATCCAAATCCTGCTGTGGGTCCGCTTCATCGTTGATGTCCTGGTCCTGTGGCAGGGGACCAGGGCGTCATTTATTGAATTCATCAATATACTTAACACCAATGAGTTCAACCTTCATTTAACGTATGAAATTGATACACAGGAAGTCACGTTCCTTGACTTAAAAATTTCCAGAGGTGCTGGTGACAAAGTGGAAACTACTATCCACAGAAAAAAGACAGCCACCAACAGCCTTTTGCGTTATGAAAGTCACCATCCAAGGCGACTCAAGGAGGGTATCCCTGTTGGGCAGTTCCTGCGGATTCGCAGGAACTGCTCCACTATCACAGCTTTTGAACATGAAGCTAAAAACATGAGTGAACGATTCAGAGAAAGGGGGTACAGCCAACGATGTATTAAACAAGCTTATCGGAGAGCGAAATTTACAGATAGAACCTCTTTATTGAGCACACATTGCTCTCCAGTCGCTGACTCTAAACTCATAAGATTTGTGGGTACGTTCAACAATCAATGGTCAGAGATTAATGCCATATTAAAGAAACACTGGCCAATCCTTTTAAACGACCCAGATCTTAATGATGTCCTACGAATTACACCAACTTTGGTCAGCAGGCGGGCACCTAATCTCAAAGACCAGTTGGTCCATAGCCATTTGAGACCATTAACAACATCAACATGGCTAAGTAATAGATCTGTGGGGAATTTTAAATGCCAAGGATGCAAGGCTTGTACACATCTGTCCCTCTCTAAAAATTTCTTCAATTGGAACAATACAAAAAGTTACAAAGTCAGGCAGTTTATTAACTGCCGGACAAAGGGAGTCATTTATCAAGTCACCTGTCAATGTACCAAAAAATATATTGGCAAGACCATCCGTGAATTCCGCCAGCGTATTTTGGAACATCTGGGGGCTATACGGAATCATTTAGATACCCCCCTCGCCAACCATATTCATCAGGCACATGGCGGTGACATTACCAACCTTCACTTCACAGGGATTGAGAGCGTCCCCCCTAGTCCTAGAGGGGGTGATTGGAACCGTTTAATCTTACAAAAAGAATCCAAATGGATCTATGTACTAGGTACTTTGGCACCCAGAGGGATAAACGAAGGCTTCCTATTCTCTCCCTTTATATAGATTGTCAGCATTATCTTCCTGAACAACATTGACTTAATACATCCATTTGAAATGGGTCTTGGCATTAAATAGCATAACGTATTAAAATCCTGTGTCTCTAAGTACATCACAATTTACATTCAGCTCTTTAACAAATGAATACCACACTCCGTTTGTTCACTCAGTCTACACTTTATTATCTCAAATGCCTCTTCTTTGATCAATTCCTCAGCACTGCGATAGCTACCGTCCTCCTGCAATAGAAGCAATTGGTTAGACTCAGCTGCCCTGCATTAGCTGGTACTTAATACACTATATATACTATGCATGTAGTTCCTCACTTCACCACCTTTGATAAAGCGCCCCAGCGAAACGTACGTCAGGTGGGAGGCGGCTACAGGACTGACGTCATCACGCATTGACGTCCCCATGCCGAGCAGAGGGTGAGAGGCTCTGTACAGAGCCGAGACGCGTGTTAAGGGAGTCTGGGTCCATACATCATAGACACCAGGTACTTTATGTGGTATCTTATGGCAGCAGGACTTTGAACAGGAACCACAGGTACAACTGCTTATGTCAGCGTTACTCCGCGACACTAACCCTGACGAGGGCTTAACACAGGGATGCGGTATATATTCAATTACCTCACCCAGCACGTGTAAATGCAATTGCTGCTGACTACTTTTTTCATTGCGTGCATTTCCTCTCCCCTCGGCTCATTTATGTGTTTGCTCACTACATTATCACAGTCTGTTTACCTATCTGTTACTGTGACACATTTGAATTAGGGGGCCATAACTGGATACGGACTAGATCCGTGCCCCAGAGCTGTAAAATACATTTTTTGTAAGCTCTTGTACATTTAGCTATTGATAGTCACTGACTGACCTATGTGTATATTGTGAGGTATTATTAAGCATGTTTAAGTGGCACATTTATGTTAGGGGGCTATAACTGGATACGGACTAGAACCGTGCCCCAGAGCTAAGTACCACACTTTGTGAGCTCTTGTGCACACTATAATATAACACATTGCCTACCATATTAACCCTCCTATAATTAGGCCTGCTTTAACCCTTTATTTAGGGTATTCCTCACCATCTTCATTGTGGACTATCAAATAGCAATTAGTGAGCTCTCAATCTATTGTGCATAGCACATAGGTATATACCTTTGCATGGGTAGTTCTCCGTCACCTGTATCCACTTTACAGGCCTTTTAACCTTGTTATTGCTGAACTAGGGGGTTGACTATTACAGTCTTTGATTGTTGATTTCTGCTAGTTAGCAGCTAGGTGGGCTCTCCACCTCCCCCCCTAGATCTCAGTTATAGTATTTTATATATTTTTGTCTGTTTTCTTTGTATTTTGTCACCACAGTCAGTTGACCATTTTTTCAACAATTTTGACATCTATTTTAAATTATACGATTAAAGCATTTTAATTTTAAATCTGGTTTGCTCACACAGAAACTCTTTCAACATTTCTTCCATTCTTGTGTGTGTGTGTGGCCCTTTAACTGCAGGAGCCTTTTGAAAAAAACCTTCTCAATTCTTGACACCATATGTTGCAGGGTACATGCAACTACACACGTGGGTTTCTTGCCAAGGCTTATTTATTTAGCCTTAACAGATATACAACACACAAAAAAAATAGCTTTTCTTCAGCAAAAACAAAACGAAACAGTTTCTCTTTAGCAGATAGTGTGTAACTCAGGCAGCAATCCCTTTTCTAAGCATGAGACAGACAGTTAATAATTCAGTTACTTTGTTTATCAGACCTTGTATCAGGAAATCTCTTTAGCAGCAGCTTACTCCTCTCTCATCAACAACCAAGATCCATGTGTCTATAGCCTGGGTTTTAACACACCTTGATTAGGCAGCTGGGATCCAACCAATTGTCCTGAGGTTCCCAGCTGAAGTTAACCTAGTCAGTGCTGCACTGCAGACTAGACATAGGTTCTCCAGGCATATAACTGGTGGCTTTTATTTACCCTGTCACAGTCATCCAGTAAGTTCTTTCGTTTTTTTACTTTACTGTCTCGTCAGCTTCTTGGCATCAAATGAGATTGAATAGGCCTTGTATAAGGCTTGTGACATCACATTTGACTGACAAATGGTTCCCAGCCAATCAAATTGGCTGGGGCACCATGTGATAGGTTTTCTTTTTTTAAGGATGTGATGTCATCAAAAGGGAGAGAAGCCAGCCAATCAGAAAGGCTCAGCTTCCTTCCCTTTAAGATGATGTCACCAAAACCAAAATAGCTGCCATCACATAGTACTAGAACAATAGGACTGGGGGTCATCCTATTGGTTGTAGTAAACCATGTGACAACGTCCAGTTTTTTTTAAAGGATGTGAAAACCTTTCTGGATAATGTCACATCCTATTAACCAAATGGCTGCCCTCACATTCTTCTTCAACCAATAGTATTGAGGGTCATCCTATAATAGGGATTTTGCCCATTACTGTATTCCATGTGTTGAGGGAAAGGGGGTGTTCAATGTATTTTATTGATGTTTGTATTGTAATGTTTATTGGGGGTAGAGGGATTGAGTGAAGGGGGTAGTGTCCCAAGGAGGGGTGGTAGGCCACTCGGGTGGACAGTGGGAGGGGTTAACCATTTCATTATCATAGCAGTTACTATCTCTAAAGTAAAGAAGTGGTTAAACCCTCCTACAACCTTCCCGGTAGGCCTAAAGACCCACCATGGGGCAATTACCCCCTTCACTCACCCCCCTCTGCCCCCAAACAACCTGGTAGTCTGCCTTAACTCCTTCATTGCCTTAGCAGAGCTGCTAAGGTAATGAAGCTGCTTTTATTTTATTTTAATCACACAGTATTGTAGCAGGGTCTCCAGAGCTTAATCACATTGAATTCAGGTCCGGAAACCCCCTGATTCCTGAGTTACAGACCTCATTATGGGGTGCCGGTATCCCTCTGATTTGTTTAAATCCCCCGAGCATATGGGCCATGACGTGGGAGAATTTAAACATGGCCACCGGGATACCGGCACCCCATAACGGGGCCTGTAACTCGTAAAGCAAAGGATTCCCAGACCTGAAATCAATGAGCTCCGGAGAGTCCCTGCTACAACACTGTATTATTAAAATAAAATCCCTGCGATCGCCTATTAGAGGCGCACAGGTAGAGTGACTGATTCAATCTACCTCTTACTGTGAGTCTCTTACAGATAGGTGAAGCCCGGTAGGATTCACATAGCGCGAGTCACATTCAAACACAGGGACCTCCGCTTTCGGCCATTAAATCAGCTGCGGACAATCTCACAGGGTATTTGGAGAATTGGCCGAGGTTTTTGTCCCTTGATTCGGTTGACAACAGCCAGCTGCAGCTGTTCATTGTTTGATATTACCAAATCCACTAATGTCCCAGTCCTGGTCGATTCCTCAATTATTTTGGTCATGTCACTATCTTTTAGCACCCCAAAAACCTGTTACCTTTTGTTGGCATTACATCACAAACCATATAGCAAACATGATTACATTAAACAGCAATAATTTATTATTAAAAATAATGAATACAAATTATGAATAATTTTACAATTAGAAGGTTTTGGAAT
Organism: Ascaphus truei; assembly: GCF_040206685.1. Lineage (NCBI taxonomy): Eukaryota > Metazoa > Chordata > Amphibia > Anura > Ascaphidae > Ascaphus > Ascaphus truei. The sequence goes on from NC_134484.1 coordinate 118,970,204, forward strand.
TTCAGCTTACTGGCTGCAAAATTTAATGTTTTTAGAGAGATTTTAAGTAAAACTAGAAAGTGTGAATGTCTGCATAAATTAATAAAATTCAATGCTAGCCTAAGGTATCTAACATAATTTTTTTTTCAGTATTACTTTATCAAGTAGTTAATATTCTTTTGAAGTCTCAGAATACATTAAAGTGTGTTAGTATCATAGAAACACCCACTACATAATATAAACATAGAATTGAGATGAACCTATTTGGCAGTGTTTGAATAGCATAATAATGCACATCTTAATTCCAAGAAGCACTACAATCTGAAAATAATCTCATACAATTCACCGTTTTTACTTCCTGAGAACTTCATGTAAACAATCAAAGGAAAAACCTTCAAGACGTGTGAAATAAAGCTACAGGCTAGGGTGATATTGCTATAGTTCTTTGTGTGGATAGGAGAGACTTAACTGAGCACATAATGTGCATACTGTATATATATACTGTCACAAAATGCACTTCTCAGCTGATACTAGTGCCAATTATTGACTATGGGGATATTGTTTATTGTACAGCACCCCACATTCACCTCAGCAAACTTGACATTCTTTACAACTCAATATGATTCTAGGAGATGCGTACAAAAGCTGAAACAGGAGACTTATTTTAGGGGGAAAATAATAGAGGCCTTTTATTACCCAAAGTTTCAACAACATAAAATACAGCTTATGTTCAGCATAAGGAGCAATAAAAAGAAACATACCTAGCTCCTATCTAGAGCGCTGTCTAATACAGTGCTAAATCTCTATCTATAGGTTGAAGGGCTAAGCCTTTTACAAATGATAATGCACAAAGGTCGTGTGAGGTAAGTTTATCTTCGGGCCCCAGCTTCTTCCTGGCTGGATTGGGGGTGGAAAGTCAACGTTTAGCGTGATCTCTCTACAGGGGTCAAGGATATACACCTTCCTGGATCACAGAGTGCAGAGAATTCAGAGCTGTAGCCTTTTTAAGCTCTCTAATGAGACAGCTGAGCAGGCAAATTAAGACTGCCTGCTCTGGGATTAACCTGTTCAGTGCAGAGCTTAACCTCTATATACAGGTTTCACATGCATCATTATCAGACAGGGGATCCACCTGTCACACTCCTCCCCTGTTTTTGGGTAGCTAGGGCAGCCGCAGCCGAAGCCCGTCACTCCACTCCCTCTCGAGACCTAAACGTAGGTTGAAAAAAGACGGTGGAGGAATAGATAGCCCCCCAGTTAACTTCGGACTGGGGTCTTACGTTTTATTCTTTGACTTCAGTCAGCCAAGTCCTCAAACTTCCTCTTAATCCCTTCGTTGCCTTCCACACTGTCGGACAGTTCTTTTGGCTGCTGATGACACCTGTGAATCTGGATTTCTTTGTTTTTATCTCAAGGCAAAGAGTGGTGAGAATTGAGCCTGCTCAAAGCTGATGCTAAAAGTCGTTGCTTCTCCTTTTTAACCTTTGAACATTTTGTCTCTGAGCCTTAATGGTTTTCCTTTGAGACAAGACTTTGCTCTAGGCGGTTTCCACTCCTACAAGTAATTGAGTTTTTTCCTTTTGGGGCACTTATATGGGACTCAGGAGATGAAGTACAGAGGCTTGCTACCTCTTTATCATTTCATGACCAGAATATGTAGCTGTGGTTAAAGAGGACACTGGTGACAAAGTCCTTGTAGCCTGTGCACTTAAACATTGTGTCTTCAAGTACTCACTTTAGTTCTTCAAACCACTGCTTTTCCATGATGTGTTTAGCTTCATCAACCCTGTGGAGGACTTCTCGCTCAAGCTCATCTTTACATTTTAGCAACTCTTCTTCTACCCACTTTGCAATGAGTTCTTACATGTGTCACGTGTTTTCTTCTTCCCTGTCACTAGTGTGACCATTTGAGTCTGGCTCAGATAATTACTTTCCAGAACCTCAACATTTGTGGCGTTCTAATCAACTTGACTGTACTCCGTTGCATCTCTATTCAGACTTATCGTCTTGGGCCCCTCATTCTCAATGCATTAATTTATTCAGCCTTTACACTTTTCCAATATGTGGTGAAGTCTAGTGGGGTATCTCTAGTACAGTAGCACTGTCTTGAAGCTCCCTCAGTATCAAGGGACCCCGGACTAAAGCTTCCTTATCCATCAGATGCTTATCTGTAAAAGGATCACTTTCGCCTGGTTAACGATCCTTAATTTCCAGTATATCAAACGTGTTGTAATTCTCCACACACCTAACCGTTATCCATGGCCTCCCTTTATTGAAGTTGGCAAACCTGCCTTTTTGTGTCTTTTTTCCTAGCAGAGGGCGTGTATTGCAGTAACACACACATATATATATATATATTGATATATATATTGATATATATATCCATATATATAAATATATATCCCCTCTCTTTCTCTTCCCTTGCTCTCTCTCCCCCCTGCTTTCTCCCTGCCCCCTCTCTCTCCCCCTCTCTCTCCCCCCTCCCCTTTCCCCCCTCCTCCCTCTCTCCCCCCATCGCTCTCTCCCCTGCAATCCCACCCTCCTTGCACTCTCTCTCCCTCTCCCTGCGCTCTCCCCCTCCCCCATGCTCTCTCTCTCCCCCCCCTGCGCTCTCCCCCTCCCCCGCGCTCTCTCTCTCCCCCTGCACTCTCCCCCTCTGCTCTCTCTCCCCCCCTGCGCTCTCTCTCTCCCTCCCCCCATGCTTTTTCCCTCCCCCCCGCTCTCTCTCTCTCCCCCACCCTCCCCCCCACCCTCCCCCTCTCTCCCCGACCCTCCCCCCTCTCTCCCCGCTCTCTCCCTCCCCCACCCCTCTACCCGACCCTCCCCCCTCTCTCCCCTGACCCTCCCTTCTCATCTCCTTCCCTCCTCTCACCCCCCCCCACTTCCCTCCCCTCTCACCCCCCCCCTTTTCCCTCCCCTCTCACCCCCCCCCTTCCCTCTCACCCCGGCCTTCCCTCCCCTTTCTCCCCATCCCCCTCACTCAGTTTGCCCCCCTTCCCCCCTCATTCAGTTTTCCCCCCCTTCCCCACCACTCCGTTTTCCCTCCCTTCCCCACCACTCCGTTTGCCCCCCCTTCCCCACCACTCTGTTTGCCCCACCACCACTCCATTTGCCCCCCCACCCCCACCACTTTGTTTGCCCCCTCACCACCATTTCGTTTTACCACCACACCACCACTCCGTTTTACCCCCCCCGTTCACATCTCTCCGTTTTCCATTTTGTGTCCCCCCCCCCATTTTGTGTCGTCCCCCCGTTTCATGTCGTCCCCCCGTTTCGTGTCGTCCCCCCCGTGTCAGAGTACAGCAACCAATGCAAGCTCTCAATGCTTGTATTGCATTGGTTTTGCCATGCTGTCCTCTGATTGGCTAAGTTTGGTCATGTGATCTGAAATCGGAGCTACAGATTCAAAATTTTGAAACTCCTGAATCTCAGCTCTGACTGCAGCTCACGGGCACGCGCAGGAGGGAGCTCAGGCAGGCCACACACATTGTTGCAATGTGTCTCATCGGGGCCAGCGTGAGCGCCCACACCAGCTCAGCGCCACCCTGGATGCAGCCTTTGTGACTCGACCAGCCATATCTGAAACCTCCCCTTTCAGATTTCATTTTTCTGTTTTGCTAAGCTCTTTCTGAGAAACTTCATCTCAGTACTGAGACTGTGAACTTCTTTTTGAGAGATTTCCAGCCCTGTGCTGACACTGCAATTCTCTTTCTCAGTGACTCCCAGCTCTGCACTGAGACGGTGAATCTCCTTTAGAGGGATTTTCAGCTTTGTGTTTAGACCGCTGACCTCCTGGTGAGAGACTTCCAGCTCTGTGCTGCGACTGTGAACATCTTTCTGAGAGAGTCACAGTTCTGTTATTTTCCTAGTTGCATAATCAAGGAGATCTGGGAACAGATATCTTCAATTGTTCACAGAGGCGATGTCATGCCGGACACTTTGCAGGGTGTTTTCTGTACTAGTCTAGGGGTCATCACTCCATTATTCCATGTCTGCTTGTCTGGTATGACTCATTGAGGGATTCTCACTGTCAGAACTGGGTAGACACCTCTTCAAGGCACACAATTTCTGCCTTGGGCCGAGCAGTGATTCTCCCATTCCTGGGATGAATCTGCCAGTTGCTCTAGGCTGCAGAACATCTTGGCCCCATTCTGATGTTGTAGAGTCATCTGAAACAAATTCTACAACTTCTACAATAAGTGGACAAATTATTTTCTTTTTATCTCTTTACTTTGAAAGACTCTGGCGCATCAGGGATACTGATGTACTCTTTATTCTTTGAAACTTCTGCAGTTTCACTGCCCCCACCATGCTTTGCTTGCAGTTGTAGTAGCTGAAGGAAACATTCAGCTTATTGCTTGTCCTGCTCTTGCTAGCAGCGTTCGTCTTCAAGGATATACGGATAAGACCCTTCCGTGTACCCAGGGTCCAGGCACTCCCAACATCCTTGGAGCATTTCGCCTGTGCATCTCTTTTCTGGGACCACATAGGAGCCATCCTTAGCATAAGAGCTGAAGGGACACTTTCGTGTGGTCGGGTGTATTACAGAAAACACAATTTTTTCCCTCCATTCTGGCACTTTCAGATGCATTTTTCACACTGTCCTCAGGAGGTGCTACTGCAGCCATATATTTCTGGATATGCTATAATCACAGCTGGCAGACATACAGTAGTACTGTATCAGATTTTACTTGCAGAGTTCGTACATCTCGAAGGTATCTCTGTAGCTGTCCTACTCCTGCTCAGCAGTCTTTAAAATATATATATATCTTCCCCTAAGGCACATGATGGGGCAGACTTTATTCCCAGAATCATTACCATGTGTGGGTCACCATCTGTAGCAGTCCTCCCAGTCATACTGTAGATTTCATTGTTTAATCCAGCACAGTGCACCTTATTTTTCTATGTGGATTGGCAGCTCTTTATTCTGGATGCCTCTGCACTGGTTTCTTCAGTCTTACTCCTGTTGCGCAAGCTGTTGCAGGAAAAGTTGCAGGAATAGTTGCAAAAAGCACAAACAATTTCCTTATAAAATAATTCCCTTTTATTTTATAAGGAAAAGAAAACAGTGTGGAAAAAAGCAAACGTGGATTAATGGTGGACACAATCTAATTCATTGCTCAATATCTATTTGAATTATTTTCAAAATTAATAAAGTATTTATTTATATTTAATTTAATATACTACAAAGTGTAGGTGATGAGTGCTCTTGTCTATTAGCAATAATCAATATATTGCCAATCTGGATGACGATACACCTAGTCCACTGGGGCTTGTACAGTAGAAGTTAAACGTAATGTGGTAGAAAGCTCGACAGTAAACAAATTAAATTCTCTCAGTTTAAAACTTAATTTTATGTTTTAAATCCAATACAAACATTAATTTCAATATGGACAATCCTATTTTTATAATATAATCAATTTTTCTCTAAAATAAAAAATGCCCTCAATAAACATTGGGGAATAATCAAAGAAGTTCCCATTTTGGGACGTGTTATGGGAGACAAACACAAGATATTTTTTTTTAAAAATCCAACATGCTCAAACATATACTGAGTCCAAGTATGCTTAAAGAGTTCCCCCGAACTAAAGCTATCAGTTGGCTACCTCCCAAGCCACATGGAAACGTAAAATGTTGAAAATGTGTAGTATGCACATTTATGCGTTTAAGCAATAATTTTGTTTCACCATCTGGAAAAATAAATCAAGTAAACAAATTTGTTAACTGTAGGTCCAAATTTATTGTTTATTGTATCACCTGTGCTTGCGGTTTAAACTACTATATATTGGAAAACAAAAAACAAAAGAGAATTGAATACAAGAATCAAAGTGCATGTTATTAACAATCAACATTATTAAATTAATTTGCAAAATCATAAAACATTGCACAATCTGTCCAAACATTTTTATTGTCCCATAACTGTGATGTAGAAAATCTTAAATTTATGGATGTTGAACAGGTAATTTTGAGCAAAAGAGGTGAAGATGGGGACAAAATCCTGAAACAAAGGAAACAATTTTGGATTTATGAGTTAGATACAAAAGTAGCTAAAGGACTAAATGAACAAATAGATCTTGTACCATTTTTCCATTTTTATAAGTTTATATTCCTTTATATGTTTATGATATATATATATACACACACACAGCGCAATCACACAGAGATACTGCTGCAGCACATCCTATTCTAACTTTTACCCGTCTTGCCCCGCGCGTCATTACGGGCTGGCGCCGAACATGGCCGTGCGCCAGCCCACCCTAGCCGCATCTTCCCCTCCCCCTTCCTTTCCCCTCGCGACCCCCTGGTTGTTCCGGCCCGCTCCACGCTCCCAAAAATAAAATACCCCCTTACCTGCAGTCTCCTTCGGGGATGCCTGGTGCCTTCGGGGATGCCTGGTGTCCTCGGGACACCAGGCGCACGTGACCGGCGCCCGCCTGACGCGCGGCACGCCGAAAAAAAAAAAAGTAAGCCGCGTCTGCCCGCACTTTGCGGTGGCGGCCGAGTTAGAATAAACTCTGCCACCACTGTATCTAAATTAAATAGTTACCACATATATAGTGCGGAGGGTATTAACCCTAACAATCTATCTGTCCCTGACTCTGTCTGCTGCCAAATAGGTCAACAGCTCCACAGGCTTGCAACGAAAAGATTCCAAAAGATTGACCTACAGTAGGCGCAAGGGGAGACAAGAGAAAGAAAAAACACAGGGTAGTATGTTCTAACAATTTAACCCATAAATGGAATGATATGCACTCACAGCGTTTTAAACAGTTAAGGCTTTTTATCCATTCTGGGATCTGCAACAGTGTAGAAGTTCTGGAGACGTCTTTATATCCAGCAGCAATTGCTTCACAGCCAGGTCTTCACCTCATAAGCAGCGTTACATATGAAAGGGAAAGTAAAGAAAAACACACAGAATAGTGTAACACAGTTTTAATAAAAATAATAATTCAAAGCAATTGCAGCTGGATATAAAGACGTCTCCAGAACTTCTACACTGTTCCAGATCCCAGAGTGGATAAAAAGCCTGAACTGTTTAAAACGCTGTGAGTGCATATCATACCATTTATGGGTTAAATTGTTAGAACATACTACCCTATGTTTTTTTCTTTCTCTTGTCTCCCCTTGCGCCTAGGTCAATCTTTTGAAATATATATATAAGCAATACGATACCGTTTGGAAACGAAATCAGCAGGCAGCACTCCAGAATTGAACAAACAAGTGTATTGAAAAAATAAACACAAAACCAACGTTTCGGTCCACGAATGGGACCTTTGTCAAGGTGGTGCAGTTACAGGACAGAAGTGAACACATATATATATACCCCTAGAATACTCACAGATAACAGGTGCTGCAATCAAGTTGATTGCACAGCGTGATGTCAGGTGCAGTGCTGACCTTGGGTAACCTCAATGTGAGCACTCAGTACAAAATGTACTTAATAGCTCAATAGGAAATATAGTGGAAGCCACTGCAGGGGGATTAAAGTTCACACACTGGCTCCCAAGCCAAAAGTCGTGTGTGTAGGCTCCACATGTATGTGTGTGGCAGAAGCCATAGAGCTGAACTGTGGTCCCTATTCCAATTGCTGCAGTGTCACTTATGTGGCAAACAGAAAAAAAGCCCCAACCACAAATTGCATATGAGGCCAAGGTCAGACATGCACTGTCATACAAAAAGCAATATTCCAACGTGCTAAGTGCAAAAATATAAATATAAATGTTAAAATGACGATGTGGAAGGCTGTTGGTCACTCGTGGACCTAGTATCAAATCCGTGGCTGTTTCCGTTGACCCGGCATGTGGCCAATATAAACTGCCCTGGCATAAAGCTGTGGCAGAAGCGTCAAAAGACCATTGTAATGGATATATAATGTGTAGCCTGGGTATGGCTTCTGATGACATTACTGATAAATGGGGCATTAAGCACCTAAAAGGCAAAACATGATAATCGTTATTGCAAAATCTGCTCAATGTCCAAGAGCCTTAGTGTACAGTCCATAGTCAATCCTAATCCGAAACGGGTATGTCCTGGTGGTTTGCCCATAGAAAATCCCTATGTGCAGAATATGCGCCCTGTTGGTGAAAAACCTAATAAACAGAGTGAAATAATGCCTACTATAATAAGCAAAGTTAACCATTGCAGCAGGGAAACCAGCGATGTGTGAATCCTCAGTCAGCACAGCCATACTCCTCTGGGGATGTAAAATCACCTATTACAAGCAGCTATGGCATAGAAAAGCGTCAGCACCCACCCAGGATGTGCACCCACACCAGTGACTATTATTACGGAGTGCTTTTTGTTCTTCTTTTTCTATGTTATATATATAAGAAGAAGAACCCCAAAGCAGGAACATCAGTATCATCAGGAGCTACTACGTCAGAGATGGACTCCTCTGACTGTGATTCTATGAATCCATCTGCAAAGGCAACAGGATCAACACCTTTTTTATATCAGGGAACAACGGGCACAGGAGGAGGCGGACGAGACGCGGGAGCAAGAAGTCTAATGGACAGAGGCTTACTTGGATACAAGTACCAGAAGGGCAAGCAGCAGCGGAAGTAAAACCTCTTGCTGTTGTTCATTTATCTGACACTATACTCGGTCCCATACAAATCCAAGTACTAGAACGTGGCCTGTCCTTTGCCCCTACACATCGCTGTGACACTTTCGAGTGGATCAAGGACGTTCAACTTTTTTGAAGGAAACTCTTGCTCCACAAGCATTTCCTCAAAACCCCTACCATCGAAGAATCATCAGACTCAGGGACTGATACTCCAGTCCCAAATCCTGTGTTTCCTATGCAAGAACAAGAGGAACTAAGTCGTGACATCAACGAGCTTGAACCTGTGAGAAACTTCAAGGCTAAATCCATCTTCTGCCCTCCTATCCAGGCGGTATCACAGGTGGAGGTATTTTCTAATATGGTAATCCGTGATATCTCTGAAATGTCAGATGTAGGAGGCTCAAGTAACATCTCTAGGTCAGAATGGACAGCGTTAAAGAACTAAAATCTCTGCCTGATGTTATAATAAAACCCTCCGATAAGGGGGGCAACATTGTCATCTGGCCTAGAAAGTTATATGAGACAGAAGCATTTAAACAGTTACGGGATAGACACTGTTATAGAGTTGCAGGGGGATCCCACCAGTAAGTTCAAGGAAGAACTAGACATTTTGGTACGTGAGGCACTGGCAGAGGGTATTATCACTAAACGTCATCATGACGGTCTAATTACTAAATACCCAGTCACACCCACACTCTACCTTTTACCTAAGATCCACAAGAGCCTCTCCCACCCCCCGGGAAGACCTATTGTGTCAGGTATAGGAGGGTTGTGTGAGCCCATAAGCCGTTTCATTGATGCTTTCTTACGTTTATCTGTTGAATCCTTACCTTCCTATCTTAGGGATAGCATGGATATACTCTCACGGCTGGATAATGTGTTTGCTGACACTGATACCATACTAGTCACGTGTGACGTTGAAACACTATATACCTGTATCCGCCATGAAGATGGCATTTTTGCCTCAAATTTTTTTATATCCATGCAAAACCTAAGCACTAATCTCACCAATACCATAATACAACTTTTGGATTTTGTTCTGAAACATAATTATTTTTTATTTAAAAATACTTATTATTTACAGATCAGAGGAACGGCTATGGGTGCAACATGTGCACCCTCCTATGCGAATCTCTTCCTGGGGTGGTGGGAACGCGAAGCGGTCTTCTCAGAGGCTAATAGTGAGTTTACGTCCCATGTGCTGTTGTGGTTGAGATACATCGATGATATTTTTATTCTTTGACAGGGTACCACATCACTGCTTAAACAGTTCATCGATGTTCTCAATCACAACGGCATCAATATCAGGCTCACTTACACCTATAGCAAAACAAATGTTAAGTACCTTGATCTGAGCATTAGTGTTGCCTCTGATGGACGTATAGCTACCGATATTTACCGGAAGACAACATCTTGCAACACTATACTACATGCTAACTGTTTTCATCCTATGCATCAGATCAAGGGAATACCCAATGGAGAATTCCTTAGACTCCGTCGTAATTGCTCGACAGTAGACACCTTTAAAGCTCAAACAAAGGAGATGACAAACAGATTCAGAGCAAGGGGCTACAGTCGATCAGTCATTAAACGGGGTCCACTAAAGATTTGGCATCTTTCAGAAAAATCACAAGTGTGGCACGGCACTTTCGTGATGTGCATAATTCAGATCCCTCATCCCTGGTGGCCTTTGCCATTGATAAAATCAATATAGGTATTCGAGGCGGTAATGTGGAGCAACTACTCTTACAAAAAGAATGCAGATGGATAGTACAGTTGGGTACTATGATCCCAACAGGACTTAATGACTATCTCAGTTTCGCAATGTTTCTTTAGTTTCATACATGTTTGGTTTTATTTATGTTCTTTAGTTCTCATTATGATATTAATCAATAACCTTTTCCTATGTAATTCGTGTTTTTCGGTACTTAATAATTATTTATACCAAACCAAATAATCTTTAAGCTAATAAGATCACCAACTCCAATGTTTATTATATTATTTTTCGTTCTATGTAAATAATATGTTGTGTATTTATTTATTTTATTCCTGCCCAATTTTTTCCTTGTCTTTTAACTTCTTGCTTAGCTTTTATGTCTTTGTATTCACATCTTTTTTTAATTCTTTGGTTTCTCCATGACAGTCTCTTTAAGTCAGATTGCCTCTAAAAGTCTTCCCTGCTCTAACATGGCAACAGATGACGCGTATTTACTCTTTTAAATTTTCCTATTGGCTGCCTGCCGCAGGGTGATTTTTGGCGCGAAAATGGAGCCTTTAAAGAGCAATCATGGAAGCTGTCACTATACGCTCCCGGAAAAAGCCTTTTTGGCGAAACGGCCGTCGAGCAGAGCTGTGACAGCACCCCTACCTCCTCCTGACCCGTATGCTGCATTGCAAACTCTCAATATTTATTTCTGTGACACCGCTGATGCCTGAACCAGGGACGCTGGTCTGTATTGTGGGATTCCCCTACTGCCCTGTTCAATACTCATTGGCAGTGCGCTGTGTCCCTGGTTTGCTTTACCCTGACCCATGTTTATCCTCAGCATGATTTCACCATTTGGGGACTTACTATGAGTAAGACTAGTACATCATTTGGACTGCCTCCCTTTGCTGCTCATTTCATGTGTACAGCATAGCACTGGCATCAGTCTATTTATCCTGTTTGCAGCACATTGTAGGGTCATTTGCATGTTTACCTGAGTGGCTTAGTTTACATTATATGATTCTTTTCTCAGCCAGTTAGGTATTTTTGCTATGTGTTTTACTATACTCATTATTACACCTATTTACCATGCCTGTCATGTTCATGTCATTCTATGCAGTATTTGAAGTAGATATTTCTCTTTTTGCTGCTTCATCAGCAGGTATTTGAGGTAAAACCATTTTTCATGTGGTCTGGTTTGTTCAATAATTTTTTCTCAGATCGGCCGATCTCATTTGCATTACTGGGGGAATAAATATTTTTCCCCTGGTTCTGCTATGCTAAATTTGAACCTTTATGTTTTGGGTTTTGCCAGACCCTTGTGTGATTTGGTGTAGAATTTATTACAGTTTTTACGCACAGCAATTTACTATGTGGTATTTGTTTGGGTCTGTCTTGTGTGTTTTTTTTATTACTCATTGCTAATAAAGTACATTTTTTCTATTTTTTCAATATATATTGTTTGAGTGCTTTTTGACCATTCTTTTTCTTTTTTTTTAACCATATACAGTATATATATATATATATATATATATATATATATATATATATATATATATAAATAAATATATATATATATATATATCAAAAGATTTACCTAGGCGCAAGGGGAGACAAGAGAAAGAAAAAACATAGGGTAGTATGTTCTAACAAATTAACCCATAAATGGTATGATATGCACTCACAGCGTTTTAAACCGGTATCGTATGGTCTTTTGTGTCTATCAAATATAGAAAATCTATGATTTACTTACCTGCGTGCTGTCCCTTGATGTACAAGGGACAGCACGCAGGTAAGTAAATCATAGATTTTCTATATTTGATAGAAGACACAAAAACCAACATTTCGGTCCCCCAGTGGGACCTTTCTCAAGGTGGTGCAGATTATATAATATAGGTAATACACTGTGGTATTACAGAGCCAGAAATAACTAGCCACCCCCTCAAATGGCAGACACCAGAGTTGGGAGAAAGGAGTGGAGCTGGTGTGTGTATATATATATATATATATATATATATATATATATATATATATATATATATATATCTTCACGGTACCATAGCAGTTCAGGGCCACACATTAAATACCTCAAAATGACATGAAAAATGGAGAGGGAGTGGGAGAGCTAGCTGTGAGTGTTGCTAAGCAATACACAAAATTCAGCAACCAGAATACTAAACATTGATTGTGTGGAGTTAAAAATAAGGGGAGGCAATACAGTATACAGAAATAACTAATACATTTATGCATACATTAAATAAAGAGAGATTTCAACATGAATAAAGTCTTTAGTGTTTGAGTGTTTTACACAATGTATATAAGTATGTAAAGTTAATATTATCAATAAATAACCTGTCGTTAAATGTTTCTGTTCTCAAAACTTGGGTAATTGATACATTTCCACAACAATAAGTGGTGGTGTTCAGATCATCTCTCCAAGAAAGGGCTGACCTAAGTAGAAGGTCTCACAGCAATCAATAGAGCTACTGCAAAATATGCAGGAGGAGAAGGGAGGACTTCCCATTATTCCCTGACAGCCTAGCTCAGCGCCGAACATTTACAGTATAAACATATACTGTATACAGTACTGTACATACTTCATAAACAATAAAGGAAGGTTTACATGTACAGTAATCACATACTGTATATCCACAATATAGTAGGGATTTGGTTAATAAAGTCACAAAGTGTATCATACAGTATAAAGCCCCAAAGCAAATACCAACAGAGAGTCTCTGTATGTGCAGAAAAAAGGGTTTCCCCATTTTCAACTGGATCAAGCTACAGTTCTGCTGCTTTCAAAAGACAGATCACATCAGAAGTCCACTTTTGGACGAGGCTGTACTGTTCATCAATAAACACTAAATGATTGAACAGTTGTTATAACATTGCTTGCAGTATATGCACACATATACAGCTGCAACTGCCGGTTGTAGACTTCTTGCTTTGAGAATTCTGCATTTAAACCCATCCCATGCTACGCGATTCCTGCAGCATGCTGTGAGATTCCTCAGCCAGACTAATGGCCCATTGAATTAACACAGCGGGGTCCCTGCATTTGAATGGGACTCACGCTGTGTGAATCCTACCGGGCTGAGTGTCCCATTTAAATGCAGGAACCCCCACTGTGTTAATTCTTAGACCTGATGTTCCTTGCAATTGACTTTGCAGACGAAGGGGTAGATTCACAGAAGTCTGTCACTTTTGCACTTACAACAATCATTGCCAAAATCGGAATCAGACATTATTTTGTTCAGTTTAACAAGTATCGTCAATGCTAATGACATCCGTTAGCAAAACGACCATCGAAGCGTTACCTGCATGAATGCATATCGTAGCACTGAAAAATGTTAAACAATACACTGCACATGCGCATTGGTAAATAGACTAATTAACACATGTAACAAGGTGAATCCCCTATCACGCAATAAGACCTATTGACAGAGTCTGAGTGGCAGGTTCTTCCTGCCGTTCTTGTCTGGAGTAACCATGCAACTCCACTGGGAGTGCTGCTGAATCATGTTCTTTCTGGGATCCCCATTTGCGGTCCCACTTGCTCTGAAATCTGATCCTCTCTGGCTACCTTTATAAACTTCCTGCTCCTGCAGCCAGATGCCTGTTTATACTGGTTCCTTCAGCTTGGTTCTTTTTTTTTCTGTTCCCTGTTGCTGTGCTGCTGTTGCTTTGTTTCTGCTCCCTTGTCCCAGTCCTGTTTCCTTGTCCTGTTCCCTAGTCCCAGTCCTGTTCCCTTGTACAGTCCTGCTCCCTTGTCCCAGGCCTGCCCCCTCATTCCAGTCCTGCCCCCCTTGTCTTAGTATTGTTCCGGCCTCCTCCATGCCGACCTCTGCCTGTGACCCCAACTACGAGTATTGCCGCCTGCCCTGGACCCGTGCCTGTGACCCTGGCAATCAGTCTCCCTGTGTGCCTCTAAAAGGCGATCGCACAGCTTTTTATTTTATTTTAATAACAGTATTGAAGCAGGGGTCTCTGGAGATTAACCTCTTTCATTTCAGGTCTGGAGAACCCCTGCTTCCCGGGTTACAGGCCCCATTATGGATGCAGCATTATGATAGTGTCCCTGGGTCCCTGGTCTCCTGTTGCTTGTGGGGTTAGGGCCCTGGGGTACCCTGTCAATTTGGAGCTGTTCTGTGGCCAGGTTTGGGAGTATTATCTGCATCAGGATTGTTGTATACTGTTCTAGCTGGTCCAATTTAATGGATTCATGGATATTCCTTCTATATTTCTGCATCCAGATCTGTTCCTGGAGTCTTCTACTGAAGACGAGGGTCAACTCTTTATCAAAAAGATTTTCACAGATTTTTTTCTGGAGAAAAAAACCCACTACAGATTAAATTGAAATATTAACTATAAAAAAAATTCAGTGAAATCTGGGGCTCAAAAATATTTTTTTGAATTTGGTCTCCTTACTTCTACACATTCTTTATGAAGTTTAGGATAGGATCAGGCCCATAAATATTCATGTGGAGTATGGGTGATAAGAAAACGCCTACCCGGTCACATTCAAAACAGAGTGTGCAAAACCGGGAAAAATAAATACATTACGTATAATGTTATTATATATCCTTCCTCCATATATCTTACTCCAATGAGGTAAGTTACAATTGCTGTACAAAATCAGAGATACTGTATACCTTGTGATGATTTGATGTCAGGGCCTGATTGCCAAATCCTTCTATACAACTCACACATTGTAACAGTATCTAGGAGATGGTAACACACTGTCCCTACTGTAGACAGGTAAAAACACCAAAAAAGGCATAGCATCTTTTAAAAGATTGCCTTTCAACACGCAACCACACAATTATAAAACAAACCATGCAGCAAAAAACTGTGTATAATGACTGAAAACATCAACCTAAAATAAATAAACTAAACTAAAAGAACCATCAAATATTAATTAACTCTAACATGAATAAACATATGAATGAGCTGCGGTGAGAGAAAGGAAGATTGCACATATCCTGTGAACAATAAGATTAAGGACGGTTTGCTTTACCCATATTTACTTATCTTTATTGCGGATGGCTGTTCACGGCTGGATTACATGATCACATTACTCAGTGATTTCTGCTTTGATTTCTGCTTTGCTTGCTGTTGTCTGCATTATTCTGTGACTTTTTTGCTTTGCTTGCATTTGTGTCTCTCACAGGGGGGACAAGGATTAAGGGAAGTACCTTGAGGTCTCTTTGGAGCCAAGGAAATGGGCCAGAAGAAAGGGTGTCTACCCTGAAACGTTGCCCCTCTTATCCTACCCCATTGTCTTTATATGTTGTGCTGTTGTCCTCTCTCCATACCCTCATTTGTACCACACACTTCCCTTCCCCTTTATATCTTGTTTCCCCTTATTTGTGTGATAATTAGAGCTTGTATACTTTGCATTAGTAGTCAGTGTGACGCTTTTGCTCTCCACATAAGCGCAGGGAAGGGGAAGGACCCGGTAGCGAGGTGGGGAGGCCGCAGGGAATACGAAGGGAGTAAGTTGCCGCGCAGCTGGGGATCGGCACACGTAGTCACGTGACCGCGAGGCGCGCAGGAGAATGCACGACGCATCCAGAGGTGCGGTGCCTGGCTCAAAGACACGAGTGATCCAGCTGCATGTGCGCGCATGCTCTGACAGCAGAGCGGGAGTGCGCACGTTCTCAGGCACAAACGCGGGGGTTGTGGGAAGCCACAAGTGAGAAGCAGGGGAGGTAGAATTCACAGCACAAGGTCACTATAGTGGAGTGCATCCTGGAGGACGTCCAGCCTCCTTAAAGGCATAATGCCAATAACTGAAGAGTGCAGCAAAACTAAATATAACATAAGGGTTCTTAGTCTAATCCATTGGCCAAGGAATTATAAGCCTGCTACCATGTCAAGGTCAACCCTACTAAGCAGGTACCTACACTACCCGACGGTAAACTAACCTCAGTAGTAATTGAGTGACTGTCCCAGTCTTCCGGAATCCAAAGGACATGAGTAAAGATCCCAAGGAGGTCCAGGCAGGAACAGCATACAATGGTAGGACTTGCAGGAACCCAGACATGTAGCCACTGTGTGCTATTTAAAGGAAGCAGCAGCTGTAAGCAATGAGAAAGTCAGAGAGAGGCTTACTTCCTGTCAGGAGGAGGAGGGCAGGATTTGCCAGGAAGCAAAATGGCGTTGTTTGCTTCGGAATCCTTAAAGACACAGGATCTTGACTCGCAGCTAGAGGGCGGCGTTCAGAAGTAAACAGGTAAGGAAGGAACACGCCGCAGGGGGCGTGTTCCGCACATCGTTATAGTCAGTTAGCATTTCCAATTTTGTATATTAATTTGCTGTTTATGTAATTAAATATGTGGCTTATTCTGAGACTCTCTATGGTTGTCTATCTATCTTAAGTGTGCTGGAGCCTAATCTGGGGTTTCAAACATTAAGTATGGGTCACGATGGACGTGACTGCACTCTATGCAATAATTGATCATACTCAAGGGTTGGCAGCTATTCGCTATTTTTTGGATAGGTCTAATCTATCACTTTGTCAGAGCACTTTTATTTTGGATTCTATTCACTTTCTTTTATTACACAATTATTTTCTTTTTGATGGGGTTTTCTATCTCCAAACACGTGGGACTGCAATGGGCACGTGTTTTGCCCCTTCCTTTGTCAATCTCTTTATGGGGTGGTGGGAGCAGTTCCACGTGTTTGGAGATAGAAATCCTTATAGACACAATATCATTTTTTATCGTCGTTTTATACAGTAGATGATCTGATTTTGGTGTGGGATGGTGATATCACTTCACTTATTTCATTCATTAACTTATTACATACAAACACTTTTAATTTAAAATTCACATATAATCACAATTATCAACATATAAACTATCTTGATTTAATTCTTTATGATGACCTCAATTAAAAAATTCAAACAGATATTCACATTAAGGTTAATGTACGTAAGATTTTTTTGCGTGCGAACAGTTGCCATCCAAAACACTTATAAAGGGAATCCCCAATGGGGCAGTTCCTCCGAATTAAGAGGAACTGCTCCACGGAGGAAAACTGTTCAAAACGGTCTCAGGAATTGCACCAAAAATGTGCTAATAGAGGGTATAACCCTTCTGATTTAGATACAAAAATGGAGGAGGTGAAATGTATTGAGAGAGCGTCCACTTTGATCAGAAATAAAAGAGTTGACACAAGAAGTTATTCACCGTTGTTTGTTAAACAATTTAGTGCACATGCACAAATCATTAAGAAGATTGTTAAAAAAACATTGGGGGATACTTTAATTAGATTCAACAATTAGAGATACAGTACAGTGGGCCAGGGCCCAAAATTTTTGTTTAAATGGGCTAAAACCCTGGAAAACAGTCTTTCACCCAGCCTTTATTTATCAGATTCAATTAACACTTGTAGTGACAAACCAAATGGTTTCTTTGTTTGTGGTCATTGTAATATGTACATCAATATGCAAGCTTCCCCCTGTTTTGCTGTCACAGTCACAGGCAGAAGTTTTCGGATGAGATCTTTTATCAATTGTGATACCAAATTTGTGGTGTACCTTCTGAACTATGGCTGTGGGAAGCAATACGTGGGCAGGAAGATAAGAACTCTAAAACAGAGGATTCAAGAACATGTTAGGCTTATCAAAAAGGGTGATTTAAATCATCCAGTCTCTAAACATGTGTCACAATGTCCCTAAGGTACACTCAAGAAACTTGTGTGTATGGGTATAGAAATGGCTCCACCATTAAGTAGAGGAGGTAACAGGGTTAACAAACTGGACCGTAGAGAAATGTATTGGATTTTTACTTTGCGAACTAGGCTGCCCAGAGGACTCAATTTTGACATTAGCATTATTTTTATGATTTTCAGTTCTATTTATTAGTATATGTTTGTTATAATATTATTTTTGATTTCTTTGTTTTTGCTTTTACTATTATACTGTACATATTTTAAATTGTAATTTACTTTGTTATTTTTTCATCTGCCCCCCCCCCCTCTTTCTTTTCCCTTTTATTATTCTGGGTTGTTAAATTTAATTATTTTTAATCAGTTAATTGGGAGTCCTACGTTCTCTACGGTCCAAGGTCTATATATCTGGTCTATGAATTAAGATTTATGATCAACTAATTATGTTTTACAACATTAGTTTCATGGGTAAGTGAAAATTAGATCACAAAAGTGCCAAAGACTGTCACAATCATATAATAAATTTAGCACTATATATACATTATAATATGCTTGTGACATTATAAATTGGGATACATTTTGATTTATGTATTTGCATTAACTGTTTATTTCTATTATTTTCACCATATTAGTATTATATTGTGTTACAAATTGATCTAATGCATCTTATTTTTGTTCATTCATATGTTTATTCATGATAGAGTTAATTCATATTTGATGATTCGTTTAGTTTAGATTAGTTTATTTATTTATTTTAGGTTGATGTTTTCAGTCATGATGCACAGTTTTTTGCTGCATGGTTTGTTTTATAATTGTATGGTTGCGTGTTGAAAGGCAACCTTTTCAAAGATGCTACGCCTTTTTTGATGTTTTTATCTGTCTAGGGACAGTGTGTTGCCATCTCCCAGCTACTTTGTTTCCATTTGGGAGTTATATAGAAGGATTTAGCAACTCCTGTCTTTGTCTATATGTAACTTGTTAATAAAATTGTTTTAAGGTTTTTTTTATGCTGCTGTATACCCTGAGTGATGACTCACCAGCATGCCAGCTGATGAGTGATGACGTAGAGACTGGTCTTTTTTGCCAAGAAAGCAGAGAATTTAAAGTCCCATAAGCGTAAAACATGTATAATAATAAAGCTATTTTGTATCCAAGTCACCCTCCTTCATCATTTGGGTGGTGCGTCGCAGCTTTTTCATTTGTGGAAATATTAAATAGCCAGTCTTTGACATACCGAACTAAGCAGACTACTGTCGTGCCCTCCTGGTCTCTCCTAGAAAATCTGTGACTATCTCACAGAAACACTGGAACATTTCTGTGATATTTCTGCAGCCAGACTAATTGGCCATAGGCTTAACACAACAGGGGGCCCTGCTATTTGAATGGGACTGCAGGGACCCACGCTGTGTTAATCCGATGGGCCATTAGACTGGCTGTAGAAATATCACAGAAATGTTTCAGTGTTTCTGTGAGATAGTCACAGATTTTCTAGGAGAGACCAGGAGGACACGACTGTAGCCTGCTTAGTTCGGTATGTCAGAGACTGTCTATTTAATTTTTCAATTGAATCTGTAGTGGGGCACCTCATTTTTCTGGCCTACTTGTCACATTTTCCCCTAGCATATTTACCTGAGATCAGAAATAAACAATATCTTATTCTCAGACTCTCTCAAGGCATGGAAAATGCCCCAGAGATCATTAACATTATGCCCCAACCTCTCGTTATGATTACCCTTCAGAGGAAACCCATATTTCCCATCTGGAGACATGTATAACGTATATACAACATTGTAGAAGTGTGAATTGGTCTATATGAATGACTTTATTTAAAAACTCACCCCATGTATTAACTCTTTTGAGGTTATCAGGGAAGAATTCTCACTGTAAAGCAAACACTTTTAATGTTTTTGCAATGCAGACTTTATAGTCTCAATTTCCTTTCTCAAACCACCAATCTCAAATCTTCAATATACCAAATTGGATAATATTCTAAGAGGTTCATTGAAGAAAGGATTCTCCATGGGTTTAGTAACTGACCTACTCAAAGAAGATAGAGAAAAAAATATCTCAAAGGCCTTGGTAATTGGGTGGAGTGAGGACTTCCTGCAAGGACATATTTAGGGGGATGTAACAGTGTACCCTTTAAATGGATAAGTTTCTACAAGGGGATTTAATTTTCTCTATGCTATATAGCATGTTTTATCTAAACTTGAATGGCAATTGCTTGAAATGCAAACAACCAAGGGCAGATTTTGTTAATTGTGTCTGGTATTGCAGGAAAATAGGAGTTTTCTAGGGCAAGGTAATAATATACATAGACAGAATCTTGGGCGAGACCCTATCTTGCCATTATGAACCAATCCTATTTGGAGATATGTCAATATGGCCAAACATTTCACGCTCTAAGAACAATTTACTACATTTGATGCTCCTGATGGCAAAGAAAGCCTTTATGACACACTGGTTAAATATTAAACCCTCCATTGTTGGAAAGCCTGAAAACCTCCTATTTGGAGTTACTGTATGTCCACTGAAAGGACAGGTACCTCTTTGGATAAAGACATCAGGATTAGCAGATTTTTACAGAAATAGAAACCATTTATTTGGAAAACTATTGTGGGAAGTAGAGATTACATTCTCAAACCATTCTAATATACAAAATAATTTGCAAAGGATAAACTAAGACATGAATGATAGAGATACTCCAAATCACACCCCACCTCATTTCATTTCTTGTCATTCTATTTAATCCTATTTCATTTCACTCACAGATAGATACGCATATTGTACCCTTCTTCTCCCTCCCGTCTCTCCATATGGTCCTCATGTGTTTTTGTTTTAATCAAAGTATTAAAGCAATATACATACAAAGGTGTGACAGTTACTGATGCAGCGGCTGTTATTCGAACACTTCACACGTCATGTACATCGGAAAACGATTTGAAATCGCGGGATGAATTCCAGCCTTCCCACACTAAGATGCGAGTGCGGCGAGTGCAGAAAAATGAATTTTAGTGTTCTGGCTTTTAAAAACATGAAATTGACACAGTAGCACAGTAGCACAGTAGCACAGTAGCACAGTACTGTACACATTACAATTCATCAATTTTATTGCAAACAAAGAAACAGAATCCATGAAATTCAAACAAAACAACTGCGATAAGCGCGGGTGCCTGGGGCGACTGGCCGCATTCATGCTGCGTGGGGAACAGCAAAGAACGCAAAATCGGCGCCGTGATGTGTTCGAATAACAACCGCTGCATCAGTAGTTATTAAGTATTGCTAGATTTAGTTTGGTTTGGTTTTCTTTTATGCAGTATTCTTTTGATTAGTTAAAAAAATGTGAAATTGTGTACTGCTGAGGAATAAGCATGAGCATCAAACAAAAGCAGGTACAAAAGCACATAAATATTGGATACTCAGATACTGTACATTAAGTGACAGTATAAGGTATAACGAAGTGATATACCCCTAAATCTGCATAATTTATCATAAGACTTTTACAGTAATTGCTGTAAACCATCACTACACTTGTATTTACAGCAGTGCAACCTTTTCCTTTTCTCTAGATGCACCAAATAAATAAATGTACAAAAAAATGATTTTTCTTTTTAAATTAAGCAACCAATATCTATAGATATTTTTTTTGTAAGTTGTCATTCCATCAATGGAGTCCCGTGACACTATTTTTGTTATGGACGAAATTAAGGATTTTAAAAGTATTAGATTACACCTGTTGGTGCCAAATGAATGCAGTGTCCTTGACACGTTCTCCAGTACAAAATGAAACCTTTGATTGTACATGCTGTACAAAAACAATGTTTGAACAGGTAATCCAACATTCATGAAATTACTGTAATATTCAGGGCTGAGGGAATTACAAACGTAAAATTGTGAACTGTTAATGTCTTTAATTAACTAGCTAGTAAAGTAAGATGCATTTTCAAATTAAAAGCAAGACAATACCATTACAAAAAAAGAACTCTGGGGAGCAATGTGGCTACATCATTTACTATGTAAAACTTCATTTCACAGTTCTAGCAGTACTAATGCTTGTTGTTATATATGGAAATGTATGCATGATTTGAAAGGTTCCAAAAGATGCGTAATACTGCACAGTCCATTTATAATGTAAATTTAGAAGATTCTGGCTCAAGGTGACCATAAATTATTTCTCAATCACATTAGCTCAGCTCATATACATGAAAGTCTAGTGTTATTCACAGTCATATATTAAGAGTGTTTTAAAATAATACATACGTTCATGTAAAGTTGCTTTTATTTTATTTTTTTATGACAAAATATTGTGAGGGATTTACTAAGCTCTGATAAGGGATATCAGAGCATGATCAGCATTAACTGTCCTTTACTATAATGAAAGTTAAGGTCTATCAAGTTCTGATTTCCCATATTGGAGCTTTGCGAATCCCCTCCCCCCATTGTTCCATATTATCACACTAACTGAATTGGTACATAAGACAAAATAGATTAAAATATGCACACAGTGCTCCGGGGGTCAGAAAAAATATAGTATTAATATTTATTGCAGGTTCACTGAACCTGACAGGTACAATACCCGATCTAAAGCAAAATATAATCTAAACAGAGTCACCTAGGTGACAAATGAAGCTAGTGAGACCAACATAATAATATGTGCATCAACAGCTAACTATAAAACCCACATTGTTACATATGCCATATAAATGATAGTCAGATGACAATATGGGACAAGAAAATAAAATATTAAAAATGTACCACAGAGGAGGGGGGGGTAGACACTAACCATGGAATTGGATAGTGGGTTGCCATGGACGGTGCTGATGTAACTCTGCGGACTGCACCTTTACTTTATAGTGTGGATCCTCCGCTGCCACTTCCTGGTCTCTGCCCCAGCCAATAGGTGTGAGCGCTGGAACAGCCTCATCTGACCTCAACGCATTTTGCAACAGCGTGCTTCGGGGTCACAGTGCAGGGTGTCCACACGCCTTATAGAAAACGGTTGCATACAGCAGACAAGTGCTGAAACGAAACTGATGACATGGTTCATGTACTGCATGCGAGCACAAGCTGATTCGACAATGTTAAAAAACATTAAAGATACTGAATATCTGATTGTTGTGAAAAATGTAGTTCTTTGTACAATTCCTCTTTATTCTATGAAATTGACCGTATGGTACAATTTTTACCCATCTTGGGTGATGACAACTAGATTTCTTGATATAACTATTTCTATATACTTTTTAAAAAATGTATTGATGGCACCCTCTTCAATGTAGATCATTAGTCTAAAAAGTCTATTTCATATTTACTACATTTGTGTGTAAAACGTATATTAAAAGTGTTTATATTTAACTAGATAAAAAAACTCTTGTAAACTGGCCTCATCTCCTTTCCAGATAAAAAAATATGTCATCTCTATACCTATGCCAGGTGACCACATACGCACAGAGTGAGTTGTTGTTCCAAATGTATTCCATTTCCATATTCTCATGAAGTGATTGGGATATCTCGGTGTGAACCTGGTTTCCATGGACATTATTCATTTTTGTCAGTAAAATACATTATTGAACCAGAAATAGATTTGCTTTAATATAAAATTGATACCATCTATCAGAAATTCAGCATGTTTATTGGCTAGATATCTATCACCCGCTAGTATTTTTTTTTTGTTTCACAATCTTCTGTGGGACAATTGAGGTATATTGTTAACTAACATCACATTTGTAAAATAGAATTTATGTTCCATTCCATATCTTTTAATATAAATAGTACTTGTAAGGTGTCTCTCAAATAAGATTTAATTTGAACAACATATTTCTGTAAGTAGATATCTACAGTATGTATTCTTATAAGTTGGATGTTATGGAATCAATCCCTGAAACAATCGGTCTACCTTTAGTGTCTGAAAAGCTTTTGTGAATCTTTGGTAGGAAGTAGAATACAAGGGTTCTAGGTTTGTTGGCTCATAAATAATTGAACTCATAATGCCTTTTACTTTTCCTCCCATTAAATACATTTCTAATTCCTCCAAGAAATTTGGAGTGGGATCCTTATTTAATTTAATTTACGCATTTGTATCTTCCAAGATCCGATTAGCCTCTTTCAAATAAAATGTTGTATCCATAATCACTGTACCTTAAAAGTGATTGTGTTGTCATCTATGAGTTCCTTGAGAGAGCATCTTTTCTGTCTTTTAAAAAATGTTTTCCCTTCTTTTTATCCATTTATGTTTTGAAATCATAAATAACAGATTGGTGAAAAACTTCCAAATAGTGTCACTTAAAAAAATATGGCTTAAAATTTGAATGTACGTATTGATCAGTGGCATGAAAATTATATTTTAGTTACATGTGATGTTAGTTCACTACTGGTATACACCTCAATTAATCACACAAAAAGTTGTGACGCAATCAAAAAAATACTTCTGGGTGATAGATATTTAGCCACAAAACATGCTGAATTTCTGATAGATGGTATCAATTTTATATTTAAGCACAACTATTTCTGGTTCAATAATGTATTTTACTTACAAAAATATGGAACTGCCAGGAGATCAGGTTTGCACCGAGTTACGCCAATCTCTTCATGGGAATATGGGAAATGGAATATATTTGGTACCACAACACACTCTGTGTGACCCTGGTTACAGGGCATAGATATATAGATGACATATTTTTATCTAGAAATGGGATGAGGCCAGTTTACAATAGTTTTATTTAATCTTTTTAAATATAAACACTTTTAATCTGTTTTACACACAAATGAAATAAATATGAAATAGATTTTTTAGACTTAGTTTAGATCCACCACGTCTAAACATTGAACTTGAGGAAGCAGAGATATCTGTATATCACGTTGTTCTATTGTTGACGTGGACTTTTGGCATCCGACAGCCACTGTGGTTTCCAGGAACAGCTGCGATACAGCTCTGCACACTGTATGTGGCAGCAGAGATTTGTCTGCACCGCAGCAGCCTGGTACAGTATTGTGACCGCTGGAACAAGCACTACATGTGAGTGCACTTTTACTGTGTTATAATAAATGTATCTACCTTTTTTTAAAACATATCCTCTCTGTGTATATTGTCCCACACTGGGGAACCACCTCTGAAATTGGGAGAACTCACATCCACTGCCCATTGGCGATCCAAGCTGCGGATCCAGGGAAAAGAGTGAAACCCTGAGGGACATCATTAAAAGATACAATGTAGGGCTTCCATGCTTGCACATGGCAGTGTGAATAGTATTATTGATATTTCCCTATCACATTGGCCCCATCCGCATTCCTGTATATCATCACACATTGGTTCTGATTGAATGATATTTCATTTGATCTTGTTTATCTATTTATATCTGATTCTACACTATTGAGTCTCTCCATGGATATCCCCACTGAGCCGAATACTGAATTGAAGTTAAAAAATAAAGAAATCAGAGCGTATAAATAAAAATATAGAGAAGGGAGGGATGGTAATGGAGGAAGATAGTGGTGTTTTAAGTCTTGCGTTATGAGCTCGGACAGCACCATTTTCATAGACACATGTCAGTAGTCACGAAAATTGCCTGTATCAAATTGCAGCAGTTAATCCATAGGCGCGATGGCAATAATCAACTGTCACAGGGTCAGCATAAGGGTATAATTGAGATAGTAATAAAATTGCTATAATAAAACAGTCAAATCACAATAAGAAAACAGTCATATAAATAATAGCAGAGATATAATGGTTCCTTAAGTTTTGTGCTACAAATGTCACAGACAGTATCTCTGAAATTATCATCTACAGATGTAGCCAGATACATTGTCGAGTATTCCTCCAGGAAACCACCAATGGAAACTGACTGACTCCTGTCTGCTCGCAGATTCCCCATGACCAGACTAATTGCCAATCAGGATTAATGCAGTGGGGTGCCTGCTTCTAATGGGACTTCCACTGTGTTAGTCCTACCGGGCTGCATCACTCTGCTAGAGATGCACAGTGAGAGTAAACAGAATCAGTCCCTCTCTCTGCATACCTCTAATAGGCGATTGCCCTGCTTTGATTTTATTAACATAGTATTGAAGCAGGCAGTATCCGGAGCTAAACCGCATTAATTTCCACCCCGAGGACCCCTTCTTCCTGTTTTCCAGGCCCTGGTATGGGGTATTGGTATCTCCTGCACATTTAAATCACTTGGTCATGTGACATGGAAGGATTAAATGCAAAAGGGATATCTGAGGTATATTGCAACATGTCAGGAACGGCTTCAGGTCGCTCAGAGTCTTACCGCCCTTCTGTGTCTTCTAAGCAAAATACAGATCATCATAGCACTTGGGCTACCGAAGGGTTAATACCATATTTACTGTAATGTATTTTATGTAATAATGTATCACTTATTTCATCTTGTATATCTATATATAAAATAATTATATTATAGGAGAGATAGGGCTAACATTAGCCTGGAGTAGGTGATAAAAAACTTAGATTATTTCGCTAATCCTATTCCAATAAGTATCAGAACATGATGTATGGCATGATAATACCAAAAAATACAATATTATTACTTTATTTTTTACTGGATCCGATAACACGTTTTTATATAAAAGTGTGATATTTTGGTGATGCAAAATAACGATTTTTTTCGGATGATAGTATCACATTTTTAGGTTACTGCAGTTTGATGCTTCTGGCTCTATCTGTTGAAGCAAAACTGGTTCAAATGCAAGGTATAAAACTGTACCAGGTATCAAATGTATAAATAATGCAGTTATTTTTTTTTAAATTTTATTATTATTTTCTTCATACATAGTGGCAATTGATTATGATTTGTTTAAAATATTGTAATTTAAAATCTAGACACATCACAATATGTTAATTTATCCATAAAAGAAAGATTAATTTCACTTATTTCTGTAGGCTGTTGTATTTTATGTCAGGTTATGCATTTCTGAAAATTTTGCACTTCCCCATGACAATTATAGATACTACAGTAGGTGTTTGAACAGCATACTCAAACATATTTTTAGCCAAACGAGGAAGCGGTGCACTGAGGTAAGTAGAGAACCACATGCAGCTCTAACAAAAAATGACTAATTTATTGAAAAAAAGGGAAAGTTTTTTGTTCCGGTTACCTTTGCTGGTTGCACGTGGATCCCAGGACACACATCACTGCAGGCATTCACTCAACGGTGGTTCACCTTTATCTCTTTGGTTACACCGGATCAAGAAGCGTGACAGCAGGTATTTTTATTGGCAGAGTGGATGGTGGGTGACTTAGCGTCAGCCTGGCTGTTCTCTGGATGGTCGGCGACTCTTAGCGTCACCTCACTTTACCCCTCTCCCCAGCCTGCTCCACTGGGTCCGCTTAATACGCTTGTTTAGAGTGATAGTTATATGCTGTAGACGTGTGCCATTATGTTCTAAGAATAAGACATTCTACGCTTGTTGGCCCTTGAGCACTGGCAGCAGAATTCTTCTGTGTTTCCTCAAACATATTTTTATGCAAATTTACATAATATTAATTTCATATAATCTCTTTTTCACATATTGCAACTCACCACAAACTATTGCAGCAAAATGCCTGCATTCTGGAGAAATTCGTCTAAAATAAAATGTCAGGAAGAGACATCCATTGTGTAAGTGGGAGTCTGCAGTGGGCACTGCAGTGTAATGATCTGCACAGAAATGCTACTTTGATCTTCATGTTCTGTTGCTGCATTAAAAAAGCAATAGAACCTCTTTAAATTTTAAAATAGTGCCAGTTGGAATTGCATCAGTAAGTGCCATTGGTGTCTTAAACATAGAGCATGTTTTAATTGCATTTCCAATTTAAGTGCTCTGTGTGAGGCTTACAAGATACAATTTGGGAAACATAATTGCATAAATTAAAGATGTCTTAATTTTACTCTCACAAAGGAATGTTGCTATAGTCTGAGAATTTTACTTAATCCTTTCATTTCTTAAAGATAGATACAGTAATTGGGTTAATAATTCTAAAGGTCATGATACTTTATCACACCAACTCAAATGCTTTTCATGTACTGTATTTCATTGTACATATTAGTACTATACTTCAGTATTTTCATATCTGAAAGTCAGTATTCAATTTGTTTGTAGCAGTAAAAAAAAATATTTACACAAGGCACATCTTCCACACACGGTCTCCAAGCTTATTTCTGTCTTTGAAACATCACAGAATATATTAACTGTAACTGTAAAGACTTTTGGCTTAAACATTAAAAAAAGACTAAAGAAGTGGGGAACTAGTCCAAGTTTATCTGCAAATTGCTTAAGTTTCATTATACTAAACTATCCCGAGCTTTTAACACCTTTCCTAATAACCTCGTTAGAAGAGATACATCTTTTTAGTGTGCAATAAAGGATCAGTACCCCTGAAGGAGAACAACAATATTTTCCTCCTTTCCTTGAATTTATCTTGCAAAATGTTTTCCTATTTACAGTTTTTTGGTGATTGGAGCAGTGAAATAAAAAAAATAGTTGACCACATTTGCATGACATGTGGACCCTTTATCACACCAACCTTGCTCCAGCCTCACTCCCCCCCCCCGTTACTTTTTCTCAATAAAACACTGACACCATTGTATTGGGTCAAAACTGACAACAGCCAATTATTAACTAACAACCAATGAAAACTCGAGGATTGGTCAGATGAGCACCCTACACAATGAACCCCAAACAAATACCCGCTCCATTTGCTCACTGCAGCAATTAACTTAGAGAGCCCAATAAAACTATAAAACTACTGTACATAAACCTGTATTTTTGGAGGACATCCCCAGGCCTGCAGCTCCTGGCCCAGATCTCAGAGGGCCTCCCCCAATAAACCACATTTGGGCTAACCAACAACTAATCCCATGGGACTATGACCAGTCTGGCCACCTCCAACTGTGACAAAGCTTTATGCAACTTAACATTGTAAAAAATACTCACCAGTCCCATTTTATGATTTTTTTTAGTTTCTCCTTTTACTCCTTTCTCTTTTATTTATTTGTTTCGTTCAAACACTAAGATAACATTTCCTACCCCTCAAACCATGCATGAAATAACCCAACCCCACAATCAATGAAACCATCCATTACCCAACCCAGCAACTCAAAACAGGATGGAAGGGTGTGATTCTTGTCAATCCTGCTTGCTGCCAAAGATGTAGGAGATACCTCCCCTACCCCTATATATTATGGCATGGATTAACCCCACTGCAAAGGTAGGGGTAAATGTGATTGCTTTTAATAAAGGTCAAGTCTGCCATTACCCCTACCTGTCAATAATACATTTGTATTTTGTTAGATATCTATGTGTTATGTAGCCTTGCTCTAGTACTTTAGGGACCAGGGGTTAATGTTGTGTTCAGCTGGAATGTGCATGGGGTATAAAAATGTGGGGAGGGAGGCCGATAGCTAGCTCTAGCTCTAGTTCTATGTCTCTGGCTATTGCAGATGTGGAGCTCCAGTGCCAGTCCCAGGCCTGAATACCAGTTCCTGGAGGCACTGTGGGGGAAATAATCAGGGAAAATCTCCTTACAAAGGTCCCTGCAACTAGTGCTGCAGGGTATTTCCCAGTTACCCCAGTTGGGAGTGTGTGTTGTCTATTTATGCACAGTTGTGAATACCTTTTTCCAATAAATTCAATTTTATCAACTCTGTTATTCTGTCTGGCGAATTGATCCCGGTGTGATAGTCCTGGTCTCCTGTGACACCCAACTCCTCCTAAAAAACATACCCCATATTAACCTTTTACCCTCCTAAAACTATCACTTCTCCAGGGGCAACCAAAGATCTCAGTCATGCTGCCTCTCTTCTAAGTATTTCTCATATAGAGACTCATTACCACACACTGATTGTTCCTGTTTGATCCTTGCAACCCTTTCTCAATCAAAATTGGTGACAGCCTTTTTATATATTAACAACCACTGAAAACTGAAGGACTGATCAGATGAGCACCCTAACAAAGTTAGCCTAAAAAAAATTCACCTACCATTTGCTAAGTGCGGCAACTTATACAGTGAACCCAGTACGACTCCATAAGCTCACCTTTTTGGAGTATACACCCAGGCTTGCCGATCCTTGCCCAGAACTGAGACCGCCTCCCCTAATAAATCAACATTGGACTAACCAACGATTAATACCTCTCTAACCAGTCTGACCACCTCCAAATCTGAGGTGATTAAACCCCTCACATTTTGCCTCCCAGCTCCCACCAGCCCTGCTGTACTTTCCAACCCCTTCTATAGATACATATTGAAGATATCCATGGCAATAGCAAATTGATGGATACCATCCTCATGATTAAAACTGCAATGTACTTAGTTACTGAGTTAAAACTGAGTTACTTGTGCCACCAGACAACCCAAACTAAATGTCCATCCTTGCCATCCTACTTGGAAAAATCTTCCTGCGGTAGGTATGTTGTTTTGTAGGATGTTTACCTCGAGATGAAAAGACATATTATGGTGCAGACCAATTTTAAAAAGCTTTATAGAATAAAACATATGATAAGTGTACTCACATGTTCTACATTTAAATAATGCACGTAACAATATAGTGGAGATCGCAGTTTTGAGCTCCGTATTATCGCGATGTGGTGTCGGCGCCTACGCCGCATGTTACACCTCTGCTCTTCTGGGTGTTCTCTGTATCGCATCTTATGTCCTGGAGCAAACAAAATAATACAATTGTAAAAATACAATCAAAAAACCTTAAAAAGTTAAATTACATACATTCAATATTTTTCTTATCTTTAGATGTCTTCACCCTCCGAATCCTGGTGTATCAGACAGCACTTGATCAGCAGGGCCATCCTCTGTGATCCTCAGCCATGATAACATCAGGTAAAAAAAAATCTTCTTTCTTCAATGTTCTTTCTTGAACCTTCTTTCTTGAATATTCTTAACTTGTACTCCATTGTAATCCATAGTGAGATGTTGTCTCATTGGCTTCTTAAGCTAAAATGAGATGGTACAGGCCTTATATAAGGACTCACATTTTAGGGTGAGATGGTACAACTCAAATCCGATCGGATGCTGTACCATGTGACAGTTTTTTTTTAAAGGATGTGACTTAATCTCCAAGGGAGGTACGTCACATCCTTAAAACCACATGGCTGCCATCACTTGGTACTACAGCCAATCGGATTAGGGACAATCTGATTGGTTGAAGTACAATGTGACATGTTCCATTTTTTTAAAAGGATGTGACATCACTTTAAGTGATGATGTCACATCATTTAAAAAAAAGGCTTCCATTGCATGGTGCAAAGGAGATGATGTCACAGCCTTAAAAAAAACTGTCCCATGGTACTGTTTCCAATTGTATTGGAGCTGTACCATATGACCCAAAAATGTGATGTCACAAGCCTTACAAAAGGCCTGTTCCATCTCATTTTAGTTTATCAAGCCAATGAGACAACATCCGTTGGTGTATTACAATGGAGTACAAGGAAAGAAGATAGATGAAAGAAAATTGAAGAAAGATGATTTTTTTACCTGATGCTGAGGATTGCGGAGCATGGCTGAGGATCACAAGGATGGTGTCGCTAATCGAGAGCTTCCTAATACACCGGGATTCGGAGGGTGAAGACATCTAAAGGTAAGAAAAATATTGAGTGTATGTAATTTGGTTTTTCAGGTTATTTTATTGTATTTTTGAATTTTTATTTTTTTGTTTGCCCATTGAATGGTAATGTATTCACTGTGCCCCTTTAGGGTATAGATAAATACAGTGACAGGTATTTAATTTTTTGGCACATGGTTGTTTTTAATTAATTGTTATGTTTTGTATTTCTGTTTATTGTTTTGTGTTAATTCTTATGTATTTGTAGGGATTTTTATTAAATGTTTGGATTGTTTAGGCATTTGATTTATTTTATTGATGTGGGGTTTAGGCTTTTGATAAATGTTATTCTTCTGGTTTTTAGGCTTTTGATTTATTTGATTGTTCTGGTGTTTAGGTGCTTGGGTATTTGTTATTGTTGTATCTTTTTGGTGCAGTTGATTTTTTTAGGTTGACCTTGTCCTGCAACACCCCCCTCCCCCCCCCTTGCAAGGCCTAAACACCCACCATGGGCCAAATACCACCTTCACTCACCCCAGCTACCCATTGTAAACCGAGCACTGATAGTTAACCCCTTCATTACCTCAGTGGTTAGCCGCCAAGGTAATGAAGCTGCCTTTTAACATATTTTTATTGCGTCGGATTTATGCCGGGCATCTCCGGAGCTGATATTAATGTGTATCGCCCTGGAGACTCCCGGCTTCAATCCGAAGCAGGAAAATTTCATTTTTTTTCTAAGTCCTGCTTCCAGATCTATTCTCGCCAGCCTTGTGTGGCGAGACAAATCTTTGATAAATTCGCAATTCCAGAGCTCTGATTATCTCGTTGGAGCTACTACCTGTAGAAGAGCGTGATTTTATAAAAATGCAAGTTGGGACTGTTTTGTAGCTCCCGGGGGATGTGTTTGGCCAGGACCCAGGAGCCAGAAATAGCGAAGAAATGCCTTCCCCGCACGATTTGACCAACTCATAGAGGCTTTCTGAATAGCAACCTTGCAAAATTTTGCAAGAACTGCTCAAAATCCTCGATGAGTAAGTAACCAAACCTACTAGAATAGTAATATAATCTCTTAAATCCCACATATTTTTTTTTAATTTTGTCATCTCTCCTTGTCACTTCTGTGCTTCATTACTTGCCCCTGGAACTGCCCTTGCTTTCTCTCTCTCCAGCCCACCACTAGTCCTAACCACTACTGTGCCTATATCGACTTTAAACCGCCGCCCATGCACCAGTCAAACAAATAACCCACTCAGCAAAGCATGAAATGGCTGCTAATGAAACTGAATCTCCCCCCACACTTGAGAAAACCTCCTTTGGCAGTTCAAATCTACAGCGCCTATAAGTTCTACCATTGCCGGCACCACCTCCGTTCTCTGAACATGTCCTTTGTTAGCCTCCTAGGCTCTTAAATTACCCCCAAACTGCCCAATGCCTCCTTTCATGAGAAAAAGACCTCCACTAAACATCACTGTTCATCCACTGAAAATGACCCATATCACCTGTTATCTCTCCCCCATGATTCTGCCCACTATGCTCCAAGCCAACGCGTTTCGAAACTGGCACGTTTCTTCATCAGGGACTCCCTGATGAAGAAACGTGCCAGTTTCGAAACGCATTGGATAAGTGCCAAGATTTGAGTGATTCGATCAAGTCTACACCATTGTAATGCTGCTTGTTCAAACTGTCTGGTGAGAGGTCGAGCCTGTAGTTCCCCACAGCGCGGCCGGGTGATGTCATCCAAAGGCAGATGGAGAAGCAGCAGGACGCGGACATGCACTGTATCACCGCCTGTACATCCTCTCCATGACTAAACATCTCGTCACAAACAAGGAGCTTAATTACCAATTTGGGACTGTTATACAGTACCTGCACCGGAATTTACCTGGACAATAGGACTGGCATATAAGCTACCAATTTACCAGGGTGATGATCCTGGGATAAAAGAGCTTATGAAGCATCTGATGAGATCCTGCCAGTGACGTCTGTTCCTGCGGTTGGAGCATGGGTAACACATTCCCTGACATGCTGTTTTAAATATTTATTGATGTACTCAGAATACTTACCTTATTGTGTTAGTCATTATACTTGAACTTTTTACACTATGAGAATTGTGCGCTGTTTATTTGTATTTTCTCTGTTCATGCCTAATACAAGCCCTTGTCATCTTATTTCGGCTTCCAGTCTAACACTTGCTGATGCGGAAGTTGCTTCAAACACTGACCCTGTTTGGCCCTGAATCCACTCCTCTCCATGATGCTCCACTTCCCTCCTCAGTGCCTGCAACAAAACCCTTTCCGACACCTGGGCCCCCGTACGTTCCCCAACTTCTGCCATCTGAAGTAGAGATCTGGAACCCTTAACTGCAGGTAATGCCACTGAACTTGATGAACTTCCTAGGGGGGCATCTTGATTCTTTCCAATCCTGCTGGCTGCCAAAGAGGTAGGGTTTTTGAAAGGAGCAAGTCCCAAATACCTAAACATAAAGTCAAAAGTAGTCTCTTGTTATGGGATATTTTACTACAAATCGTGACTGTTACTAAAA
Organism: Ascaphus truei; assembly: GCF_040206685.1. NCBI lineage: Eukaryota > Metazoa > Chordata > Amphibia > Anura > Ascaphidae > Ascaphus > Ascaphus truei. The sequence continues at coordinate 119,004,215 of NC_134484.1, forward strand.
CAGAGATGGTGTGCTGTTTCTCTTCTGATTTTTTCTATATTTCCATCAGAGGTAGGAACAACCTACCTCCCCCTTTATAATAGCTAGATGGCATAACTCCTCTTCCGTCTAAAACACCAAGCTCCCATAAACCATACATCTTCCCTATCTAAGACTATCACTCCTCCTCCAGGGTGTAGTTCAGGTTCCCAGTCTTGCTGCCCCTCCTTTAAAGCCTAAGTAGTGTCCCTTTACAGTACACTATTTAGTTTAGATTGTAAGTAGCTGGAGAAGTTTGTGTATGTTGCAGATAGTTAAATGTGCATAATGAACACAATAGTTCTTTATTGTTGTATGTAAGCTTGTGAAATCCAACAAGTCCATTTTTTTATTTACTGTACTTACCATTTCACATGTTCTGAAAATACATCAGAAATAGTTGCTATTCACCTGTTTCTTAATTGGATTTCCTTCATAACTATCCCATCTCTTAAATAATTTTTCAGTGTTTATTTATGGATATTCTTTGCTGGAACCGACTGTTATTTCAGAGAACTGCTAGAGCAAAGGAGATGGGGGAGTGTACCTGAGACAGGTACAAAAGGTCCCTTATATTGGCGCACAGCAGACCTTTATAATATACTATGGTCAGGGGTGAATGAATATGTACAAAGCACAAGAAAAATAAAAATAAAAAAAATAAAAAAAGTTTATTAAATATTACAATGTTGTGTGGTGTAATTCACTTGGATAAAAATAGACTGGATAAGTCTATACTACTACTGGGTATCCCTAGTCGGTGCCAGTGTGGGATAGTGATCTCATGTCAAATGGCTCAAAATAGGAAGTTTTTGAGACAGAGTGTTAAAGATCAATGCATACAAATGTTTACTGATATTCAGCCAAATCTGGATTGTATGGTAGCTGTATGGTAGCATTTTGTGGGATAGTGATCTCATGTCAAATGGCTCAAAATAGGAAGTTTTTGAGACAGAGTGTTAAAGATCAATGCATACAAATGTTTACTGATATTCAGCCAAATCTGGATTGTATGGTAGCTGCCTGCACTGATGTAATGTGCTGATATGCAAAGGCTAAAATCCACAGCTAAACAGCACCAAAGTGACTACCTATGTCTGGGCTGAGCATATATTTCTCAGCCGTGCTGTCTCGTGTGGTGAGAGAATCCTACTGCGCGTGTGTCACGTGGATGTTGTCGGAAAATTCGTGAGGGCAGATGAGATTCATGCGTATGTGAGGCTAGGTAGGTAAATTATCATTGCTATACCCTGCTTTGAGTATAGGTATCTCTAGAGTTCATAAGAGATGTGTGGCTGTATAGTCAATGCTGTATATCTCCAGAACAACTGCTAGAGCAAAACTGATAAAAGCATGTGAGCTTTTTTCCAGCTAATTAAAAGCTGTTGTTAAATATGTCCCTGTGTGTTAATTTCATTGTGGGTACACAGCTATATCTTTCAGTTACAATAGCTCTTGCAATATTATTAACAAGCATATGGAATTATAAAGAGCATAATGCCCTTTATGAGTATGAGACATTGAAAGTGTTTAGTACAGTAACCTATTTCGTGTTAGATCATTCAATGTTATATTGTCAGCTGCAAATTATAGAAACATTTTTTTACATTTTTATATCAAGAACTAGTAAAGTAACCTTTTTGAGTACTATATTCAATATTTCTTAACACAACAATACATTAGATATGGTATTACTAACATCCAGAGTACTAGAGAGGAGAAAGAAATCACAGTAATGGGCACTGAATGCCTAATATAGAACAATGGTAGAAAAATAACTTATATTCTTGCAGCCCTTTTACCCCCACCCTAAGTGAGATTTGGTCTGCTACTCCATATTCACTGCGGTGTGATGCATACCTGTGAGGTACACTGGCGACACACTTTATTCGAGCTCGGCTAGTCCCACGAATTCGGGTATACCTGGGTGTATTGAGGTTTGTGACTGTTTTCTGCCCGAGTGCATTGAGGTATTTTCCAGGCAGGGATTGAAGCATTTTATTCCCGCTGGCTGCAATACTGCACAGTATATATATATATATATACTGCATTACAATTCATGAATTTATGCCATCTGGTAGACACGCGAAGCATTGCAGCCTATTAAATCCTAATCATTATCATTTAACAGATCAGCCGCCCGTCAGCCAGGCATGAACCCAGGCTGGGAAGGCAAACGCAACAGGGCTTGTCAGAGGTGAGGAGCGGCGCATTCCAGGTATCTGCCAGGTACATACTGGGTATTTGCTCGAATAAAGTGTGTCGGTGCAGTAACAGGAGGGCTGAGCACTTCCGCGGTTGTGTGGGGAATCATCAGGACAGGGTTTACAGGGTACCTTATTCATGGTGCAGTTGCTCCAGTCAGCATGGATCCTCTGGATAGTAGGATGGCCCAGACTGATACCTTTCTTTAGTCCAGGACAGTGAATCACTCTGATAGATATTACCATAGTATTTATTGCATGCTCAGGATCTTACAGCAGGTACATCACTTTCCTTGCTTCCCCTAGTGAAGGTATTACTGATAGGGCTTGAGGGCCATACCAGGCCTTCTGCATGGTGCTCCTCCTGAGGCCTCCTAATGAGGCCCAGGGTAGCTTTTAACTCCACAGGGGGAGGAAAGAGACACAACCACTTTTGGGAAAGTGCCAGTATTTATACCCTTGGGTTGTGCTTGTAACCCTGCCCCATAACAGAGCAGGTCTGAATACTGACAGGCCATAGCATCCAGCATGTGACCCAACCAGTATCCACCCCTCAGGCTGACACTTTCTGGCTGTTGCTAGGCACACCCTTGAATATATTAAATATATCCACGGCTGGAAAATAGCACAGAAGGCCTTTCTGAAGGAATTAACCCATCCACTGCCTGCACCTAACAGGACTTACACTTGTAGGGCCCAGGAAAATAAGCAGTGGCCAGAGACTAGGCTACATAGTTATATAACTTTTAATGGTTAATTTAGGAGACAACAGGTACCGAATAACGATGCAATAAATATGTTAAAATATAGAACATGAATGGGTAATAGAAATTAAATTCTTGAAGTCTTCATCAAATAGAGGGGTCAGACAAATTCTGCAGTTGATGGCTCAATAGCCTATATTGAGCACGTGTTCAAAGCAAATATTGTGTACACATGTATAAAATAATAAATAAATCCCTAAAAAAGATGTAGTATGACTTACTATTTTTGGTGCTGCTGAAAAACATGAGGAATTCTGCGGCACCAAAAACAGTAAATTTTGCAGCCTGGGAGGATTAAAGCTTGACTCCAGCAAAGTAAATCCTCCCAGGTCAGCCAGTCTGGAAGAGCTGCACAGAGGGACAGAAGCAGACTCTCTTCATGTCTTCTCTTCATGTGGTAGATAACCAAATATGGGTTACTGTCAGGAGAGGGGTTAACATAGGACCATATTCAGTAAATTACATCATCAAGGGGGTTGGACAGGACATTTAAATCGTTTAAATTATTTAAATGTCCTGTCCAACCCCCTTAATGACCGAATATGGTCCTATAGTACCCCCCTCATGACGTAAGTATTACTAAATATGTATTTCAAGATAGAGATGCTGGAAAGTACATGAATTTCAGTCCACGCCCATATATCACTAAAGCATCAGCAAGCCTCTAGGGTAAGTATAATTAGGGCAAAGACGTTGATTCAAATAAATTATTCTGTGTACCCTAAATCAGAGGTAGTCCAAACAAGCTTGAAGGTGATCCACCTCTATTGCTGCTCTGATAGACTCACTCAATATATATTTAAATGGAGAGTAGCCAGGTTTGCTCCTGTGTCTTTAAGGATATCCTCCCTCTTGAGTGTCAAAGCAATTATGACCAAGTTGCTGGACAAAGCAGAGGACGGGGCACCTGGTGCACACCGCACCTTCGTTGCAAGTGTTCAGTCACTCAATGGCTGCAAGAGGTAATTTAGCAAATAATTGATTTTTAAAGGAGTTTATTTTTCAATGTTCAATTCTATTAATTTATAGTGCTGGAGAAATAAAAACACACGGTGCACCTTAAAATAGGGAAGTGCCATATTATATGTCACAGACAGTCTATTGTGTGTGGTACATCCTGAACAAAATTGAAACATGGCATAATCAGCACCATTTATGTTTTCAACTGTTGCAAAACCTAGCAAAAGCAATGCAATGTTGTCTGCTGTTGTGTTTGATATACTGTATTTCTGTGTGAGATCCCAGCACATTCTGGACAATTATCCAATATACTGTAGCAAGTCTCAAATGAATTTAATGTTTATTTGAGCAATATGATGAGCACAAAATGAATGCATTAGCAGTCACTCAGATTGACATTGCAACTTGTAACAATCTAAATTAAACTCTGCTTTAACATTCAACAATCTTGAAAGGGTGCTCAAGTAGAGCGCATGATACAAGTGATGGAAAAATGTGCTGCAGAAAATATATACAGTGTATATAAAAACCAATGAATCAAATAGTTATAGAGATTGAAAAAAAAAACACCCACAGATTATAAAAGATCAAAGAATAAAAATAAACATTCAGTGTATTTCAAATGTGTTTTCTCAACATGTAATTAACCTTTACAGTGCTGTTATGATGCACCTGATTTGTCATGGCCCTGGCATATGCCAGATGCCCCATTGACATACTGTACCAGGTATATCATTGCAAAAATACTCGATTTCTAATGGATGATCAGTACATTCAAACCTGAAGTGGAACCCTTCCACTTCCATTTCTGGCAGCAGGAGGACTATGGCAGTCATGTAAACTATCTATGATGAAGGGGTGCTGCCAGATATCCAGCATAGTAAAATATTAAATACTGTAGTCCTTGTTGCCTTCTCTCTTAACCACTCAGAAGATGTCAAACGATAAATGAAATAAAGAAAAGTAGTTAACACAACTCCAGTGTAGTAATTATTCTATATAAAAGTAAAACCCTTTTCTGAACAGGAGTATACCCCATTGAACAAAAGAAAATCTATTTTGAGTATCATTGATATTCTGGTACTTTCTTTCTGCGAGAGTTTGTCCCTGTTCAAGGTTGTTGTCTTCGATTGAGAATCTAAAATAAACATATCTATTAATCTGGAAGATTGTCATGGGCATCAATAAAATACAAAGAAAACCAAAAAATCAAAATGAAAAGCTTTCATAATGTAATAAATGTGAATAGAAATACAATAAAAAGGAACACACTTACAAGAGTTGCATGAGCACAAACATGATGTGACAGTGTTAATCTATAACCCAGAAGCTGACCCGCGTGGCTGAAGCATAATGTGGGAGCTAGCCAACGGCCTAGGTATTGAGTCTTGATTGATAAGAATATCCTAATCACAAGAAAAGGTTGGGGCAAGATGCAGCAGCATAGCAGGGGTCATGGTTTCAAGATAAGGGCATGGTGCAGTAGCGTACTCAGGGTCAAGGTTCCAAGGTAAAGGCAGAGTGTGGTAGCATTGTCAGGGTGATAGCTTCAAGATCAGGACAGGAGAGTTGTTAACAGAATCTAAGTAGAGGCACCGGTTCAGAAAGGTCAAAGGATATCAGGATATCGGGCACTGACAAAATGGCTTCCTATAAAGACCAGGAACAGGTGCAGCCGATGACAACCTCCAGATAAGTTGAGGGTGGAATAAAACCACATCAGCCATCTTAATTGAGGGCAAAATGACGTCAGATGTTGGCCATCTTGGTAGAGGCAAGGCGGACCCTGAGAGTACCCCTCCACCTCCCCTGGAAAAGACTTTGGATGTTCTATTCTGGGCTTGAGTGGAAGCCTCAGATGGAATGTCCTGACCAAGGTTGGGGCATGAATGTCCTCTGAGTTCACACACGAGAGCTCCTCATGGCCATAGCCCCTCCAGTGGATCAGATACTGAAGAACTTCCCATGAGCTACTGAAATTGAGGATCATCTGGATTTCAAACTCTTCCTGACTGTCTATTAGGAAAGAATTTGGGAGAGTGTCCATAGGAGGAGAAAATGAGCTCCGGACAACAGGTTTTCGAAGGGACATGGAAGACTGGAGATATCCTGATGGTTTCGGAAAGTTTTAACTTAACAGCCACTGGGTTGATCCACTTTGTGACTAGGTATGATCCAATATACTTAGAGCCAAGCTTTGTCAAATGTGCCCTGAGGCAGACATTTCAAGTTGAGAGCCACACCTAGTCATCAATTTGGAACTGCAGCACTGGTCACTTCCACTTGTCTGTAAGGAATTTTTGCTGAAAGGCAGTCCTAGAAAAAGTAGCCTGGATCGCCTTCCAGAGATTCAGCAGTTCCGGGAACTTAAGATCCACTGCAGGGACTTCAGAAGGTGTAGCCAAGTCTGGAAGGGCCAATGGGTGGTAACCATAGGTGCAGAAGAAGGATGATTCCTGGGTTGAATCGTTACTCAAGAAGATGTGAGCAAACAGCCCAGGGAAGCAGGTTCTCCCAGTCATCCTGACGTACTGAAACAAAACAATGGAGATACTTCTCCAAGGCTATTGGATTGAGTGTGATAACCTGAGTAAAAGTGAAGAGTGATCCCTATACAGTGAGAAAAGGCCCTCCAAAACTTGAATAATGGGAGCCTTGTGTCAGGGTTGCACCTAAGATCCGGCACCTGGATGCATTGCGCAAACCACCCAGGGACTCGCGTGGACCCTCTGCGTTGCACGCACATCACTGCAAAAAGCAACTCACCCAGACTCGCGCCGATAATGGCGCCATATCAACGCTCCTCCATTTGGCTGTGTAATTGTCTTGTCTCCATCAGCCTGTCTTGTCTCCATTCACCTGTCTTGTCTCCATCAGCCAATCACAGTCATGTATTCTAGGGAGTATGCTTTCTCCTCATTGGTCTGTTCTTTCTATATATGCTCAGCCTGCCCTCTGGCACATTGGCTCAGCATAACCTTGTTTATGTGTGCTGTGTTCACTGTTGCTTGACCTTGCTTGTTCTTTTTATTTTCCGCACTTCTCTGCTCCTAACTTGGCTTACCAATGACAATACATATCTCTCTGCTCCTGACCCTGGCATACCCACGACGATCCGCACCGCTCCAACCCCGACCTTGGCTAAAGTACCTGCAATGATCCACACCTCTCCAATCCAGATCTCGGCAAGTATCACTGATCATCCTGACCTCTCCTACCCAGACCCAGCTACCTCTACCTATCTACACTCCAGACATACCCTTGCGTTGGCGTTTATCAGATCCCCACCTCGGCCTCGTGGTCACGCCTTGTTTGTGATGAGCGCATCATTACAGTATGCTCAGCCCAAGAGTCTTGAGCATGCACACCAGCATTTGTTTCGACGATTGAGAAATATTTAGAGCAGAATGACCGATGCATGGACTTATTACAAGAGAATCTCCTGTCTCCTGTCTCACGGTCCAGGCGCAAGCCCCTTCTTCTGCTCCTGCCCCTTCGGTCCCGGCTGTCATCACGTCTACACTTATTCCTATGACCTTGACATCCGAACCCCAACTTCCGACACCCAATTGTTACGCGGGAGATCCCCACGGATGCCGAGAGTTTCTTAATCAGTGCTTTATTCAGTTAGAAATTATGCCTTCTCGTTTTCCTTCTCAAAGATCCAAGGTGGCATATATAATTTCACTACTCACCGATGACGCACTGGCCTGGGCTTCCCCCATCTGGGAGCAAAGATCAGACCTACTCAGGACATAGGACTATTCGCCCAGGAATTCCACAAAGTCTTTGACAGAGCTGGTCACAAGGTAACTGCTGCTTCCTCTCTTTTCCACTTTTCCCAGGGAAACCGTCCTGTTGCAAGATACGCTCTTGAGTTTTTTCCATCGCTGCTGTAACTGGATGGAATAACGAGTCGTTATCAGCTGCCTTTTAGCAAGGCCTATCTGAGACAATAAAGTATGAACTAGTTGCACAAGAGTGTCCTACCGATCTTGAGGAGCTGATCACTACCTGCATTCTCATTGATCAATGGTTACAGTAAAGGAGGTCCGAAAGATCCTGTCATAGCCTGCTCACTCCGAGAGTGTCTTCTCCCTAGGTGAGCACACCGGAATCTTTTCACCCCGATATCCCTGGACCCATGCAACTAGGTGGTAATAAGTTTTTTGCCACGGAGAAACAACGCAAACGCAATGCTGGACTCTGTCTGTACTGTTGAAATCCCGGTCATCTGGTACTTCATTGTCCCCACAAGTCAGAAAATTCCAGCTCCCAATGAGGTCCAGGGGAATCACATTGGGAACACTTTCTTTATCCCGTATAACAGCGAAACCCCCAACAAGGATTTTGCTTCCTGTTATGCTCACCAGCGAGGGCTTCCACATTTCTGTACTGGCATTTGTGGATTCTGGGTCGGGAAGTAATTTTGTTGATCAAAGTTTCACATTCTCATTCACAAGAGGTGCCCAGTGGGATTGGAAGCCATTGATGGCCGATCTCTGCAATCAGCATTTATTTCCCTACAGACCATCCTCCTTTGTCTTCATACTGGTGAGGATCATACAGAGCAGATCCAGTTTGATGCCATCCACACCCCTTCGGTGGACGTGATTCTTGGTCTCCCATAGCTGCAACTTCACAGTCCCTGCATTGATTGGTTTGGCAAGGATCCTATCCTGTGGAGACCCCTCTGCTTCAAGAACTGTACAGTATCCTCCAAACGTATCTGTGGGGTCACTACTCCCAAAGAAGTAAAGATGAAATTGCCTGAGGTCTGTGCCGAATTCCGCAACGTATTTGATAAAGCTAGGTCTGAAGTCTTACCCCCACTTCATCCTTTCGATTGTCCAATTAATTTGCTTCCTGGTTCGGTACCTCCCAGTGGAACTTCTTATCCACTTTCTCTCCCCGAGATAAAGCTATGAAGGAGTATATCCATGAACATTTACAAAGGCGTTTTATTCATAAATCTTCTTCTCCAGCCATTGCAGGTTTCTTTCTTATAAAGAAAAAAGACCCTGTATTGACTACAGAGGTCTTAACAAGATCACAATTAAAAACCGCTTTCTTTTACCATTGATTCCTGAACTCTTCGATCACCTCCAAGGAGCCAACATCTTTACTAAATTGGATCTTCGTGGGGTTACAATTTGGTAATGATTCGCCAAGGCGACGAGTGGAAAACGGCCTTCAATACCCGTGACGGCCACTATGAATACCTCGTCATGCCCTTCGGACTCTGTAACGCCCCTGCCGTCTTCCAAGACTTTGTTAATGAGATTTTCAGAGATCTACTCAATCAATTTGTGGTCATTTATCTGGACGACATAATGATCTTTTCCAAATCCTCACAGGAACATGTCAGCCATGTTAAACAGGTACTTCTTCGCCTACGGGAAAACCATTTGTTTGCCAAGCTAGAAAAGTGTCACTTACATCAAACTTCCACAGCCTTCCTGGGATATATCATTTCTAACACGGTCACACCATGGATCCAGCTAAGGTAAAAGCGGTCCTGGATTGGCCTCGTCCCACTACCCTCAAGGCTGTACAGCTCTTCCTGGGGTTTGCGAATTATTACCACAGGTTTATTCAAAATGTCTCCTCTATATTCTTCCTATATATGCTCAGCCTGCCCTCTAGCACATTGGCTGAGCATAACCTTGTTTATGTGTGCTGTGTTCACTGCAGTCCTGCCTCCTGTCTGAGCCTTGCCTGTATTGTTCTGTGTTGCCTGACCTTGCTTGTTCTTTGGATTCCGCACTTCTCCTGACCTCTCCTACCCTGACCCGGCTACCTCAACCTATCTACACTCCAGACGCGCCCTCGCGGCTGTGGGTTGGCATTTGTCAAATCCCCACCTTGGCCTCGCGTCACGCCTTGTTTGTGGTGAGCGCATTGTTACACTCAGGATAGAGTTTGGGAACAAAGAGCTTAGTGGGAGTCCCAGAAAGATCCACAGTGTTATCTAGTTGTGCCGCAATGATCTTCTGCAAATGTTGGTGCTTGACCGAGGAGATGATGTATGCCAGTGGGATAATGTATTAGTCTCTTCTTCATCTGCCAGAAACTTTCCAGAGAGAGCATCAGCCTTGATGTTCTTTGAATGTATAAAAGTTCCAAAATACAGTGCGGTCCTCACAGGTGCAAAAACATATAATAAATAAAAGTAAGCATTACGGACAGTATTCAGAATGTTACTCAAAGACATCATAGATCTTTCAGAGCAAGAATAAAAGAATGACCAACATGTTTTCACAGCCTTACTGAATCAGTGCCCTAATTTATTTTTATTTATTTTTACTGCTTGAGGGACTGTTGGACATTTATTATACCCAGGGTACTGTCCGCCGCACCATTTTTAAATGTTATGTGATTAAGGTACTTTTTTTTTCTTACTTGTTACATTCCTCAATAAAATTAGGGCGATTGCTATAGCAATATATCTAGGATAACGAAAAAACAAGATGGGTAGCGCTAACTGAACTTGCTGTATATATATAATATAATACAATAACCCAATATCTTGTGTGAAAAAAGATATAGGTGGCTGCCTATGATATCACTCTGACCCCCTGGTCAGAAAAACACTGAAATAACAAAGAATCAATATCTATGGCGCCAAGCATTAATTAACAAGAAAAAAGGATATTTATAACCAGGACTGGTAGATGTGCAGATCTCAGGATATCTCCAAATGGTGAAATAGGTGCTTAAAGAAAACAAATGAAATACATAGCATAATACTGTATGGTGAACATGACACACAAAACATATAACAAACAGCTCAGATGTCAGACGGGTGAACAAATTACATAAACATTTAATTAAAGGACATTAAAAAATTTAACACAAAATATGACATCGAATAAGTCAGACAGAAGGTATAGCTGCAATGGTTAAAATGCCCCCTCACCAGACGGATGGTAAGGGCAGGCAGTGGATAATTCAGAGAATATCCCCTCTCATCTGTGGCCTGGAACCGCTGGTTGCAGTGATCCTGTTTGTGGTCAGCGTCCCACACATCGGTGGGTGTTTTCGGGCAGAGCGCCCCCCTTGACACGTTACTCCGAATGCGTTCTTAGCCAGGGATCCACAGCAGCAGATTCGCCAAAGTTGGAATAAAAAATCATGTGAACTGCAACAGCAGAGTCGTACTCAGCAAGCCACGATGGGGATAAGTAAAAACAGCAGTACAGACAGTAAGACCACCCTACGTGTTTCAGAAGCGCTGCTTCCTTCTTCAGGGGAATGGGGTAGTGTCCCGAATTGTCCCTTTTGGATTTACGAACTACGTACCACAGGGTCTCAATATTGAATATTGAATACCATGCTGGTATTTTGGATCACAATTGTGACCCTTACAGACTTAAAGTTAACCCCTCTCTACCTTGTAGCACATCTGCCTGTACAGGCACCCACCTAGTGTGTGCAGCCATCTTGCATTGCTACAACCTTTGTATTGTACATAAATATGACTTCTCCTTTAAGAGCACTATGATGTCTTTGAGTAACATTCTGTGTATTGTCCGTAACGCTAACTTTTAGTTGCTACCTTACTTAAAGTACTTGATAGCTGTATTCTGGTTACAGATCAAGGTGAAGGTTTCAATTTATTCATTAAGTATTATATGTGAGGATGTTGAGATCATGTAAAGATCTGGCTTTAGAATATAGCTATTATTTGTCCATTATGCGCATGACTACCAAAAATACAAGAACTATTTTGAACCACTGTTTGATTTCTAGAGTTTGGGTAATATATAACTCTCTCAACATTGTGAGTCAACAGTTGTCTTTAGTGGTTCTGTGCCTACCTTTTGTTTTAATCCTTTGCTCTTATATTGATGTTGAAGATACAGTATTAGCCTCAGAACTATTTTGTGGATATGTGTCTAGAAACAGCATTCACCTCTTGTCACCTAAAATATTTTTTTTGCGAGTTAGATGGTAGTATATAAGGTGATCAGCAGTCCAATTGGTAAATATCTTCAGCGATGTTTTTTAAGTTTAAGACATGTTTTTAGTTTTTTCTTATATGGGTCTTATTATTTATTATTATATATTTTTTCTATGTGCACCATTGAGAGCGTAGACACTGACATGGTTTTTTTGATGTGTTATTTGTGACAATATTTTAATTCTTACGGGCCTACGCAGTAAAGGTTCATAAAAAAAAATCACTGGACCATTTAAATCGCCGTTTTTGTAAGCGTTGCTATAACAGTATTCAGAAAGCGTCGAGTACATGTGATAGCAAAATTCACAAAACGGGCGAGTTGCCGGCAGCATGATGATTGCCTCTCTGGAAAGGCCTTACCTGGCGATTCCTTTCTGCTGCAGAGAGAGCTGATCAGAGAAAGCCACCTCTCCCAGTGCAAATCGCACCCGAAATTAAATTTATGTTTTCAAATATATATTTTATTACTAGTGTAGATGAGCAGGGGGTCTCCGGAGCAGAACCGTGTTGTTTCAGGTTCGGGGACCCCCTGCTTCCCGAGATATAGGCCCCGTTGGGGTGCCGATATCTCCTATGCATTTGATTCCCACGGTCACGTGACATGGGGCATTTACATGCATAGGAGATACCGGCACCCGATAATGGGGCCTGTATCTCGGGAAGCGGGGGTTCCCAAGGCTGAAATAAAAGTGGTTCAGCTTAGGAGACCCCCTGCTCCCACACACTATTAATAAAAATTACATTAAAGCACCTTCATTACCTTAGCAGATATACCCTAAGGCAATGAAGGGGTTAAACACCAGTGATATTTTGTCCTTGATAGGTTGGTAGTAGGGCTGTTATTTGTATTTTATTTTATTGTGGGTAGCTGGGATGCGTGAAGGGGGTAGTAGCCCCAAGGATGGTTGTTAATGCCTTGTGGGGGGTTAGCGGGTGGAGTTAACCCCTTCATAACCTTAGCGGTTAATACCACTAAGGTAATGAAGGGGTTAACCTCTCCCTCTACCCACCTGGTAGGCCTAAACTTCCATCCTTGGGGCTACTACCTTCACCCACCCCCACACTCCTTTGGATATATATATCCAAAGGAGTGTGGGGGTGGGTGAAGGTAGTAGCCCCAATATATATATGTAGCCCCGGTAAGAAATGGGGGCTATATATCTTTCTCCTACGGGTGTAAGTCCTTTTAAGGGCAGGCCGCCAGTAAGTATCATGGGTTTTCCCTGCTTCAAGCCCTGCCCTGATTGGAGGAGGTAGGCCCCCTGACTATGTGTGAAAAGGCAGAGACACAGGGGAGGGGCCTGCTGACATCATGATGGGCAGGGCTGTCTCAATTTAGTTGCAGTTCCTGTGTGTTCTGGGTCAGTCTGTTGGAGTTGGAGTGTCTGGCTTGACAGTCAGACTGTGGGAGCTAGCTAGGTTCCAGAGGAGTAGGGCCTAGTGAGCAAGAGGTGGACCAGTGCCTCTCACCCTGCCTAGGGGGTGAGGGAAGAGCTAGCCCCACCCTGAGCGCCTGCGGCTTGGGGTGGAGGCAGGTACAGAGTGAGCACCCACAGACCATCCTGAGGGTGTGCAGTCTGAGGAGAGAAGAGACCCTGTACCTGATACCAGCGTGTGTGCTGTGACTACTGCTGCTGCTGTGTGCTGCTACTGATCTGCTGTGAGTACAATAAAGAGAGCTGCTGCTGTTATAGAAAGAACTGACTGAGACTGGAATCTCTCTTCCCTGAGTGAGAATTCTCTGTAACGGTTCCACCCCATATGCCTGGGGCTTATAAAGATGGAGGTGTTGCACCACTAGAACCAGATGAAGGCATACACCCCAGAAGCCTGTCCCTGTTATCCCCAATACCATCACGGGAGACTCAGGCCCTCCTGTCCCTCACAGGTACGCACCACCCACAAGCACGTAACCAGCCCTCACTACACCCTGCGACTGGGGGGGGGAACATGGGTTACATATATATATATATAGGATCTTGGTGGCCGGAACAGTCGGGGAGGCAAGGATTGATGGGTCACAGGCAAAGGTCGGAGGCAGGCGGCAGCTAGCATGGTGGGGTTCACAAGCAGGGTTTGGCAACAGAAAGGCAGGAGCAGTACAGGGGAGCAGGAACTTTGACTAGGGAGCAGGGACTATGACCATGATGCAAGGAACAAACAGGGACAAGCCAGATTACCAGTAAGGGCCTTTAATAATATACAGGACTCATACACGGAGCAGGAACAGGAACAGAAGCAGAGGCAGAAGCATGGGCATAAGGAGTCTGACACAAAACAAAGGCAAGGAAGGAACAGAAAACTATAAGGACAGAGGATAGGAGCAACAAGGAGACAGACAGATAGAGGAACCCCAGAGCAGACAGAAAACAGCAGCACACCTGGTGGACAGAGAAAGGAACTGGGAGAGAGGGAGATCTAGGAAAATATGTCAGGGCTATTTCCTGACACAAGGTAAGAAGCACAATTAATCAAGATAAAATTGTAATGATTTTTTAAAAATCTAGTGCCATATTCTTTTCAACCTTTCCAGTGATTATTGGATTACTTCACATAGAATCCTGAATCAGGAGCACCGGTATTTGTATTTAATATATATATTGATTGTTATAGGTGTGCAGCAGATCCCTTATCCTAATTTTTAAAAATCTTGACAGATTTTCTTTCCAGATCCCATAATAAGAGTATAGAAAAAACTTTCTGCAATGTTTTGGTATGTTCAGATTTTTTCTCATACTTTTATACAACATAAACAAAATTAACATAAGAAAGGAACATTATGATTTGAAAAGCTTTCAAGCAAAGTCGATTAAAATCAGCCCCAGAGTATTTCTAATACCATAGGAACACTTTCACTGGTCTACATCATTATCTTTTTACATGATTCTATTCAAATTTGACATTACTTTGCTATGCTGTAATAAAGAACAATCATGTATAAATTAATCATTCACAAGCTATCATGATAGCTTGAGGATTTGAATCATATTACCCACAGAAAAACACAAAACTTGTTTTCTACAATTTCAGTGTTTGAAATTCTAAATAGGCGGTGTAATTTGCAAATGCCTTGCTTCTATAAAGTGGTGATTCAGTTTAGTACAAGAGAGTAATATACGAAACTCTCTTTCTATTTAGAATATCTCAAACTTATCAAGAATAATATTCTTACTTTACCATTTAAATGGTAATAATTTTCCCAAGAGGAGTTCAGTATTCATAACATGAAAAGCAATTTTGTAAGCTCCAGCAGAACTTGTAGCCTTCCATGAAAAATGAACTAGTTACCTTTGCTTTTGAACCATGTACAGATCTTTTATTTTTTTCTTAATGGTATGGTTAACATCAAATGCATTATCTGTAAGCGAGATCAGATTAAACAAGCTTATGAGTACAAGAAAACTGATACAGTACTTGAATTGTTAATAGAAAATGAATACAATTTAAGGGTTATGGTGTTTTCAATAGGATTTGATAGGAGTGTAAAATTACTTTTTTTTAAAAATGTAACATCACTGATTAAATCAAACAGGTATTATTCATTTCAATTATCTGCTTCAGATGAGACCAGCTATTTCAAGGGATGGACAGTTACTGTACTGTTGCGCCACATTAAGAAAATGGTTGTACTTTAGCAGGTGTGTCAAAATAATAAGAGCAGCATTGCATGTATGCATGTTTGAATGTTTAAATGATCTATAGGTACATACAGAATACAGGCACAAAATGAATAAGTGGTTGCTCTCATTCATTACAGATCTTAATTATCATGTTTACTTTAAATGTATTAAAAAATTAAATACATCATTCTGTACTGTACGGGAGGGTTTATTTTTACTATTGGCAATATGGCAGTGGGGTCAGCCAACCCTATAAACAATCTTTAAGTTATAAAGGTGCTCTGAAATTGTTTGCTATTCTCACTGAGTAAATTAAGCTGTAGACCTAAAGAACATACTGTACAGATGTTCATAAGCTCTATGTTCATTTTGGGAAGGGCAGTGTAAAGTATATTACTTTAGCCTGAAACATACAGTTTTTATTAGAGAGGTGCACTTGACTCTGTGTTTTGGTTTTGGCTCTATTTTATTTCGGGTTTTATTTTTGTCAACATTTATTAAAAAGTTTTAGATTATGGGGAAAATATTACATTTATTAAACATAATATAATGTCATGTAATTTATCGCGGATATTAACTTCTCATTTAAGATGTTGTCATTTATAATGTACAGTATTGAGCAAAAATCTTAATCATTATTAAATAATAATGTTAAAAAAACATGTACAGTATATACTCTTGTAGAGTATAGAGAATATAAATACAAATGATCCCTTGGTAAGTTTAAATTAAATTACATAATTATATAAGGAAGTTTTACACAGCGAAACAGCTTATGTGACATATATTCTATAAAGAAAATAAATCCCTCTATTTTGGCACTTAACTCCCTTTCATCAGACGAGTTGTCAGTGTTTTTAGAACTTAACATTTATTAACCTCATATAAAAAATGTATCTAATGAAAAACACGGCGAAAATAAATTAAATAGGACTATGGTGATATGGCATCTATTAAGGTGTATTAGACAGCCTGTAGAGCAATCTCATTACTGGCAGGGTTATAAAAATAGCCAATTGCTGCCCCCATGAACCAATGGTAATGTGTATAATAGTAAGATGTGACCACAGCAGAGTGAAATACAATATGTTACATTAGTACTCCCTAAATATATGCAACAGTATTGCAATACTGATGTAACCCATGTTCCGCCAATCTAAGGGAGAATCACTGCGATTACCTTGTGATGGTGCTACCTGTTGGTTCACAGGATGGCCCTGAATGTCTGCCGGTACTAGTGGGTGACGAAGAAGATAGGTTTTAGGGTTCTTTCTCAGTTCTTCACTCAGTTCAGTGCCTCCATATCCCGCAGGCCCCAACAGAGCTGTGTGTAGTCCCTGTATGTATGTACAGTATGTATGTCTGTCTTTATTTATATAGCGCCATTAATGTACATAGCGCTTCACAGTAGTAATACACGTGACAATCATATAAATAACAAATAAGACAAATAACAGATCATGGGAATAAGTGCTTCAGACATAAAAGTAACATTTTGGAAGAGGAGTCCCTGCTCCGAAGAGGTTACAGGTAGGAAGAATGTACAGAGACAGTAGGAGGGCATTGTGGTAATTGCGTCTGCAGGGGGCCAAGCTTTATGTATCGTGTATAGTATTAGCCATGGTGCTACGCATATGCTTCTTTAAGCAAGTGTGTCTTAAGGTGGATCTTAAAGGTGTATAGAGAGGATGCTAGTCAGATATTGAGGGGAAGGGCATTCCAGAGGTGTGGGGCAGTCAGTAGAAAGGTTTAAGGGGATAGAGAGAATTCATCCTTGCGTAGAACGCAAGAGTCGGGATGGTGCAAAGTGAGAAATTAGGGCTGAGATGTAAGGAGGGGTAGAAGAGTGTAAAGCTTTAAAAGTGAGGATGAGAATTGAGTGGGTGAAGCAGCATTTGATAGGATGCCAGGAGAGTGATTTCAGCAAGGGAGGCACTGGGACAGATTTAGGAAAGAGTAGAGTGATTCTGGCTGCAGCCTTTAGGATAGATTGTAGGGGAGACAGGTGAGAGGCAGGAGGGCTGGACAGAAGGAGGTTACAGTAATCGAGACAGGAGGGAATGAGGACCTGAGTCAGAGTTTTAGCAGCTGAGTAACAGAGGAAAGGGCGTATCTTTGTAAAATTGCAGAGGAAAAAGTGACAGGTTTTAGATACGTTTTGAATGTGAGAGGAGAATGAGAGAGAGGAATCGAGTGTGACCCCTAGGCAGCGTGCTTGTGCTACTGGTTGAATGATATTACTTCCAACAGTAATATCGAAGGAGGTAGTAGGGCCAGGTTTGGGAGGAAGTTTGAGCAGTTCAATTTTTGCCATGTTTGCCAAAGGGCCATCCAGGATGATATCACAGAGAGACATTCAGAAACTTTGGTCTGGTTTGGGTTTTCCCTGCAGGAAAGCTCCCTGGTACTCCCCCTGATTAACTACACTCTCAGGCAGGAGTATATAAAACATGAACATTCTTTTTTCTTCAAAGTACAGCATACAATAGGTACACTTGGCTGGGTCCCTGGACTCAACCCAGGGAGCTTGAGGCCCCAAAGGTCAATCCCTAGCTCCCTTATTCCTTGGCGGAATAAGGGGTAGTTGCCCACTCCCCTAAGGGAGAGCATCTCTCCAACACTCCCAGCTTCTGAACCGGAACAGAGAACAACTAAATGTAGACTCTGCAACCCCTTATGTACACAGGGGAAGGTCTTAGGTCTGAGCTCTGATTGGGCAGCACACAGACTCTACGCCCGCCCCTCCTGTCATTCAAGGGAGCTGCTTACTACAGGGGAAACCCCAGATTAACCCTAACACTGCCTGCACTGGTAAAAGGGCTTATGTGTTAGGAAGGGTAGATCAGTAGCCAAGAGGATATATGGCTACACTGACAAAAAAGGTGGCTGAAATCCTCTGCTGTTACTAGGACAGCCTTTCAAAAAGGAGAAATCAGCTTCTGGCTATTAGAAGCAGCCCAATATAGTTTAATATAGATCTGTTTTCCTGCTGTGTTTAATTTGTTGAATTTGTGTAAGAAACCACAGCCGTAGGGTTCACACTGATTATAACTCTGAGCTTGGAGAAAGTTGGCTGCTATCAAGATAGTTAAACTGTCATAGCAATATTACACTGATAGTAAAAGGATAAAAATGTCATCTTCTGTCTGGGAGACATCTGACAGAGTAAGCAGCTGGTATACAAAGTTGCAATTAAAAAAAAGTAATTCTTTTAGTCCTGTATATGTTTTTTTTAAACTATATTTTTAATGTTTTTTTTTGCTTATGATATGTTTTTTTTTCTTATTGTGAATAGCCAAAAGTGGATAGTGACGTATG
This sequence comes from Ascaphus truei, assembly GCF_040206685.1. Classification (NCBI taxonomy): domain Eukaryota; kingdom Metazoa; phylum Chordata; class Amphibia; order Anura; family Ascaphidae; genus Ascaphus; species Ascaphus truei. The sequence continues at coordinate 119,023,062 of NC_134484.1, forward strand.
GAAGTAGGCAAAAACAAGGTAGAGAGGGTAACTCCAAAAATGTTTATTTGATCATAAAAAGGGCAAAAACCGGGCCAACATGTTTTGCACTGCAAGCGCTTTGTCAAGGTCCCTACTGACACAACCCTCTGCTCAGGGTATTTAAGTAACATAACACATTTACGTACATTGAAAATAGACAAACAATTTGCAAATATTTGCAAAATCAAATACATCACAATACTGTAGAATACTTAGTGGTTACATTTGTTGCATACTATTCTATCTCCTTTGCAATAGTCTGTAAATGAAGAATAAAAACAATTCATGAAACTGTATGCTGTATAATGGTGAAAGGCAGGGTTGCAGAGCTTTCAAAAACATGTGTATGTGCTCACAATTGATATTTTTATTTGCTATATGCTTTACAAAAACGACAGAGGGTGCCCAGTGCTACATCCAAATGACAAAACATACATGGTAATAATTACAAGAAATAATGCTTCAGTACTAATAATAATGCTAATACTAATAATAATAAAATATGTTTTTTTAGTTAGATATTTTGGCCAAAGCATCATAAGCTTGCGCACCAAATCGCCAAGGTAAACCATAATAAGTGCAAGTCCTACACTACACTGCATACTGTTCCCTATACCTCTGTATGAGGGGGAAGAATCATAATAGATTCCTTACCTGCAGCAAGATGAGAGGATCCACCATTAAAAAGGGGGAGGTGACGTGAGCTCTGGGGGAGGTTCCATAACCTCCATACAACTGATTCCAGTCAGAAATAAATTAGCACACACAATCCCAGCAAGCTCAAACGCCCACACCCACCTAATCTTGTCTATATGTAATGTCACATAGAGTGCCTCTGGGCTGTGGCAATTGAATATAACAAATGACAGGGGACAATCAATTTACAGGTGCGCCGATGAGTTTTCTAACACTTGCCTTAAACTTGCCTTGGAAAATCTGGGGCTATAACCAACAAGATCCAGGTACATGCTGGGTACATGCTGCAAACATTTCAGTGACATTTCTGCAGAGACTAATGGCCCATCGGATTAACACAGCAGGGGTCCCTGGCTGTTCCATTCAGTTTGAATGGGACTGCCACGGACACCAGCTGTTAATCCAATGGGCCATTAGTCTGTCTTCAGAAATGTTGCAGCATGTACTCAGCATGTTTTCAGCATGTCCCCAGTATGTACCTGGGTCTTGTTGGTGATTGCCCCAGATTGGTTTTAGAATACTCGTCGGCATTACAGTAATATAAACATAAGAGAAAAATAACTTGGAGTTATGTACCACAATGGAAGCAATGTCTCTGGGATTGGGAGTGTGGGGAAAGGACACAGGGAAAGGAAGTAACACAATGAGAGAGAAAACACATTAAGGGAAGGAGGGTATGTTAAGGGGGCAACGTTTCGAGGTGGGAACCTCTTCTTCAGGCCCATTCCTCTGGTCCAAAGGGACCAAGAGGTACTTCCCTAATTCCTCTTTCCCCAACACAAAATCCAGCCCTGTCCTACAATACAATCAACTGTGTAAACAGCATACATCAACAAAATCAAAGCCGAAGCTAACTGTAGTCCCTGAGCAGCAGGAGTTCCAAAACGAAAGCAATAAAGAGCTAAGCAAAAGGCAAACCGTCCTTATCAGAAACAAGTCTCTTCTGTACTCCTGCTGTGTAAAGTGCTTGCTGCAGTGGAAGCGCTGTGTGCTGGGTGATAATGGTGAAAGGTGGGGTTGCAGACCTGTCTAAGACATGTAAATGAGCATACACTGGCGACACACTTTATTCGAGCTCGGCTAGTCCCACGAATTCGGGTATACCCGGGTGTATTGAGGTTTGTGACTGTTTTCTGCCCGAGTGCATTGAGGTATTTTCCAGGCAGGGATTGAAGCATTTTATTCCCGCTGGCTGCAATACTGCACAGTATATATATATATACTGCATTACAATTCATGAATTTATGCCATCTGGTAGACACGCGAAGCATTGCAGCCTATTAAATCCTAATCATTATAATTTAACAGATCAGCCGCCCGTCAGCCAGGCATGAACCCAGGCTGGGAAGGCAAACGCAACGGGGCTTGTCAGAGGTGAGGAGCGGCGCATTCCAGGTATCTGCCAGGTACATACTGGGTATTTGCTCGAATAAAGTGTGTCGGTGCAGTACAGTAATATTTCCATTTGCTATATGCTTTGCTGTGGAGGGTTTTTGTCACTTTTTTTTACCCACCATAACTTAACTAGGTATGGTAAAACATATCCTTGCTTCATTTATGCAAAGCCAGTATAACAAACCCCATACTGATGAGACACATTAAGGTCGAAACAGCTGTCTGTGTGTGGGTATACTGGCTATGCATCTTAACCCTGGCAGTGCTCAAAGCTGTGACCATGCAGCAAGCTTAAGCCTATAGGGAACCACGTTGAATGGTTTTGAAGCAAAAAATGGCACTGTGTGCTCATTTGCATGTCATTTGCATGTTCAGCCTATCTCCCCCCCGAGGTGGCATAGGAACATGCTCAACAGCAGAGAATGAAAAGTTCTGGATGCCGCCTTGTGGGCAACAGGCAAAATGTCTTGAGACTGGATGACTGGTAGTATTTTTTTTAATTGCTCTTACGTGTTCCATAATCCTAAATTTCAAGGATCTAATAGTACGGCCAATGTAATGCTTCCCACAGCCACAATGAAGTATATAAACAATATGACTCATCTTACAATTAATAAAAGACATAATTTTTAAATTCTTTTTAAGTTTTACAATTTGAATGTTAGTGATAGGGGTGGCATATTGGCAAATGACACAGTGGCCTTACTTGAAAAAACCTCTGGGAATATTAGTGATATGTTGTTGACGATATGAATGAAACATGCTAGGTGATAAGAAACCTGCCAATGACTTCGCTTTTTTAAATCTCGGTCCCTCACTCACCAAAGATTTTAAATCATTATCTAACTTAAGTGTATCCCAATGTTTATAAACAATGTGTCTGATAGAGTCTGCTTGTTTAGATTGCTGTGTAATAGAAAAAGGTCCTGTTTGACCCTTATTCTTATTTAGAAATGAATCCATACGTTTATCTTCTTTATTATTTATCCTACTGTTTTTGCCAACTTCCGAGAGAAGGTCGGAACTTTGCATCATTTTAACCACATCCAAAGCCTCCTTAATATGTGCGTGTTGATAACACCTCTCTTGGAATCTATGTGCCAGGTCTTTAGATTGCATCTCGAATGTTTCCTCTATAGAACAAAGTCTTCTTAATCTTAAGATTGGCCTTTTAAAATGCCTTTCTTCAATGGCCTAGAATGATCACTATTGGCCATGAGAAATGCATTTCGAGAGTTGGGCTTCCTGTATATATCGGTCTGAATCGTCTTATTTCTAGATATAAATAAGACGATATAGGATCATTACTCCTACTAGTGGGTGTGGGGTGAGTTCTCTTAATTGGGAATTCATTTCACACATCCACAGTGGGGTTTTGTCCTGTTATTGGAGTCCCATATCATGGCTGTACTATGAGCTTTATGCCTATTCATTGCACATACTACTCTACAGAGGATATATAATTTCCTGGACTTTAAAAGCTATATTGCTACTGTCATAATGGATATTGGCAGCACGTTTTGGGATTCACTTCCCACTTCAACTATATTTCTTTGTGGGGACAATGACCTCCCCTCTCAAACATGCATGAAAAAAAAAAAGAAAGAAAAGCGCCCAATCCTAGTACATTATGCTTAAAAAGTAAATTTAATATATTCCAAAGCTCACAATTTAAAACTCACAAACAATAAATGGTAGACAGGCGTGTTATGAGATATACACTATTGCCCCGATCCAGTAACTGGAACTCCGCTCCTCTGCTCCACTGCTCCGAGTTCTAAATCGTCTACCATGAGTCTCCGTCCAGCAGGAACTTGCGATGTCAGTAGCTGACAAATCATTCCTCTGGAGACAATTCTCTTGTGTTTTTGGTTCCGGGCAGGGAGTGAATATAGTAGTACAGCGGATATCCCTAATACTTCAGTGTAGGTAAACTTCAAGTCAACGCCGGGATATCAGCACCACATGTGAACCTACCCATTTCTGCAGTTGGACTGATTGGCAATACAGCACCTTAGCTAATAGCCAAGTCGTCCTCTCCCCCACATCCCTAAGGCTATTAGCTAAGGTGCTGTATTGCCAAATTGAACAGGCATAATATACAAACTGGCAGCGTGAAGGTCCCAAAACCCACTTTAACCCATTCACATCCAGAAAAGTGACAATATGCTAATCGCAAACATCTAATATTGATTTCCCTCAGCTAATTTTCATTTGAACTCTCCACGTAGAACCACAGAGACATTGTGATCTATTTCCAACTCTCTCCATTCTCTCATAGCAAATGTGTTAATGTCTTGTATGGCACAAGGTTGCAAGTGGTTTAAACATTGATATATTGTATCTTATCCAATTGTGTACAAGTAGAGATATAATTCTCACCCTCTTCAAAAGGTATATAGTCATATTAACCTTCTATTGACAGATCTATTTTAACATTGCCTTATTTCTAAATTGCGCCGGTGCATCTGATCATATATATATAATATATTATATATCAATGATATTACACTACAATCGGATGTTTAATTTTTTAAACATTCAATGCTTTATTGCTAATGGACACGTACACACACCTACACCATGTGGGAATTGAACATTAATAAATTTTAATTAATACACATGCAGGGATCAAACTCAGGACCTTCCATATACTGGTACCAATGCTTTACCTCTACACCACAGGCTTGGTGTGACAAGGCAGACCCTATAAATATATTTATTCTCTACAGCACATTTAATGTGTACTATGTAAATGTAAAATATTAATATGTTTACCTTTTTACTGACGTGTGACCTGCGCATGCGCATGGGACCTGACAACGCGGCTGGTTGCCAGGGACGCGAGCGGGCCTCTGAAAGGCTACCCCGCTCGATCGGGACAGAAGGGATAAAAGTAGTAAGCTTTATTGTATACTGATCATGTATATCTATAGAATGGATGTCATTGCTAGGCTTTTTTCTCGCCCATTCTGCTCTCTCCCTGGGCTGTTAACAGACTATGTCAGCGCTGTTACTATGGGTATATGCTGACGCATGCGCTATGAAATGATCCACAATGCGATCTGAGTTCACACAGGTGGACTAATTGAACCAATCATCAGTTGGGCGCTTGTCTCTGATGTTTTTCAAGCCTTACAGAGTAAACATTCACTTCATCCCTGACTCTGCAGCTGTTGCACATTATATAATTATGTCTGTCACTTTTTGATGTGGTCAATGCCTCTATATATCTTGTATTGTGTATGTCATTGTTACAGAGCTTGAGAAAAAACCAGTAGGTCTGAAACGTTTGTCGCTCTGGTGTTTTGTCTGACTGCCTGATGATTTTGGATTAAATTCTCTTTTTTTCACTTGTGAGTGCTGCAGTTTTGATCTTTTTTGTATTTATCCTTGGACCGGTTGGTGTTCCCTGTAAGTCTGCGAGCACCTGAAATGTTAAGTATACTTTTATATATTTTATATTAACTTTCACATTGTTTGCTGTTGTCATGATCTTTGTCTTCTTAATGTTCAGGCGCAGTCCAACCTTCTCACTTTCTTCTTTGACTTTCATGATCAGATGTTCGAGTTCATTCTTGTTTTCAGCCAGCAGGGTGATGTTGTCGGCATTCCGGAGGTTGTAGATGTTTCTGTCGCCTATTTTCATGCCAATCTTGGGCTCATTCAGGCCTGCTCGCTGCATGACAGCTTCTGCATACATGTTGAAAGCTGCTGGTGATAGGATGCATCCTTGGCGTGTGCCCTTTTCAATCTTGAACCAATCCGTGTCTCTGTATGGCGTTCGCACTGTAGCTTCTTGGTCTTGATAGAGTGATCTGATGAGTTTGGTCAGGTGTGGTGGTGTGCCCATTTCCTTCAGGCAGGTTCAGAGCTTATTGTGCTCAATTACATCAAACGCCGTCGAATAACCGATGAAACAGATGTAGAGATCTTTCTGATACATCCTGTTTTTTTCCATAATCCATTGAAGGTTGAAAATGTGATCACGAGTGCCTCTGCCTTTCCTGAAGCCAGCTTGCTCATCTGGCATTTCCCTATCGACGGTTGTATCCAAGCGTTGTTGGATAATCTTCAGAAGGATTTTACTTGCGTGTGCTATCATGGCTATGGTGCGGTGTGTATATATAACTATGTTCTCCATTCCTTTCTCTTCAAATGATTTTAAGAGGGGAGGCAAAGAAAGGAACATCAAAAGACAATTGTATCGATCAGGGAAGTCTTAAAAATGAATGATCATATTTTATCCTTGAGACTAGAGATATGTAATAGAGATAATTTAAATAAACCAAATCAAATATGTAAATAGGATAATGTCATAGGTATTTCAGGTGTATACACAGGTACAGTATCAACTATTTAGATGAGTGTTTTTGTAAGTTATACAAGTCAATTAGTACTATTTGAAACAGTTCTATCCAATTTTTGGCAAGTTTTGAATCTTCTGGAAAGTTTGAGTGGAACATAGGGGAACCAGATGTGGACACGATCTAACATCTCTATTGGAGATGTAGCTAAGGGATTATTGTACCAGAGAATCAGTTTGTTCTGGGAATAAAAATACACAAAAAATAAAATACATAATTAAACATAAATGAAACAAATATATTCAATGATTTGATGTTGCATACAAAAGAAGCATACAGTGAAGCTCTAGGAGAAGGAATTCTTCAACTGGTAAAATGTTTGAATGGAGAGGAAAATAAAAAATACTTATTTTCATTTAAAAGCTGCTCTTTTGTGTATCCAGAATTTATTTTAAGCAGCAATAATGCACAATGTTTTGCCTCATTTGCAACTGCTTTTGTTAAAATTATATTTCATGTCACACCATTTCAGCCTAGGAAACTGTATTTTTGCGAATGTCTCTTTCTGAAAGAGTGGCTATGAATAATTCAGTCGCTTGAAAATGCTAAATAAAAGGATTAGCCACGAATCTCTGTCTTGCAATATAACTGAAATAAATAAGTATGGGCAAAGCTGATTTAACTATACATAGATACAGTATCTGATACAAATTACACAGAAGCATCCAAAATAATGATTAAAGTCCAGACATCAGATTATGCAGCCACAATGAGAAAGTCATCTTTTGTAACTTTACTGTATGCACAGAGATATGCGAATCAAAAAAATAAAAATTATTCAATAATTAGATCTTTAAAGAAATACAGATGCAACCAGAATTACTGTTCCTGTGACGACATGAAGGAAAGTGAAATACCCTGCTAATTAATTACCTCAAAGTCATAGACCCACAAAATGGATATAAAAGTCCATTAAGAACACCTACATTGTTGCTCCATAGCATGGTTTCTGTAGCAAAACAAGTGCTCATGCTCACTCTCTGATTTTTGTATTGAACACGTGTGTTCCATTGAATTATTGTGTATTTATGTACTGTAGCATCTACAGCACTATGAACTGCAGAAGAGGCATATGTTTCCTTGATACTATATAGCAATTATTTGCCGTTGGATGGGGTTGAAGCATGAAAAAGATGTTAAACTGAAGAACCTGGATGAAAACAAAAGCCTCAGTACAGCAGTGCATGAAACCGGATGGGTGATAAAATAGTGCATACAAAAAGCTCTAATATTGCAAATATGTCAACCAAGTAGTGATATCAAAGATAAACAAACATAGTGTTAGTGACCATAATAAACATAAAGTCCTGTGAAAAATGTCAAAATAGCTGCCTAAAAAGTCCCACTGGATATCTTGCAACCAGTTAGAATATGCAAACAAAACAGACCTTTCTGGCGCATAGGACTGAAAACACCGCAAGTGTTTTTGTGTGGAATATAAATGAAGATGAACTCGAATCCTCAGAAGAACATGCACCTCAAGAGATGGGAGACAAAAACACATGCATAATATTTAGTCATGATTTCTTTTGAAATCATGGAAAGGGGGTGTCAGGGAGAGGGTCCCCAATGAAATAGACACAACTCCTCCTCCATGGTATGTTAGCACAGCTCTGTTTTGGAAAAGTGGCACAGGTAACTGCTCTGAGTGGTCACCTTCATGCAAGTCAGCATGGTATTAGTTCTGGGGGATAGGTGGGAGTGGTTGCATCAGTTTGAAGATGGAGACATCGGTTAGTGAATGTTTTAAAATGTTAATCCCTTCAGAATCATATGGGCCAGGGGCCTGCAGACCTGTCCTCAAGAGCCGCAAACAGGCCAGCTTTAATGGATATCCCTGTTTCAGCACAGGTGGCTCAATCAGTGGCCCAGTCAAGCACTGAGGCACTGATTGAGCCACCTGTGCTGAAACAAGGATATCCATAAAAGCTGGCCTGTGTGCGGCTCTTGAGGACAGGTTTGCAGACACCTGATATGGGCTAACTGGGCTCTTATTGGTGGTGGTGCTGAAAGAGTTAACAATTAATGTACTGTTATGTATTTATTTATTAAGCATATTAATATGTGTAACGGCTTTTCTGGACTGACCTGACCCACGAAATCTCATATTGGCCCCTGTGGTCTAACCAGTCCCCATTACGGTGTGATGTCTGGTGGTGCACCTGTTGGCAACATGACTCCTGAGTCACCCGCATGATGGTGTGTGGGGATTTGCCAACCCAGACAGGCAGCTGAGGTAGTGTGCTTGAGTCCTACCTAGATCCAGTGCAGCGCCTCAACCTCATCAGGATCCCAGCTTGAGCTTGTGGATGGTCCTGGTGAGGAACTCCTCTGTGGTGCTTCTCTCTGTGCAATTACTCCACACTTACGCACGAGAGTGTCTTTAATCAGGAACATCTTTATTGACGGTTGTGGGCTAACTGCCCCTCACAGTGATCTTCTAGCCACACATAATGATTCAGCTGCTTCCCTATGAAAGGTATGTCTCTGTCTTTAATTTGGGGATTCCCTATCCCCGCAGGGATGTCTTTCCTGTGCCAGGTCCCTGGTCACAGTCTCATCACTTTGCAGTGTCTAACTACACCAACTACTTTTACTCCTTGCATAACATTGCAGAACCGAACCCAACTTTTTGAGCAGTGATGTGCCTTATATCGTCAGGGGGCGGGCACAACTCTGATGTCACTAAGGGTGGATTCAGAGTATGTAGCCACTCCCATCCTCACATAGGGCACCTCACCAGGGTGTGAAGGCAAACCAACATGATTACTACTTGCATGCCCATAACTTACCAGGCCTTACTGTCAGTAGGAGAGATGACTGTTAGCCATTTTACAGTATGGCTACATTCTCCCCCTGGTGAATCCCACCGGCCCCGGCTGGGACCTAAATTTGAAGTACCTATCCTCAGGAAGCACTGTAAAATGGAACATACACATATTTTTATTAGAACACGCAGATTTATGAAACAAACCACATCGCGCCAAGCACGCCCTGTCCAGCAGCCACGAACCCGCGCAATGCTACCCAGTACCTCCTAATAATAGTGCTGGGGATTGGGTTTCTTAACCTCCCGACCCCCCATGTCCAGGACAGTCACACTGTAACTGCGCGGCAAACCCCTCTCAGGCCGGTACACCACCTTGTGTTTGTAAACACTCCGGCCTATGCTCCACACCCTTATTAAGTGTTCTATTCGTTCCTCTGCCTTACTGCCAGTAATGGCACCCCCCTTATTGACCATGTATTCCTCTATGGTCTCCCTTAACCATTGGTCCCTGTTATCCTCAATCTCCTGCATGAGGGGTTCTGGAACGTATGGATACTCCAAGCCATGAGAGTACTTGTATTTTGCTGTAATGGCCCTTTCAGCCCGGCTACACCTAGTTAAATTGGCGTTCCCCGCTCTCCCTGGTAATACCCAGGACAAGGGCACATCTGGGTCCACAGGGTCTGATAATATCTCAGGACCCATTGGTTCAATCTCGTTCCGGCCTATCAGGAACCACCTGAATTGCAGTTCTTTCTTTCTCTCGGCGGGCGTGAACTCCCCTTTAGCCCACCAGTAGTCCACCACATCATCCCCTTCTAACAGAAACCGCGTGCGGTCCATCCACCCCACATATCCCTCAAATAATGGAGCCCACCAACGGGTCTCCCTAGGCCTCTCGGGCCTAGACTCTAGAGAGTCTCCCTCATCGGTACCCCCCCAAGAGCATACCCCGGAGGTCCCCGCTGAACAGGGTCTGGACCACCGTTCATGTTTCGGTGTCTCCTCCAATTGCACATCAGCCTCTTCATGCACCCATCGGGACTTCGACACGTGCCCTAATTGTCCTCCACCCCTTGAACCACCCTTGGTGGCAAAGCTGCCTAGTCTCTCCCCAGTCCGTTCCTCACCAACCCCCAAACTGGACGAGGATCCCCGGGAACAGGTGACTGGGGCAGGGGCATTATCTAGGGCATGGGGTTGGGCATAGGGGTAGGCGGTTGGCAGCCGCGGGGTTCTGACACGCTCTTCGTTATCGGACTGTCCCGTACCACTGAGCGGGGCTTCCGCTGGCTGAGCCTCACCCTTCCCGATCCGCCTCTCGGCCTGCCAGCTCTTTGTCTTCCGGGGTGATCGGGAACCTCTGCCTGATCGCTGAGATGCGTGTACTCGACTTCCGCTTGCTCCGCCACCTCCACCGGAAATGACGTCATCACCGGACACGGAGGTGCCGCCATCTTGGGATGGACCCCCATGCGGGATCTCTTCCTCCACGATGATATCCGGAAGTCCACCTGCTGCCACGTGCGCCGTCTTGGCCTGGCACGGCCCCTCCTCCGCTAGTGTCAGCACCGGAGCCTGGCAAGAACAAGGACTATTCTTACCAGTCCGCAGGGTGGGCGTGTATCGCCCGTCACCGCTGGTCCCGCCGACCCCGGGGACGGATGGGCTCCGCCTTTCAACTTTTCCATCCACGGGGGACACTCTGCTCTTCCGGCCGTCACTCCCGGTAAGTGGTTCTGCCGCCCTGTTGCCTCCACAGGACACTGCCACCGGCCAGACCAGGGTACTGGATAGTTCTTTGGGTCCCTCGTCGAAGGAATCCACTTTAAGGGTACTTGGGGTCGCCGATCATGGTGACCGCCTTCTCTTCCCTCGGTCGGTAATCTGCCCGGCCGCTCCATTCCTTCCTGACCCAGCCGTAGTAACTGGCTCTGATCCCCATTCTCCGGGGCCTGCACTTTCCTTCCACTGTGCACCGGGAGACTCGGCGGACAGCCTAGCCATATCCCCCAGGGGGTCAATTGCCTGGATCGGCACAAATGTGGGCATAGGCCACAGATACCGCGTACCACACTGTGGACAGTGCCCCGCTGTACCCACGGTGCCACCTGGTATTCGGCATTGTAGGCAGAGGCCTACCACAGTCTCTGTTCCAGCCACCCGGATTACCAGCACGCCTCCTGGTACCGAGTATGGCTGAGTGGTCACCATGCCCATCACTTCTTGGGGTTGATCCATCCTCTTGGTGGAAGTCACTCGCTGCAATGGTCTGCTCGCTAAGCTGGCTCCTCGTGACTGATCAGCAGGGGTTGAGTTGGCAGCCACTCCTTGGTCCAGCTCCACCCTCATCTGACATAGTTGGAACCCGCCCCCAGTAGTAGCGATGATGGGCGGGTCCCATAACGGGATAGGATGTCCTTTAATTAAGACCGCACCTCTTTCAGTCCTGGAGGGCGCGGCCACAGCTTTCGCGCCCTTATCCCCAACAGGGTGGGGTTCTTCCTTTGGCGCCAATCCCAGCCGATTTCTTGCAGCGACCTTGCGTGCAAAATACCCCTCCTTCCCGCACACAGCACCAGCTGCAGAAACTACTTTTGGTAACATCACCGCCTGCTCACCAGCTCCTTGCTCCACTGGATTCATACCCACGGGGCATAGTTGGAAACCACTCCCCCTGGTTGAGATTAGGGGAGGGTCCCACAGGGTAATCGGTTGGCTCAGCACTGGGGCTGAGTGAGTCACTGTCCATGAAGGCGCGGCCGCAGCTTTCGCGCCATACCCCCCATCAGGGCGGGTCTCTCCTGTTGGCGCCGCTCCTGGCCAACTCCTTGCAAATTTTGCATTTGCAGAATTCTCTGCAATCGGCCCACGCGGTCTCCCAGGGAAGCGGGAGCCGCCATTTTGGGTTGCACTGTCAGTCTGGTCAATGAATGAGGTAGCGTTCATCTGTTTGTATGCCGACTGACAGTAACGCTCACTGTGTTCTCCTCCTGTTATAGCAATGTCCTCAACACAGTCCTCCAGGGTAGCGCCTCGGTGTCCTAGGCAGGACCAAAACGGGGCGGCCACTGCTCTCTCTCCACTCCATAGCAGGCTCGTGACAGACATATCAGTAACAGCTTGCTCTTCAGTGGGGCACACGCCAGGTGTGCTCTCCCCATCAGCCTCCGGTCGCCTATTTGGACCATCCACACCGCGCGGATCCTCCACTCTTGTGGTCGCCATAGATGTATTGTTTCCGTAATTATTGTACATGGAGCTCCTCTCTGCGGGGCAGCTACCACACCGGCACAATAAAGATTTCCCTGATGCACCACCATGTGTACCTAATGTAGGCTGGACTCGTGTATACACTACCTCAGGCTAGGCTCACTCTCTCAGTGTCTGCTGTTTCTCCTTCCTCCCAGTCTGTGCTCCCTACGGTAAGTGGTCTGGAATGGGCTAGAGTACTCTGGGGCTTCCATGCAGTACTCGGGCGTCTACCTATCTTGGTTAGCCTAGCGCAGACCCTCTCCATGATTCCTGACCACGTTAACAGGCTATCCCTTTAGGCATCCTACCAACTAGCACTACCTCAAGGTGACTAGAACAGCTATAGCCCGGCTCCAAACCCCCAACTCCTTTCAGGCCCCTAGGTCGTCCCTGCGAACTGACAACTCTGTCAGCCCCCTGACTACCCCTAGGTCCGTCCCAATGCAGCACAAAGTGGCAGCAGACACTCTCCCTGTTTCCAAGTGACCTAGAAAAAGCCTGTCCTGTTGACAGGTCTATCTCAGCAGCGCCTCTAAATGTAACGGCTTTTCTGGACTGTCCTGATCCACCCAATCTCATATTGGCCCCTGTAGTCTAACCAGTCCCCATTACGGTGTGATGTCTGGTGGTGCACCTGTTGGCAACAGGACTCCTGAGTCTCCCGCATGATGGTGTGTGGGGATTTGCCAACCCAGACAGGCAGCTGAGGTAGTGTGCTTGAGTCTTACCTAGATCCAGTGCAGCGCCTCCACCTCATCAGGATCCCAGCTTGAGCTTGTGGATGGTCCTAGTGAGGAACTCCTCTGTGGTGCTTCTCTCTGTGCAATTACTCCACACTTACACACGAGAGTGTCTTTAATCAGGAACATCTTTATTGACGGTTGTGGGCTAACTGCCCCTCACAGTGATCTTCTAGCCACACATACTGATTCAGCTGCTTCCCTATGAAAGGTATGTCTCTGTCTTTGATTTGGGGATTCCCTATCCCCGCAGGGATGTCTTTCCTGTGCCAGGTCCCTGGTCACCGTCTCATCACTTTGCAGTGTCTAACTACACCAACTACTTTTACTCCTTGCATAACATTGCAGAACCGAACCCAACTTTTTGAGCAGTGCTGTGCCTTATATCGTCAGGGGGCAGGCACAACTCTGATGTCACTAAGGGTGGATTCAGAGTATGTATCCACTCCCATCCTCACATAGGGCACCTCACCAGGGTGTGAGGGCAAACCTCCATGATTACTACTGGCATGCCCACAACTTACCAGGCCTTACTGTCAGTAGGAGAGATGACTGTTAGCCATTTTACAGCATGGCTACATACAGTATGATATGTTATGTATTTATATTAATTTGATTTTTATTCACATGGGGTCTGATTAACCATGGAGATGCCAAAGTTTAGAGTCCTATTGGAGGGTCATGTTAGTTACTGTAGTGTTATGGTTGAAAAAGTAGAGTATGTATTAACCCATTAGTAGGTATCACAAAAAAAGGAAAGGAAAACATGGTACATCCACCGATCAGGTTGCTTATGTACCATGTTTATTTATTTATAAAATATTTTACCAGGAAGTAATACATTGAGAGTTACCTCTCGTTTTCAAGTATGTCCTGGGCATACCAAAGTGAGGGGACCACATGTACAGTAACATCAAGCAATAGGATTGGTTGTGTACCATGTGACTGGTCTTCTGTGATGTCTTAGGCACTATATAAGCCTTGGGATGTCTCACAAGACTGGAAGAAGGGGAGGAGGCCACATTCTGGGGTAAAGAGAAAAAAAGAATGACGACATCTTAGAAGATAACAAGAAGAAATTAAGAAATACTCACCCGAGACTGCTCATCTATCAATTACCAGATCCAAGGCATTTGGTAAAGTTGATCATCCAACGTCCTACAGCCAGGATGAATATGGATTACAAATAGGCCATTGGAATACACAAAAATAGGAGAGCATGGGAAGAAACAAAGCCGAAATTAGTACACAAAATCTTTATAGGTAAAAAAGACAGAACATATAACACAACATGACAGGTAAAGATCACAATGATGTAATGATCCGTGACATCCACAGAGGATGAGGAACTGCTAAAACAGAACCTCATGACTGGATACTCAATGCAATCCCTAGGTATAATAGCAGGGAAAGAGTCTGGGGCAAGATGATAGAAAGCACACAGACCTCAAGCTAAAGAGCTTCTGTCAGCATCCTTGTGGAGTCTCAGAACTGCAGCCCGGATGTCCGTCGTCACAGACGTTGCGACGCTGCGTATGATGTCACCTACGCGTTTCGTGTCATACGACACTTCTTCGGTCATATTTTCCCGCTGATCATGTGAGACTGGGAGCAGCAGGGAGGACCCGTTTTTAAAGGGAGGAATATCAAGGGACAGCGCTCACATTATTCTTTCTCAAACAAATAGGCCATTGGACCTGGAATTATTTTTCCTGCTAGTCTGTTTATTTTTGAACCATCGAGCTTGGATTATTTTTGACTGCTTTTATGGGGATTAATTTTACCAGCATGCTTGCATTAATTTGAATTGTTTTTGGTTGTTTTTTTATTTTATTTGCCATTGGGATTTTATGAGATATATCGCTGGGTGCCGATGAAGATGAGGAGGACGGTGTTCATCCCAGTTAAGGTAATGATGTTGTTTTTATTTTAATAACATAGTATTGAAGCAGGGGTTCCCTGGAGCTGAACCACATTAATTTCAGCCATGGGGACCCCTGCCTCCTGTGTTACAGGCCTCAGTATGGTGTGGCATAAGTCCCTGCACCGTGACATTTAAACTTTGTGAAGATACCAGCCCCCCATACCGGGGTGTGTAACTCAGGAAGCAAGCGGTCCCTGGGGCTCTGGAGATCCCCTGCTTCAATACTGTGTTATTAAAACAAAATAAAAACAGTGCGATCGTCTGTAACAGCTGTTCAGGGAAATGTAGTTCTCTCTGTAGTTCCCTTACAGTCTGCAAGTATATCACACAGGCAGATTTTGGAAAAAGACAGAGCTAACTCGAGCGGTGTGCAATGTTCCTACCAAATGGTATCTGACTTGGGATAACTCTTTCTGAATACTGTAATAACACAAATGTCAGACCCGTCGGTAGGAACATGCTAAACTATTCGAAATGGCTGGGATCTTATCTAAGCTACCTGAATAGGCCCCAAAGAGAGATACTTGATTGCAAAAAGGAGCACACCATAGATACATGTGGGAATTTATTCAATTAGGAGTTATTTAAATATGCTTTACATACTCTCCAATTTGTATATATCCCAGGTGTGCTATTTTTTTTATTTGAAGGGAGATGAGGGGATATACAGTATATAGCACTTTGGATTTTAGTAAAATAGGACTCTCAGTCTCTCAAGAACCATATTTTGAGTTCTAGAACTTGTGGGCGAATTGAGTATATTAAAAAATTGATTATCTGCAAATTATCGGGTGAATGTTATCACATTCACAGAAGGGGGGCGAAGTTGAAATGGTGGTGGTTTGAGAATAATTTGCCCAAATTTGTAACATTCAAAACTCTGCCCTCAAATGATGCACCATGAATCAAATGTAGCTAGAAAAAGAGTTATACATTTTGCGACTAATTTTGACACCGTTGTCTCCTGCTTTCTGAGTTCACTATATGGAGTATTAATACTTAATGATTTAGTCTCTCAGCTATTTTATAGTTTTTCTCTTACAATCTTGGTTGTTGTGCTGACAATTAATAAATATAACATTTGTGAAAATAGTGGTTTTCTGTTTCATTTTAGTAATAGAAACCGTTTGGGGATAGTAAGTGGTACTGTTTTTTTAAACATGCTTGGTCAGAGTTTTAGTATAACTTTTAGTTTTGCTCTTTTACCAGCTGACTCTGAAGAAAAAAATGCTCTTACATTGATCATTTCTTTCTCTTATCTACGTGATGTGCATGAACATGCTTTTAAATGCTGTTCTCTGCTATGTTCCCAGTGACTGATATTATCTATTCTCTTTAAAATCTACTGTATTTCAGAAAAAAAATGCTTACATTCTTCTTAGGCTGACGGGTGTAGCTTTTCCAGTAACCCATGATAAGTTGACGTGATTTTCAATAACTGCAATATTGTAATAAAGAAGATATTAGACTGAATGTAAAAAGTTCTTCTATACACACACTATAAGGTTATGCTAGGTAAAAGACTGAGAAAAAAAACCTTCACCTTAATATCTCAACATATTGAAGAACTAATCAAAATTCTTTAAATAGATTGGTTTCTGTGGGCTTGAAAGAGCATTACACTGAGAAAAAGCGTAAATAAAAAACACAGTCTGAGGTTATATTGGAACAGAATAACACGTGAATTTATTCAAATCAAGTGCACATAGGAGACAGCTTTGAAAAAAGCTCTCTAACAGATAACACGGTATGCCATATATTTATACCCTAAAAACTTAAAGTGTCCTCCCTCTATGGGGGGCTTGCGTGTCACTAATATGACATAATTTTGTAATACATAACAATATTAAAGCTGATGTAATTTTGTAATACATAATCATACTGGATAAATGTATGTAAGCTAAAAATCATTATGGGGTTAAATGGGATGTGTCTGTTCTGCCACCTGGCATATAGTATGAGAAACAGTTTCATTGCAAGAATCTGAGCTTATCTTAGAGGCTACTCATAATTTCTGGCCTGTTTACACTTTCATTTGGAGCTGATTGGATGAGGAAAGATTAATAAAATCAGCTAGGAGCGAAAACATTCCATTCTCTATTTCACACTTTCGTTCACACAGAAATAAAAACTCACAAAGACAAGACAAGATGGCGGACTAAAATAGTCAAACAAAATGGCTTCTTAGATCCTAATGCTGTTATGTCATACCCCCTAATGTCTCAACTTCGTCAGTCCCTCCTCTAATTCTTTGAAACATTGTTTTTTTTTGAGAATTATTGGCATGATTTTAGTCCAGAAACACATTGGGAGGCACAGGGGTGCTCCATCATCTGATAATGCTGCTTGAGGGTATAGGACAGTGCAAGAGGGTGCCTGCCAAATGTAGTCATAGTCTCGTATGGCGTTGCGACCAAATTATTTTCCAGAGTTAGAACACTGTACTTGGCATCTTCTTTCTTCAAGGGACTGCTGTAAATTGGATCTGCAAACAATTGCATTATGTCTGCAGAGGGGGTAGCACATTTGTGGATCATGCCTTTGACAAACGTGACACAAACATAGATGACAATCAGTATCACAAGCACACACATTACCGCATTCAAAAATTTCTCTCCTAGTGATCCTACCAATCCACCCAGCCCCAAAGGGTCCCAGTCTGTGTCACCTTTCTTCCTACTGTAAGTCTTTCTTGAGTTTCTTCTATCTTGTCTAACTCATGCTGTACCTTGCCACTCTGATCTTGGATAAAAACACAACATTGTTCTTTAATTAGGGCACATACACCTCCTTTTGATACTAAAATGTAATCTAAAGCCATTCTGTTTTTTTTATAACTTTGGTTTTATTGAGTTTTTCAGCAAAGAACATGTACAGCAAAATCTTCACCAAACATTGTACAAAGAAATTGTGTTACCAACTGACATTACTCACAAACAGGTATTCGGATACAGCTAACAGAAAAATAAAAATAAAATAAAAAAAAGGGGGGGGGGATGTAGGGGAGAGAGGGGATAGGGAAGGGGGGGGAGGGTGGTGTGGTGCGGGAGCCGATCCCATTAGAACCAATAGAATCGTGTAGTTTCAACTCCTAAGGGTTGTTATAACCTTAGCTCCTCCAGGTGAACCTATCTACCCGAAGTCTTAGATACCCACTTCGCGAGCCTGCCGAGGATGTTCTTGGCACTATGTGTTCTGCGTGATTCTTACGCTCAGCGTTATTCAAGGGAAAACGCATCTATTACTATCAAAGCAGGATAGTATCTCTTCCTATTCCCGGGATGTCCCTCTGGTCCAACCAAGGTGTCCAGGTTTTTAGATAAATTTCGCCAGTGTCATTAACTAGACTTGTTAATTTCTCCATCTGGCATACAAACCAAATTCTGTTCCGAATCTTGGGAATTAGGGGAATTTCGGGTTGCTTCCATAGTGCTGCGATCTCGCACCGAGTAGCTGTTGCGAAATAAGCAACTAGCTTATTAATTGATTTAGTCCACCCCAAGGACGGTCTGTTCAGCAGAAACCGCCACGGGTCCATGGAAATTTTAAGATTTAGAATCTTCTCAAGCCAATCTCTGATTT
Organism: Ascaphus truei; assembly: GCF_040206685.1. NCBI lineage: Eukaryota > Metazoa > Chordata > Amphibia > Anura > Ascaphidae > Ascaphus > Ascaphus truei. The sequence continues at coordinate 119,041,812 of NC_134484.1, forward strand.
TTCGCCAAAGCGGTTTAATCCTCGGGCAGGACCACAGCATATGTAGCAAATCAGCCGTTGCTCCGCACTGCCTCGGGCACAGGGGGGAGTACCCTGGTACGAATTTAGATAATTTCAAGGGAGTGTGATACCATCGCATTAAAACTTTATATGCGTTTTCCCTTAAAGTTGTGCATATAGAGCTCTTGGCAGATGCCATAATTATTCTATTCCACTCTTCAGTCTCTAGGACTTCACCCAGATCTCTCTCCCACCGATCCATGTACCTCAGTTTGTGGCCAGCTTTTACTCCTGAACTGATCACCTCTTTGTACAACAGCGATATGAGTCCCCTGGTATCCGTCTCAACTAGACAGAGCTTTTCAAACTTGGTTAGTGGGGGTCGTGGGGTAACGCTAATGTAAAATGCTCGCAATTGGAGAAATCTAAATATTTCTGAGGGGGGGACTTTTGATTCCTCTCTAATTTGTGCAAAGGGCTTTATATCTTTACTCCCCTCTAGATCTCGGAGTCTATGTATGCCTAATTGCTTCCAAATTGAAAATTCCTTTCTGTACAAGCCTGGAGCAAAATCTGGGTTGCCCCACAATGGAGTCATCAGAGATCCTTTAGATAGCAGATTACATTTACTTTTATTGGCCTCCCAGATAGCCAGCGAGTTCGTCACTGAGGCCAGCGGCTTATTCAGCAGCTTCAAGGCTGTTTTGGGTAACCATATCAAGCTTTTTAACTCGATTGGAGAGCAAGCTTCACTTTCCAATGCAACCCACCTTTTCGAATCCGGGTTTACATGCCATTGGGAGATTTGGCTTAATTGTGCCGCTTTGTAATAAGATAACAGACAAGGTACCGCCAGACCCCCTTCCAATGTTGGCTTTTTTAGAATCATACCCTTTACTCTCGGTTTTTTTCCTTCCCATATGAATTTGGATATAGCAGACTGAAGTGAGAGTATGTCCGTCAGTCTGAGTGGCACCGGTAATGTCTGGAACAAATATAGTATACGTGGGAGGAGATTCATCTTAATACTATGTATCCGTCCGATCCATGAGATTTTAAAAGACGCCCACTTTCTCAGCTCTTCCTTCAGATCGCGGATCAGTTTGGGGAAGTTTGCCTGGTAGATACTATTGTAATCTTTGGGGATTATAACCCCTAGATATTTCACCCCTTTTTTCGGCCAATTAAAGTTGAAATTGAGCTGTATCAACTTTTCTGTCTCTTTCGGGAGGCTTATATTCAGGGCTTCAGACTTAGATTGGTTGATCTTAAAGCCTGATATATCATTAAATTTCCCTAGCAAATTGAATAGGTTCGGCAAGGAAGTGAGCGGCCTTGAGATTGTGAGCAAGACATCGTCTGCGTAAAGAGCTATTTTATGCATTTGTGTGCCCGTCTCTATGCCTCCCACATCTGGATTATTTCTAATCTGTGCTGCTAAGGGCTCTATACACATTGCGAACAGAAGGGGGGATAATGGGCACCCCTGTCTGGTGCCGCTTCTGATTTGGAGCGGGTCCGACGGAAATCCCTGGTGGATCACCCTGGCTGCCGGTCCCTGGTATAGTGACAGGATAGCATTGATCACCCGCGCTCCCATCCCAAACTCTCCAAGCGTGGCCCTCAGATATGGCCAGTCAATCCTGTCGAAGGCTTTTTCAGCATCCAGACTCAACATCATAACTGGGATCTTACGTGTATTGGCTATATCTATCAGATCAATGATCCGTCGGGTGTTATCTGCAGCTTGTCGACCCGTAATAAACCCGACTTGATCTGGATGTATGAGTCTGGGCAGGATGTGACTTAATCGGTTGGCCAGCAATTTAGCATATATTTTGATATCGGTGTTAATGAGCGAAATGGGCCTGTAACTTGAGCAGTCTAATGGGTCTCTCCCAGGCTTATAGATTACTGAGATGGACGCTTGGAGCATCTGTTCCGGGAATACAGCCCCGTCTAGCACCGCATTGAACATTCTGATGAGGTGAGGCCCCAGGAGCTCAATGTATTTTTTATAATAAAGGTTGGAGAACCCGTCAGGTCCAGGTGCCTTGGCGGGTTTGAGGCTCTGAATAACCTGGGTAAGTTCCTCTAAGGTAAAATCCGCTCCTAAAACTTCCCTTTCCGAACCACTCAATCTTGGTAGGTGTGCGCCCTTCAGGAAGTCCTTCATGGCCCTTTTGGTTTTACCATTATGTGCCACCTTTTCACCATTATAGAGGTTCTCATAGAAACTCCTGAATTCCTCCACTATCAGTTTTGGGTTGGCTGTTTTGGCTCCTGTTTTTAGCCGTAACTCCCGGATACTATAATTTGGCTGTCTATTCCTCAATTTGTTGGCCAGTAAGGTATCTGGTTTGTTTGACTTATCATAGAATAGCCTTTTGGACCAACTCACCGTGTTATCTGCCTGGGAGGTCAAGACTAAGTTAAGCTCAACTCTAGTGTCTTGAATTTCTTTGAGAAGGGCCGAACTCTGATCTCGTTTATGTTTGAGTAGTAATTCTCTAAGCTTATTTTGTAAGGTATTGATTTTCCAATTCCTTTCTCTTTTTTTTTTAGCCGCTAATTTAATTAGGGTCCCCCTCAAGGTTGCCTTGTGTGCTTCCCACAGTACCAAGTGGGATTGAACACTACCCGTATTAATTTGGAAAAATTGATCTATCTCTTTACTAATTATTTGTTCGGACCCTGGGACCTTCAACAGTGCCTCATTAAGTTTCCAATTTGCTCCCGGCCTGTCCAGAAATTTTTGTGTGCACCGTAGCTCAATAGGTGCGTGATCCGACCATGAAATATCATGGATCCCTGAGTGGGGGATCTTCGGGACCAGTCTGCTAGAGACAAAGAAGTAATCGATTCTGCTATAGGAAAGATGGGGGTGCGAGAAAAAAGTGTAATCTCTCTCTAACGGGTGCATCTCCCTCCAAATGTCTATTAGTTGGCTATCCCTAAGACCTTTCAGGAGGGCATCTATATATGACTTTTTGTTAGCCTTCTGGGGGCCTGACCTGTCCATCCCTGGGTTGATCGCCACATTGAAATCCCCTGCCACGATTAAATCCCCCTTGGCTACTGATCTCAGTGTGTCAAAGAACCCGTTAATGAATGAGGGGTCTTGCTCACATGGAGCGTATATTGTAGCCAGCGTTATAGGCTGGGCTTGTATAGTGCCTACTAAGACTAGGTATCTACCTTCTTTATCTCTCTTAACTACCTCTTCTATAAATGGGACGTTGTTATGAAGCAAGATTGCCACTCCTCTCTTCTTTTCCGTCCTTGCAGAGGAAAGGTAAAACCGCTTGAAGCTCTTATCCCAGAATTTGGGGGCGCTTTTGCCGCTAAAGTGCGTCTCTTGTAGAAACACTACGTCGGCCCGCTTGCGTTTGTAATCCGCTATAGCTATTCGGCGTTTGCCCGGGCTATTTAAACCTTTAGTGTTGTGGGATATCATAGTCAACGACATGGTGTAGTGGGGTTGTTGTTATCGCTGTAAGTGCTGTCTATATTGTAGGCCCCTATAGCCTCTGAGCTCTCTGGTCCATCTACTTCAGTCGGGGGTTGCGCCCGCACCACAGGGGAAGGGGGTGGAAGGGGGGGGTGGGGACGGGTAGGGGGTAACAAAACAATTGAGAGGCCGAAGCTGACCTTGGTCAGCAATGGTCCCTTGGCCCTCAGGCGAACCTTGCGCCCTGGAATGCCCGGTGGGGGCTTCCTAACTCCCAACCACATCTCATGGCCGGGTGCCCGAGGGACTTGTCTGTGCATGATGGAGTGACCCATTCGTGCACAGCTTGAGTCGCAGGTGGCCGGCCCAGGTGGTCCCGAACCCGGCCCCATCTACGCATTATATGTAAACAATATAGAGAGAGAAAGAGAAAAAAGGAAGCAATGCTTCTCCCCCTCCTCTCCCTCTCCCTTAGGCATACGTTGTGTGTCATAGCAAACCAACATGTGTAAATCACAAGAACTATTTACAGTGAAACAGTAGAACTAGTTAAGTCTTTTTCGTCTTCCCCAGCCTTCTTTGTGACGTCTCCTATTACGACTGGTGGCGATCATAGTGTCCCAATAGAGTGTGCGGTATGTGGCCCCCCTCTCCTCCTATCCGTGGGCTAAACCCGGGGGGGTCTCCCCCTTACGCTAAGTGTGACCTAGGGTTAACATTTATGAGAGACAGGGTAGTGAAAAGTCTCGGACTGTAGCCTCCATCATCTCTCCTGTGCGTATCGTTTATTCACGTCATCCCTCCCCCCCTCCCCTCCCTTCCCTTGCTACCGGGCTCTTTGACTCCATAGAGGGGGTGCTGATTGTTCTGGAGTCCTCGGGTAAATGGTGTCCGGTCTCGGAGCAGCGACCATGTGTGGCGATGTCCACTTTGATGGCTACCCCTCTCGTCGAAACAGCCCCGAACTCCCCGCTCCTCCTCTCAGGAGCTCTCGACTGTAAGGGTTGGAGAGAGATGTTAATTATATGACAATGGATAGTGGTATTCCACCCTGAGAGGGAACCACCTTCAGCCTACTCTTCCTATCTCACCTACTTCCAAGCTCTCTCACCTGAGATTATCATCCTCCCTCCCTCTCCTACCTCCCTTCCAGAAGCAGGACCCTTTCTCTTGTTTATGAGGGTGTTCTCTCGTCTTTGCAGATCCCCTTTCTAGATTCTCTATTCGTTCTCTCCCTCTTCCCTCTCCCGCTCTTTCTTACCCCCTTCCTGCTTATCTTCTCCCTGTTCTCTCCTCCTTCCTCCATACTCTTCATCCCTTCTACCTGTCATCCTTCCCCTCTCTGACCCCTTCTTGCTCTCTCTGAGTGCCTTACCAACCTCCCTCCTCATTCCTCTTGCCACCTGCTGCACTTTCCTCTGGTCCCCCCCTTCCCCCCTCCCTACCCCCCCCCTTTCCCCACCCCTCCCTGCTATAGAGATCAACTTATGTCGTGCTGCTGGAGTCTGTGTTGCTCATCCTCTCGAACCAGTCCGGCTTCTGTTTCCTTCGTCGCCAAGGTTCCTTCTGTTAGATGGGTCCCCCGGATCTGTTCGCTGCTTTAGGTCATCTTTTCACCGCACGGGTGTGCCCTCCGCCAGTCTATCAATCGACTAATCTTCAGTCGAAATGCCGCCATCATCCCCTAGGTATCTCTCTCCGGTCGGACCCCTAATGCCAGAAGCAAGATAGCTGCGACTTCAGATCCCCCTACCAGAGGATCCCTGTGACAGCCTTCTTCACTAGCTTTAAGAACATGGCCGCATCACTCTCTTCTCATCCCCCGAGGGGATCAGATCACAAAGTACTTCTCTCTGCTAGATTTTGGGCCGGGGAAGGCTCCTTTAACTCCTGGCACGGGGGTAGAGAGCCACAAGGCAGCCCTCAGTCCTTGCGTTTGCTCCCTGACGGCTCCACACGCTGCCAGGACGCCGCCGGAATAGGAGCTTCAGCGGGGACCTGTCGATCGGGGCTCGGGGGAGAGACCGGTAAATCCAACTTTTTTAAGAATTCTGCTCCACCCTCCAGCTGCTTCAGGGTAATGGCCACTCCGTTTTTGATTACCATTAAGCCGAAGGGAAAAAGCCATCGGTAGCGAATTCCATGATCCCTTAGGACTCTGGTGACAGCTCCGAGGGCTTTCCTTTTTAACAGGGTTTGTGGGGCTAGATCCTGGAAGACCTGCAGTCTCACCCCTTCAAATTCCAGGGTCTTGGCAGTTCGGGCAATTTGGCACACCTTATCTTTAATTTTGAAATAATGAAGCCTAATGATGATGTCCCTCGGGGGGTCACCCTGTTGTGGTTTAGACCGTAGGGCCCGGTGACATCTGTCAAATTGCAGTTCAGCCTCACTTTTATCCGGCAGTATATGTTGGAGCCAGTTTGAGGTGAAGTCCTCTGGATCTGATACGGATTCCGGGACTCCTCGCAGGCGTATGTTGTTACGCCTGTCCCGGTTTTCCGCGTCCTCCTGTCGGTCCTGCAAGTCAGCAATCTGTCTGTGTAGCTGGGCCATGGACTTGTCATTTTTTTGATGGTAAGTAGCATGTGCGTCCACTTTGTTCTCAAGTGTGTTTGTTCTTTCTCCTATGCTATCTATGTCCTGCCTAAGCTTCCATAATTCTTTCTGGAAGAAGGACTTCATGTCCGAGCAAAATGCTTTCATATCAGTTCTCGTGACCCAGTCCTGATCTGTGGCCCCCACTCTGCTTGCAGGTCTGCTCGTGGACCTGTCGCTTTCAGAGTCTGAGCCCGCCATTTGCCCGCTGTCTTCCCCTCCACTCACTAGCGTCGGCTCTCCTTTTTGGAAATAGTCGGTAACCACGGAGGTTCTTTTACGTGTAGCCACTTTCTTTGGCATCCTTAGGTGTTCCGATTTCTAGGCTGCTGTGTTTTACTGTTGATCGTCGGTTTTTTATGCTTTTATTATTTAATATTGGTGCCGGCTGGGACGGAGCCTCTCACTTAGGCATCCATAACCCTAGTCGCCGCGCGTGCGCCCTTTTCTTTCTTTCTTAATCTGAGGTGGCTATGCATTGGGGAGCTCAACATCAGCGGAGGCGTTTCTGCACAGTGGCCGTATGATTCTGACAGCGGTTTAGTGAGGCAAGATGATCTCTCCTCTTTCACCCCAAGCCGCAGCACCCAGCTCCTAAAATCTGCCTTTCTTGAATTCTGGGAACCAGTTTTTTATTGCAAACAGTGTAGAGTCTTATAAACCTGCTTTTGCAAGTGATGTTACAGCCTCTACAGTCCCTTAGTGTGATTAGGCTGCTTTTTTTTTTTTTTTTTAAATGTATATTTATTTATTTACTGTCTTTTGGGGTACTGTTTCTTTAAGTCAGCCCTGCGGCGGCCATTTTAGATCTGGCTGACACGCAGGCTGGAACGCATGGAGCTCGGCTGCTCCAGCCACTGCAGCAGCTCTGCACAGACCTCACCTCGGAGGCACCAGGAGGTAGAGGCAAGCGGAGGGAGCTCAGGTAAGCAGGGGGAGATCGGCACGGCTCACGGCTCACCCTGCGCGGCCGCCGGCCAGGGGAAGGCAGATCTTGTACCGAGCCCCCTCTCCCTCACCATGCGGCCATTTTAGACCACCAGAAGCCGCGCCAGAGCCCCGCACCACCTCGGCCAGCACCCCCGGCAGACCCAATCACCCACACAGCGGAGTGGAGCAGGCAGAGGAAGGGGGAGCAGGCAGAGGAAGGGGGATATATAGAAGCGCTCTCCGGCTGGGGACAGGTATGCCCGGGGCTCCGCTCCGTTCACCCACCGCTACAGGGCAGTGACGGCCATTTTGGGTGGAATTCAGCCTCTCCTACGCCTCGTGCTGCCCCAGGCTGGAATATTTATGGGGTAATTATGGGTTACTCACCCAGTTCTCCCTCTTGTGAGCCTGCTCTTCTTATAGCTCTTGCTCTCTGCAGGCAGGGGAAGCCAGGGGAGAGTTTGACCCCGGGTCACGCTCCTTGAAGGAGCTCTGCTCTGGGGCTGCAGCTGCTGTTTTGCACAATAGGCCCCAGTACCCAGGTTATTCATAAGATATCCAAATTAATGTCTTATATATGTATTTATGTCCTTGAAATGATCAGCGCGTCTTGGGTTATTCAGATTTGATCAGTATCACTTAGTTTGGTGTAGTATGAGCTAGGATGGTTATAGATGTTTAATCACACTTTTGTGGAGCTACAGCATCACACAGCCATCTTGTTTCGGCTCCAAGCCCCGCCTCCGCCATTCTGTTTTTTAAGGCCATAAGCCTGATCTGAACTTGTTCTTGGTTTAGTGATGCAATAGCTGTAGTGGTGTGATTGAGGACATCATCTAACAGATCTGTTAATGTATTAAGCCTGTCATATAGTAACCCAACTCCTACATTTAGAACTAAACTAACCCAGAATTGTTCTTTCCATAAACTACTTTTCAGCCCTGAAATATTTGGTGTTTTTCTCTTGTTTCTGGTTGTTGGTGGCACTAGACCCATAAATGATTGGTGTTGCTTGTGTGTAAAAATGGATACAAAAATGCTAAAAACAGGGGGCGTGGCTTGGAGCCGAAACAAGATTGCTGTGTGATGCTGTAGCTCCACAAAAGTGTGATCAAACATCTATAACCATCCTAGCTCATAATACACCAAACTAATTGATATTGTTCAAATCCGAATAGCCCAAGAAGCGCTGATCATTTCAAGGACATAAATACACACATAAGACATAAATTGGACATCTCACGAATAACCTGGGTACTGGGGCCTACTGTGCAGAACAGCAGTTGCAGCCCCAGAGCAGAGCTCCTTCAAGGATTGTGGCCCGGTGTCAAGCTCTCCGCTGGCTTCCCCTGCCCGCAGAGAGCAAGAGATATAATAAGGGCAAACTCACAGGAGGTAGAACTGGGTGAGTAGCCCATAAACTTCCAGCCTGGGGCAGCACGAGGCTTAGGAGCGGCTGGGTACCATCCAAAATGGCCGTCACTGCCCTGTAACAGAGAGTGAGCGGAGCGGAGCTCCGGGCGTACCTGCCCCCGGATGGAGAGCGCCTCTCTGTATCCCCCTTCCTCTGCCTACTCCACTCCGCTGTGGGGGTGATTGGGGCTATCGGTGGTGCTGGCCGAGGTGGTGCGGGGCTCTGGTGCGGCTACTGGCTGCCTATAATGGCCGCTTAGTAAAGGAGAGGGGCTCGGTACAGGATCTATCTTCTCCTGACCGGCGGCCGCGCGGGGTGAGCCGTGGGCCGTACCGATCTCCCCCTGCTTACCTGTGCTCCCTCCGCTTCCCTCTGCCTCCCGGTGCCTCCGAGGCGAAGTCTGGGCAGAGCTGCTGCAGGGGCGGGAGCAGCTGGGCTCTCTGCGTTCCAGCCTGCGTGTCGGCCAAATCCAAAATGGCCACCGCAGGGCTGATTTAAAGAGACAGCTCCCCACAGGACAGAAAATAAATAAATATACATTAAAAAAAAAAAAAAGCAGCCTAACCAAGCCAATGGACTGTAGAGGCTGTAACATCACTTGCAAAAGCAGGTTTATAAGACACTACACTGTTTACAACAACAAATTGGTTCCCTGCAATCAAGAAAGTTAGATTTGAGGAGCTGAGTGCTGCAGCTGGGGGCGGAGGGAGAGAGATCACCTTGCCTCACTAAACTGCTGTCAGAATCATACGGCCACTGTGCAGAAACGCCTCCGCGGATGTTGGAGCTCCCCAATGCATGGCCACCTCAGATTAAAAAATAAAGGAAAGGGCGCAGGCGCGGCGGAAAGGGTTATGGATGCCTAAGTGAGAGGCTCCGTCCCAGCCGGCACCAACATTAAATAATAAAAGCATAAAAAACCGACGATCAACAGTGAAACACAGCAGCCTAGAAATTCGGAACACCTAAGGATGCCAAAGAAAGTGGTTACACGCAAAAGAACCTCTGTGGTAACCGACTATTTCCAAAAATAGTGGGCCGTACCGATCTCCCCCTGCTTACCTGTGCTCCCTCCGCTTCCCTCTGCCTCCCGGTGCCTCCGAGGCGAAGTCTGGGCAGAGCTGCTGCAGGGGCGGGAGCAGCTGGGCTCTCTGCGTTCCAGCCTGCGTGTCGGCCAAATCCAAAATGGCCACCGCAGGGCTGATTTAAAGAGACAGCTCCCCACAGGACAGAAAATAAATAAATATACATTAAAAAAAAAAAAAAAAGCAGCCTAACCAAGCCAAGGGACTGTAGAGGCTGTAACATCACTTGCAAAAGCAGGTTTATAAGACACTACACTGTTTACAACAACAAATTGGTTCCCTGCAATCAAGAAAGTTAGATTTGAGGAGCTGAGTGCTGCAGCTGGGGGCGGAGGGGGAGAGATCACCTTGCCTCACTAAACTGCTGTCAGAATCATACGGCCACTGTGCAGAAACGCCTCCGCGGATGTTGGAGCTCCCCAATGCATGGCCACCTCAGATTAAAAAATAAAGGAAAGGGCGCAGGCGCGGCGGCTAGGGTTATGGATGCCTAAGTGAGAGGCTCCGTCCCAGCCGGCACCAACATTAAATAATAAAAGCATAAAAAACCGACGATCAACAGTGAAACACAGCAGCCTAGAAATTCGGAACACCTAAGGATGCCAAAGAAAGTGGTTACACGCAAAAGAACCTCTGTGGTAACCGACTATTTCCAAAAATAGTGGGCCGTACCGATCTCCCCCTGCTTACCTGTGCTCCCTCCGCTTCCCTCTGCCTCCCGGTGCCTCCGAGGCGAAGTCTGGGCAGAGCTGCTGCAGGGGCGGAAGCAGCTGGGCTCTCTGCGTTCCAGCCTGCGTGTCGGCCAAATCCAAAATGGCCACCGCATGGCTGATTTAAAGAGACAGCTCCCCACAAGACAGAAAATAAATAAATATACATTAAAAAAAAAAAAAAAAGCAGCCTAACCAAGCCAAGGGACTGTAGAGGGTGTAACATCACTTGCAAAAGCAGGTTTATAAGACACTACACTGTTTACAACAACAAATTGGTTCCCTGCAATCAAGAAAGGTAGATTTGAGGAGCTGATTGCTGCAGCTGGGGGCGGAGGGGAGAGATCACCTTGCCTCACTAAACTCCTGTCAGAATCATACGGCCACTGTGCAGAAACGCCTCCGCGGATGTTGGAGCTCCCCAATGCATGGCCACCTCAGATTAAAAAATAAAGGAAAGGGCGCAGGCGCGGCGGCAATGGTTATGGATGCCTAAGTGAGAGGCTCCGTCCCAGCCGGCACCAACATTAAATAATAAAAGCATAAAAAACCGACGATCAACAGTGAAACACAGCAGCCTAGAAATTCGGAACACCTAAGGATGCCAAAGAAAGTGGTTACACGCAAAAGAACCTCTGTGGTAACCGACTATTTCCAAAAAGGAGAGCCGACGCTAGTGAGTGGAGGAGAAGACAGCGGGCAAATGGCGGGCTCGGACTCTGAAAGCGACAGGTCCACGAGCAGACCCGCAAGCAGAGCGGGGGCCGCAGATCAGGACTGGGTCACGAGAACTGATATTAAGGCATTTTGCTCGGACATGAAGACCTTCTTCCAAAAGGAATTATGGAAGCTTAGGCAGGACATAGACAGCATAGGGGAAAGAACAAACACACTTGAGAACAAAGTGGACGCACATGCTACTTACCTTCAAAAAAATGACAAGTCCATGGCCCAACTACACAGACAGATTGCTGACTTGCAGGACCGGCAGGAGGACACGGAGAAACGGGACAGGCATAACAACATACGCCTGCGAGGAGTCCCGGAATCCGTGTCAGATCCAGAGGACTTCACCTCAAACTGGCTCCAACATATATTGCCAGATAAGAGTGAGGCTGAACTGCAATTCGACAGATGTCACAGGGCCCTGCGGTCTAAACCACAACAGGGTGACCCCCCGAGGGACATCATCATTAGGCTTCATTATTTCAAAATTAAAGATAAGGTGTGCCAAATCGCCCGAGCTGCCAAGACCCTGGAATTTGAAGGGGTGAGACTGCAGGTCTTCCAGGATCTGGCCCCACAAACCCTGTTAAAAAGGAGAGCCCTCGCAGCTGTCACCAGAGTCCTAAGGGATCATGGAATTCGCTACCGCTGGCTTTTTCCCTTCGGCTTAATGGTAATCAAAAACGGAGTGGCCATTACCCTGAAACAACTGGAGGGAGGAGCAGAATTCTTAAAAAAGTTGGACTTACCGGTCTCTCCCCCGAGCCCCGAACGACAGGTCCCCGATGAAGCTCCTATTCCGGCGGCTTCCTGGCAGCGTGTGGAGCCGTCAGGGAGCAAGCGCAAAGACTGAGGGCTGCCTCGTGGCTCTCTGCCCCCGTGCCAGGAGTTAAAGGAGCCTTCCCCGGCCCAAAATCTAACAGTGAGAAGTACTTTGTGATCTGATCCCCTCGGGTGACGAGAAGAGCGTGGTGCGGCCATTTTCCTAAAGCTGGGGAACAAGGCTGTCACAGGGATCCCCTGGTGGTGGGAACTAGAGCCGCTGCCATCTTGCTTCTGGCATTGGGGGTCCGACCGGAGAGAGACACCTAGTGGATGACGGCGGCATTTCGACTGAAGGTTAGTCGATCGATAGACTGGCGGAGGGCGCCCCTGTGTGGCGAAAAGATGACCCGAAGCAGCAAACAGATCCGGGGGACCCATTTAACAAAAGGACTGGAAGCGGAACAGGAACCTTGGCGACGGAGGAAGCAGAAGCCGGACTGGAACAGGAGGATGAGCAACACAGACTCCAGCAGCACTACATAAGTTGATCTCTATAGCAGGGAGGGGTGGGGAAGGGAGGGGGGAGGGGAGGGGAGAAGGGGGGGAGGGGGGTACCAGAGGAGGTGTAGAAGGTGGCAAGAGGAGGGAGGTTGGGAAGGCAATCGGAGAGAACAAGAAGGGGTCAGAGAGGGGAAGGATGACAGGTGGAAGGGACGAAGAGTATTGGGGAAGGTGGAGAGAACAGGGAGAGGAAACGCAGGAGGGGGGTAAGAAAGAGCGGGGGAGGGAAGAGGGAGCGATCGAATAGAGAACCTAGAAAGGGGATAGGCAAAGACGAGAGAACACCCTCGTAAACAAGAGAAAGGGCCCTGCTTCCGGAAGGGAGGTAGGAGAGGGAGAGAGGATGATAATCACATGTGAGAGAGCTAGGAAGAAGGAGAGATAGGAAGAGTAGGCTGAAGGTGGTTCCCTCTCAGGGAGTAATGCCCCTATACATTGTCATATAATTAACATATCTCTCCAACCCTTACAGTCGGGAGCTCCTGAGAGGAGGAGCGCGGAGCTTGGGGCTGTTTCGACGAGAGGGGTGGCCATCTAAGGGGACATCGCCACACATGGTCGCTGCTCCGGGACCGGACACCATTTACCCGAGGACTCCAGAACAATCAGCACCCCCTCTATGGAGTCAAAGAGTCCGGTAGCAAGGGAAGGGAGGGGAGGGGGGGAGGGATGACGTGAATAAACGATACGCACAGGAGAGATGATGGAGGCTACAGTCCGAGACTTTTCACTACTCTGTCTCTCATAAATGTTAACCCTAGGTCACACTTAGCGTAAGGTGGAGACGCCCACGGGATTAGCCCACGGCTGAGAGGAGAGGGGGGCCACACACCGCATTCTCTATTGGGTCACTATGATCGCCACCGGTCATATTGGTGAGATGACACAAAGAAGGCTGGGGAAGACGAAAAGGACATAACTAGTTCTACTGTTTGACTGTAAATAGTTTTTGTGATTTACACATGTCGGTTTGCTATGACACACAACGTATGCCTAAGGGAGAGGGAGAGGAAGGGGAGAAGCATTGCTTTCTTTTTTCTCTTTCTCTCTCTATATTGCTTACATATATTGCGTAGATGGTGCCGGATTCGGGACCACCTGGGCCGGCCGCCTGCGACTCAAGCTGTGCACGAATGGGTCACTCCATCATGCACAGACAAGTCCCTCGGGCACCCGGCCATGAGATGTGGTTGGGAGTTAGGAAGCCCCCACCGGGCATCCCAGGGCGCAAGGTTCGCCTGAGGGCCAAGGGACCATTGCTGACCAAGGTCAGCTTCAGCCCCTCAATTGTTTTGTTCCCCCCTACCTTTCCCCACCCCCCCCCTTCCACCCCTCCCTCTGTGGTGCAGGCGCAACCCCCGAATGAAGTAGCTGGGCCAGAGAGCTCAGAGGCTATAGGGGCCTACAATATAGACAGCACTTACAGCGATAACAACAACCCCACTACACTATGTCGTTGACTATCATCTCTCACAACACTAAAGGTTTAAATAGCCCGGGCAAACGCCGAATAGGTATAGCGGATTACAAACGCAAGCGGGCCGACGTAGTGTTTCTACAAGAGACGCACTTTAGCGCCAAAAGTGCCCCCAAATTTTGGGATAAGAGCTTTAAGCGGTTTTACCTTTCCTCTGCAAGGACGGAAAAGAAGAGAGGAGTGGCAATCCTGCTTCATAACAACGTCCCATTTATAGAAGAGGTGGTTAAGAGAGATAAAGAAGGTAGATACCTAGTCTTAGTAGGCACTATACAAGCCCAGCCTATAACGCTGGCTACGATATATGCTCCATGCAGCAAGACCCCTCATTCATTAACGGGTTTTTTGACACACTGAGATCAGTGGCCAAGGGTGATTTAATTGTGGCAGGGGATTTCAATGTAGCGATCAACCCAGGGATGGACAGGTCAGGCCCCTATAAGACTAACAAAAAGGTCATATATAGATGCCCTCCTGAAAGGTCTTAGGGATAGCCAACTAATAGACATTTGGAGGGAGATGCACCCGTTAGATAGAGATTACACCTTTTTCTCGCACCCCCATTTATCCTATAGCAGAATCGATTACTTCTTTGTCTCTGGCAGACTGGTCCCGAAGATCCCCCACTCAGGGATCCATGATATTTCATGGTCGGATCACACACCTATAGAGCTACGGTGCACACAAAAATTTCTGGACAGGCCGGGAGCAAATTGGAAACTTAATGAGGCACTGTTGAAGGTCCCAGGGTCTGAACAAATAATTAGTAAAGAGATAGATCAATTTTTCCAAATTAATACGGGTAGTGTTCAATCCCACCTTGTACTGTGGGAAGCACACAAGGCAACCTTGAGGGGGACCCTAATTAAATTAGCGGCTAAAAGAAAAAGAGAAAGGAATTGGAAAATCACTACCTTACAAAATAAGCTTAGAGAATTACTACTCAAACATAAACAAGATCAGAGTTCGGCCCTTCTCAAAGAAATTCAAGATACTAGAGTCGAGCTTAACCTAGTCTTGACCTCCCAGGCAGACAACACGGTGAGTTGGTCCAAAAGGCTATTCTATGATAAGTCAAACAAACAAACCAGATACCTTACTGGCCAACAAATTGAGGAATAGACAGCCAAATTATAGTATTCGGGAGTTAAGGCTAAAAACAGGAGCCAAAACAGTTAACCCAAAACTGATAGTGGAGGAATTCAGGAGTTTCTATGAGAACCTCTATAATGGTGAAAAGGTGGCACATAATGGTAAAACCAAAAGGGCCATGAAGCATTTCCTGAAGGGCGCACACCTACCAAGATTGAGTGGTTCGGAAAGGGAAGTTTTAGGAGCAGATTTTACTTTAGAGGAACTTACCCAGGTTATTCAGAGCCTCAAACCCGCCAAGGCACCTGGACCTGATGGGTTCTCCAACCTTTATTATAAAAAATACATTGAGCTCCTGGGGCCTCACCTCCTCAGAATGTTCAATGCGGTGCTAGACGGGGCTGCATTCCCGGAACAGATGCTCCAAGCGTCCGTCTCAGTAATTTATAAGCCTGGGAAAGACCCATTAGATTGCTCAAGTTACAGGCCCATTTCGCTCATTAACACCGATATCAAAATATATGCTAAATTACTGGCCAATCGATTAAGTCACATCCTGCCCAGACTCATACATCCAGATCAAGTCGGGTTTATTAAGGATCGACAAGCTGCAGATAACACCACAACGGATCATTGATCTGATAGATATAGCCAATACACGTAAGATCCCAGTTATGATGTTGAGTCTGGATGCTGAAAAAGCTTTCGACAGGATTGACTGGCCATATCTGAGGGCCACGCTTGGAGAGATTGGGATGGGAGCGCGGGTGATCAATGCTATCCTGTCACTATACCAGGGACCGGCAGCCAGGGTGATCCACCAGGGATTTCCGTCGGACCCGTTCCAAATCAGAAGCGGCACCAGACAGGGGTGCCCATTATCCCCCCTTCTATTCGCAATGTGTATAGAGCCCTTAGCGGCACAGATTAGAAATAATCCAGATGTGGGAGGCAAAAAGGCGGGCACACAAACGCATAAGATAGCTCTTTACGCAGATTATGTCTTGCTCACAATCTCAAGGCCGCTCACTTCCTTACCGAACCTATTCAACTTTCTAGGGAAATTTAATGATATATCAGGCTTTAAGATCAACCAATCTAAGTCTGAAGCCCTGAATATAAGCCTCCCGAAAGAGACAGAAAATTTGATACAGCTCAATTTCAACTTTAATTGGCCGAAAAAAGGGGTGAAATACCTAGGGGTTATAATCCCCAAAGATTACAATAGTATCTACCAGGCGAACTTCCCCAAACTGATCCGCGATCTGAAGGAAGAGCTGAGAAAGTGGGCGTCTTTTAAAATCTCATGGATCGGACGGATACATAGTATAAAGATTAATCTCCTCCCACGCATACTATATTTGTTCCAGACATTACCGGTGCCACTCAGACTGACGGATATACTCTCACTTCAGTCTGTTATATCCAAATTCATATGGGAAGGGAAAAAAACGAGAGTAAAGGGTATGATTCTAAAAAAGCCAACATTGGAAGGGGGCCTGGCGTTACCTTGTCTGCTATCTTATTACAAAGCGGCACAATTAAGCCAAATCTCCCAATGGCACGTAAACCCGGATTCGAAAAGGTGGGTTGCATTGGAAAGTGAAGCTTGCTCCCCAATAGAGTTAAAAGCTTGATATGGTTACCCAAAAAAACCTTGAAGCTGATGAATAAGCCGCTGGCCTTAGTGGCGAACTCGCTGGCTATCTGGGAGGCCAATAAAAGTAAATGTAATCTGTTATCTAGAGGATCTCTGATTACTCCATTATGGGGAAACCCAGATTTTGCTCCAGGCCTGTACAGAAAGGAATTTTCGATTTGGAAGCAATTAGGCATACATAGACTCTGAGATCTAGAGGGGGGCAAAGATATGAAGCCCTTTGCACAAATTAGAGAGGAATCAAACATTCCCCCCTCAGAAATATTTAGATTTCTCCAACTGCGAGCATTTTACATTAGCGTTACCCCACGACCCCACTAACCAAGTTTGAAAAGCTCTGTCTAGTTGAGACGGATACCAGGGGACTTCTATCGCTGTTGTACAAAGAGGTGATCGGTTCAGGAGTACAAGCTGACCACAAACTGAGGTACATGGAACAGTGGGAGAGAGATCTAGGTGAAGTTTTGGAGACTGAAGAGTGGGCTAGAATAATCACGGCATCTGCCAAGAGCTCTATATGCACAACTTTAAGGGAAAACGCATATAAAGTTTTAATGAGATGGTATCATACTCCCTTGAAATTATCTAAATTCGTATCAGGGTACTCCCCCCTGTGCCCTAGACAGTGCGGAGCAACGGCTGATCTGTTACATATGCTGTGGTCTTGCCCGAGGATTAGACCGCTTTGGCGAAAAATCAGAGATTGGCTTGAGAAGATTCTAAATCTTAAAATTTCCATGGACCCGTGGCGGTTTCTGCTGAACAAACCGTCCATGGGGTGGACTAAATCAATTAATAAACTAGTTGCTCATTTCGCAACAGCTACTCGGTGCGAGATCGCAGCATTATGGAAGCAACCCGAAATTCCTCTGATTCCCAAGATTCGGAACAGAATTTGGTTTGTATGCCAGATGGAGAAATTAACAAGTCTAGTTAATGACACTTGCGAAATTTATCTAAAAACCTGGACACCTTGGTTGGACCAGAGGGACATCCCGGGGGTAGGACGAGATACTATCCTGCTTTGATAGTAATAGATGCGTTTTCCCTTGAATAACGCTGAGTGTAGGAATCACGTAGGACACATAGTGCCAAGAACACCCTCGGCAGGCTCGTGAGGTGGATATCTCAGACATCGAGCGGATAGGTTCCCCTAGATGGGCGAAGGGTATAACAACCTTTAGGAGTTGAAACTCCACGATTCTATTAGTCCTAGTGGGATTGACTCCCGCACCACACCACCCTCCGCTCCCCCTTCCCTGTCCTGTCTCTCCCCTACATCCCCCCCCTTTATTTTATTTTTATTTTTCTGTTAGCTGTATCCCAATACCTGTTTGTGAGAAATGTTAGTTTGTAACACAACTTCTTTGTACAATTTATGGTGAAGATTTTGTTGTACATGTTCTTTGCTGAAAAACTCAATAAAACCAAAGTTATAAAAAAAAATGCTAAAAACCTTATTTTATGCAAGTGACCTTTCTGCTGCTAGCTAAAGAAAATGGCATCTATCTCTACCATCATATATTTTGAGAATTAGCACAACATTCTATTACTGAGAATTTAAGGGGTTTGGTAACTGTGGAAGTGAATGCATGATCATCACTCCTGCACGCATCATATACATCATTCACTCAGAAAAACAGAACAAAAAATGTCTGTGATGGTCAAAAAATGGCTGACTTGTGATCCTTTCCTTGTGGCTGACACACGCCCCTGGGTGACCCCCTCTTCTCAGTGGGGGTGCAACACACTTCTGGATCAAAGTTTTGCTGCACATGACACATACATAGAGAGTGATGAGTACTGCCAAAACACATACAAGAGCATTCACAAGCCTCACTTCCAGGGAAACAATGGACTTTTGTGATGTTTCTGGTGCGATGGTGCTTAGTGTAGTGTTACCTTGACCATGGTGATAGATATCTGCGATGTATAAGGAACACAGGCAGATGAGTATTGCTGACAAGGCTCTGTAGAGAGCATTCCCATGACAATCTTGTCATCTCTCTGTGGGTTATACCTTTGCAGACCCAATGGTGCATATATCTTAAAATTCTAACTTAAACACACTATAAAAGAATAAAAATATTGAGTCTTTGAAAAAATGAAATGTTCTGATAAAACCAGGCCTCTGCCTGGTATCTTATTTTCCTCGTTGGTTAACGGTCAGAGTTTTATGACTAGTCAAAACATTAACTTGATGCGGCTGTGCTTTAGATGACTTTGGTCTTTGGTGGAGCTGGAATGAGTTTTATGTGAGCCACGTGGATCCAGGAATCTCTGACACTTTAATTGTGATATTAGTGGTGAGAAGTAATTGAAATGGTCTTTTCATCTGGGATGAAGAGCATGCTTGTGTAGGAACTACTTGACCTATTAACTCTGTCTCGCGTAGGTGCACTTTTATCATACCTTATGCCTAGAGAGACTCAAAAAATATATTAGATGCATACAATACTTATTAATTGTTTTATTACAAATAGATGGTCCTTAATTTGTTCCTTTGAACTACTGATAGTCATAAGTCATCCCATAAGTGTCTCATAGGGAGATAATTTATACCTAGGAATAAATTATTGTTTCAATGTGTTTTCTACTGTCTTAACATCCGCATATAGACAGAGGTATCTCCTATTGAGAGGGAGTGGCTCAGTGAGTAAAAGACACTGAGTAGCACCTAGAGTTTGAAGCAGGGGAGCCTGGCTCCTTGTGACCTTGGGCAAGTCACTTTATCTCCCTGTGACTCAGGCACCAAAAACATAGATTGTAAGCTTCACGGGGCAAAATGTCTCTGTAAAAGCGCTACGTATAACTAGCAGCGCTATACAAAAACATGCTATTATTATTATTGCTCCTCATATTTAAAACTAAGCACCTAATGTGGACTTGACTGTACTACAATCTAAGTTCCTAAGACTTTGGGGCCTCATCCATAGTCAAACCAATTGCTTCCATAATCAACTCTATCCTTTCTGCAGGCCATATTCCTTAGACCTGGAAAACTACCAGAGCTTTCCCAATCTTCAAAAGTGGGGACAAAAACATTGTCTCAAACTATAGGCCAATCTCTCTTCTCCCCATACACCCTACTGTCATTCATGCCTTACTGTCATCTTCTCCAATGCAAATGGTATCAACCTTTTCATTAAATACTAACTAACCTTAAAACTCGCACTCCTACCAATCAAGCATCCCAAACGCCTGCACTCATGGCTCTTATCACACACCCAGTCACTCCTACCACCCATTGTGGCAAAGCACTGCCATCTACAGCACTTATTCCATCACCTGCTATCTCTGTAAATTCCCCTCAAACCTTAGATTGTAAGCTCTTAAGGGCAGGGATTTCCTTTCCTATTGTCTGATTTTGCTGCACTTTCTATTCTATTATAATTCCCTCTACTGTGCTCTTTGTGAAGTGCTGAGTACATTTTTGAGGCTATATATAAATAAAGTCATACACTACAATACAATACTATCCAAAGTTATGGACAAAGAATGTGTTCACTCCCAATTAAACAATTACTATACTAAGACAAATGCCCCTAGCCAATTCCAGTCTGGTCACCACCTCAAACACTCCTTTGTAACTATTCTGCTAAAAATGTGAAATGCCTTGCATATAATATATACCCTGCTCACTTATGTAACTATATTTGCAACTATGTATTACCTGTCCTTTAACTCTATACCCAGGACACACCCATAAACGAGAGGTGACTCCCAATGCACCACTTCCTGGCAAAACATTCTACAAATAAATAAATTAGCAACTAGGATATTGTTTGCTTAATCAGCAGAATTAGAATTATATATTATGCAGTGATTTTAACAGTAACTACTACTTATAATAAAATAGAACACCTATGGAAAAATAAATGCTTAGAAGCTATAAAATACATCACATATTCAGTTGATAGTCAAATGCTTTTGTATAGGACTTCACACTAATTTTTGTAATATAATCTCTTTGCACAGTGACGAGCACACTGCCAGCTTTATTTTTAAAGACACTCAACATTATTTTTTTATTTGACTACAAAATAATTTCAGAGTTTGTTTATCTTGGGCAATTAGCCAGCCCGGGCGTTTCGCCAAATGCAGACCTAGCAGATAACAAAACAGTTTCTCCGTCTTCTAAATATTAATTACTGGATTGAAACTTCAGCTCAAAGTTAAAAATGGAGCTCTCTCCACAGCAATAAAAACGAAAAAAATTATGGCCTCTCAAAAATAAAAACGGGACAATTAACTAAACTGAGGTTAGTTACACACCATATATAATTTAAACAATATGTGTGAGCTTAAAATATTTCCAACATATCCTAATCCTATAGAAATGCAATTTACATGTTTTTACTGGTTTACACATACAGAAACCACAATACAGACACACAAAGAACAGAGACACAAACTTCTCTCAAACACAGCCAATCAACTTCTCATAAATAACCTGCTTTTAAAACTAATTTTTAATGCTCCGGAGCTTTTGAGTTAATTTTCATATCTTTTGCACATTCCTTTGGAGAAAGGGGAGAGGGGGCGCCACGGTCTGTGCTGCTGTTATTCTGATTCTCTTTCTAGTTGCCATTAGAACAGAAGGAAACATAATATTTTCTGGTTTAAAAGACCTATTCGTGTGGCCAGTACGAACAAACCTTTTATTTTTTTACCAGTTACATGGCTACTTTATCATATGCCCATTCTTTTTTCGTTCTCTTCTCTCTCTTAAGGCTGCACTGCAATTACTAGCAAAATGTCCTGCCTTTTTTTACAATTATAACACTTTCTGTCCCTTCCAAACAATATACACAGTCTCTAATTGTATCCCAATTTCTGCATATAAACCTTTCATAAAAATAACCCTCAATACCTACAGTACTTCCTCAGCACCATCATTTGCCTTGATTCTCTATCGGCAAATTCACTTGCTAATTCTTTCCTATTCACTTTCTATTTCACTTGTTATATATTAACTTCTATCCTGGCAATGGTTAAAATAAATTCAGCGGGACCTTTCTGTCCCTCAACAGAATTATTTTGACCCATATTAACGTAAGGTATGTTTCCCTGTGGGATTCAAAAACACACGAGACGGCGCTCCCTCAGCTTCTCAATCCCACAGAAAAAGACCCCTCTTTCATTTAAACATCTGCGCAAATTGTTGATAATAGTACAAACAGTGCCATTCACTGGCCAACAAAATATATTTATATTGTCTCTTTTCGTTCTCTGTAACCATTCTTTATTATTTTTGTCTGCAGACACACAATCTTTTGAGAATTTTTGGTTTCCTATTATTCCCCTGTTACAGCAATCAAATTTAATAGACCTGTACAATACTCCTGATACAATAATCAAATTTAATTGACCTGTACAATACTCCTGATACAATAATCAAATTTAATTGACCTGCACAATACTCCTGATACAATAATCAAATTTACTTGACCTGTACAATTTAGCGTTACAATAATCAGCGCAAGCTGATTACGTACAACTCTTTTGGCATGTTATTGTTCTGAATAGTGGAAATATGCAAATAAGGACCTGTCACGAGACTGTTCCCCAATCATATTTTCTCACTATAACTATACCAAAGAAAAAACTTGAATTACTTCAGCGGGTCCAACCCAGTCCTGATAAACCTTATACTTTTATAACATGGATACAGATAAGATCTTCAAAACAGATATCCATGAATAAGCTCACTTGCTATGTAAATGACAAGACAGGCAAATGTACAATCAGGAACCCGTCCTGCTCAGACAACAAAAAATATTACCACTCAGCTGAGACAAGCCTAAAAATGTAACAATTGATCTCCTAAAGGAAAAATCTCAAGGGCAGTTCTCCTTACTCATTTTATTGAACCTTTGTGCTGGTTTTCAATACCATTGACAATTTCGTCCTTGTACACACCCTTCATTTCATTGGCCTGTATGACACTGGCCTCTCCTGGTTTAAATCTTACTTTGTTGACCACTCCATCAGTGTTTTCTTTGCTTGCACATCCTCCTCTTTGTTCCTACTTACAGTTAGCTTTGTTATAGGATCTATACTCTTCTCTAATATATTTCTTTCCTTAGAAAGTTATTACAATTTTTCGGTTTTCACTACCACCTCTATGCTAATGATAAAAAAAATCTACCTCTCATTTCCTGATCTTTCCCCTTCTCTCCAGTTTCATGTCACTAACTGTCCTTCTGCTATCACCTCCTGGATGTTCCGCCACTATCTCAAACTTAACATGTCAAAATGAGACCTTATTTTTTCCCATGCTTCCAACACCACACCTGTACTTGATTTCCCACTTGCAATAAAAGACTCCACTACCCTCCCGATACACCAATTCAAATGCTTAGGTGTCATTTTTGTCTCCTCCCTCTCCTTTATCTCGTATATTCAGTACCTTACCAAATCCTGTCATTGTAACCTCTGCAATATTGTTAAAATACACCCCTTCCTCTCTAAATAATAACCACATTCTTAATTACTCACACATTATGGGGCCTATTAGAGCAGGTTTGGTAGCCAACTCATAAAAAAAACCCACAAATAAACAAACCAAGAAAAAAAAAGCACAATTAGAAAAAACAAGCAACAAAAAACTGAATAAAAAAACAAGAAAAAAAACAACAATTTATAAAAACCAAGATTCAAAAAAGCGCATTGAAAAAAATACAATCAATGTTTTTCTTACTTTTGACGTCTTCACCCTCTGATCCCGAGTCCAGCAGCAACAGCAGTATAAACCGCTATGGTAATGAAGGGATTAACTCTTCTCGCAAGCCCCCTGCAAGGCATAAAAAAACCACCAAGGGTCAAATTCCACCTTCACCTACCCCCGCAACCCACAATAAACATGGCACTGGTATTTAACCCGTTCATTGCCTTAGCGGTTAGCCGCTTAGGTAATGAAGTTGCCTCTAAATGCATTGTTATTGCAACGTATTGATTAAGGGGTTTTTTTTTTTATTGATTCCCGGTGCTGGTTTTAATGTGCAGTGGTTGACAAATCACCACAAAATCTACTCGCCACACAAAAAAATCTACTCGTCACCTAGTACCAAACGTGTGCTGCTTGGGCCAATATTTACTCGCCCGGGGGTTAAATCCACTCGCCCGGGGCGAGTAAATGTATAGGTTTGTCGAACACTGTTAATGTGCATCAGCTCTGGAGACCCTCACATCAATCCACTGCAGGAAAAACGCATTTTTTCTAAGTCACTCTCTCGCAGCCCTTCTCACCAGCTTCACGCCAACTTTTTCTGAATTTAGTATAAAATTGCAAATCTAAAGCCCCGAATATATTATCAAGGCTACTAGGATTACACGATTTTCCAAAAATTGCGATTTAGGTCTTATCGCTGCACACCGCATGGCGTGTTTGGGCGAGAGCCAAAAATGGTGAATAAATGCTTTCGCCGTGAACTTATCAAGGCTTTCTGAATAGCTACGAGATTTTTTTGTGCGATAACTGCCAAAAGCCTCGATAAGGGGGTTATCGAAGCTACCAGAATAGGCCCCATGGTGTTTTTTTTTAAATAAAGTGTGAAACTGCAATAGTAAATATGTATAGTACTGTTCAAGGTCAATAGACAAAGACACGTGTACATTTATCTTCTCCTCCAAACACCTGCATTCACTGCATTGTACTGTATATTTCAGAGTATCATAGGCAAAGATACAGTATTCTGTGCTTCACCTGCCTGACATGCAACAACATAATTAATAATTCCATCTGACCACAAACAAGGTTCATGCGGTTCGGTGAGGTGCAAGGCGAGGTTGCGGATGAGATGCACACTATTTGGGGACAATTAAACATAAATGATGGTCCTTCAGTACTTACTCTGGCAGTGTTCTAACCCAGTTGATTCCACATTCCTTAATAACAGTAACAAACACACAACCCCAGAAAGCTCTAACCCCAAAAAACACAACATATATATATATATATATATATATATATATATATATATATATATATATATATATATATATATATATATACATACGAAAAAGAAAATAAGTAGCGCCACTAGTGAACTGGTATAAGGTGTATATATACAAATATATGTGCTGTGTATAAAGTGATAAATAATAATTATTAAATTTACATAAGAGCCTGTGTATTACAAAATAAATTAGAATCATGCACAATTGATGAATACTAAACAAACTGGAAAATTATACTCTATAATACATGAAAGAATATAAATGCATATAATACATTTTAAAAATAAAAATAGTGCAAACGTCCAACCCTAAATGAATCCGGATAGGTTTAACAGAATAATAGGCATTCCAGGGGTCCACGGCTGCTCTCAATTGGAAGAACCAGTTCCAAAGATGATTCTATAGAAATGAAAAAAGAAGAATGTTTGATGGGGCTAAGGGAGTGGCCTATGAAGGGTCACCACCAATCACCCCAGATGCATAGATATAAATATACAGTCCTCCATGTTCGTAGTAATCCCTTTGACAAAGTCGCATAGTGTGACGAAACATGTCAGGGTATGCCAATCACGACACTATGTCATCACGCAAGTGCACGTTTTACGGCCGGCGCGTGCAGGGAGCTGTATTGAGGCTGTTTTACTCGCAAGCTTCACTGCAAGCTGACACGCGGAATACCATCTGCAGAACCACACAGAGGATTAACTTTTACTGGTGATCCAGCAGGAACCTTCCTTGGACTGTTGATGCTATCCGGGACGCTGCTTACCTCATTGGTGGTGATATAATCACAAATTGCCTGTTTAATTACTACCCTTGTGAGTGTTTTTAATCCCTCTCCCTATTTTTATTAAATGTACAATTTTACGCTATGGGGCGTGCACTCTCTGTTCTTTTTTTGTATATATACATACATACGTACGTCAAAAGGAGTGCTACTGAGCATGGCCAAATGTATACAACAAAAGACAGAAGAGCCCAATGCTACATCCAATGTGACAAAATATATAGTAAATAGTATATAGTTAAATACTTCAATAATAATATTTTCATGAGTAAAGGTCATTAGTTATCCCTTTGGCAAAAGCGTTATAAGCCTGCAAGCTGTGCCAAGGCATAACCAAATTTGCAGATGCTAACACTACTGTGAAACTTCTGTTTTACCTCTGTTGGAGGGAGAATGACTGCAGTGAGTCTGTCTATACAGCAAAATAAAAAAACTTCCCTACTTTAAAAAGTGCGGAGGGATGATCTTAATCCCTGGGAGGAAGGGCCACTAACCTCCAAACAACTAATGCCAGTCAAAAATTGAAATTAACAAACACAACCCCAACGAGCTAAAAAAAAACAAAAGTAGAAGAGACAGTACTTTTGGTCGTTATCTTGGTAGAACAGTGACCAGGTGTTAATTATTGTCTAACGTATGGTACTATCGAAGAAATACACTTTATGTATGATTTCTGATAAAAAAACAAACAAATGTAACACTGTTATACGGAGACAGGGTCACATTCAGATAAATTCACAGTACTACTGTCAAACATTTTATTCTGTCTAACACTATTATACAGGGTTAAGGTAACATCCAGGTACACTTAGGCGTGGAGAAAGAAGAAGATGGTCAAAACCCTTTCCACTCAAGATTTTGGGGCAGTGTACCTGCTTCTTCACCTTGCACCCCAATCGCTCCCAGCTCCAGACTCTGCTCACCTCACCCTGAATCTGGCACAAGCCAATCCAGTCCAATCTCACTTTGCATAGGACCCAGGAAAGCCCAACCCGGTCCCTACTCACTTTGCCCCAGATCCAGCTCATCCCAAACCAATACAAGCTCACATTGCACCATAATCAGCAAAGCCCAACCCATTCCCTGCTCATCTCTCCCCAAATCCAGCTCAGCCAAACCCGGTCCCAGCTCACCTCACCCTGGAACCAGCTCAATCAGACACATGTTGGCACTGCCAGGTGGATTTGGAACACATGTCCCAATGCAGCCATACAGGGACAGAGTGGAAGCAAAGTTGGACCATATATTGGACAGAATGGGAGGATGGGGTGGGATATCATTGGACTCTATTCTATTCTAGGCCTCTGCAGCAGGAGAGAACAAGACAGCTCCCCACCCACTGGGTCTCCAGACTGTACATAACAGGACATTCAGCCCCCCTGAAGTAGGGAGAGACCTGCAG
Source organism: Ascaphus truei (assembly GCF_040206685.1). Taxonomy (NCBI): domain Eukaryota; kingdom Metazoa; phylum Chordata; class Amphibia; order Anura; family Ascaphidae; genus Ascaphus; species Ascaphus truei. The sequence goes on from NC_134484.1 coordinate 119,068,432, forward strand.
AAGAGCATCATCCCCAATTGTTAGCTATACTTGTTTTACAAAGCAATACCTGTGGCACCACAAAGGGAAAAACAATAGATAATCCATGGGCATGCACTAGGTGACATCCAGCTTTACATTATACCAATGGAAACTCTGTCAAGATATGCATCAAATTGCGGAGTATTGCCTCATCGATATGCTGTGCTAATTTCAAACACCATGTCAGTTTTGAGCAGTATTCTCAGTGGTGTAAACAATTGAACTATGATGGCTCGAGGGGGAAGTTGGTGATTCCCCTCAATTTAAGGAGAGCCATTATACATGAACTGAAGAAGCAGTTTAAGCACTGCATTATTTATGACCATATAACTTGTATAACTTGCAAAAAAGTGACCAAAGGATCATAAAGGGCTCTATGCAGTAAGCGCCGAAAAAGTGCAATCGCCAAGGGTACCTTATCGGCATGATTCTGCCGATTTTCCCTCTCCATATGCAATAAGTGCCGAATCCCTTCTGAATTAAGCCGAAAACATTTGCTCCCACTCTGCCGATGATTTGCCGATCACACACAGGTGTGTCAGCGTGCATGGCGAGGTTGTGTTAGGTTCCCCAATTAAACTTCTTGCTGAATCTGCCGAAGAAAGCATGTTTTGGATTGAGCGGCCCATTTAAAGGCAGCGTGTATTTTTATTCATTCTCCGTGTTGTTGGGAGAGAGAGAGAGAGACACACAGAGCTGGGCGATTTACATATTTCATATTCAGTAGAAAAACCCTGGAGATGACGTGAGTGGGGCTTATTGGTTTAGACTGTTATAGTTAAGTCTGACTGTTGTCACTGTGATACTTACAAGTCTTCATTTACGTACCCACTCCCACTGGTATCTCCAGGGGCTACATTATTTATGTCATTGGATGTAGTTGCTGCGGGTTTGAGCACCCTAACTCTGTATTTACATATTTCATATTGACTGAGACAGTTCTGGTGTATTGTGAGAGGTTTGTCCTGTGTTGTTTTGTTTACATCTTTGTCTTGTTTTCACTTTGTAAGTGTTCAGTGCGATTGTCTTTAAATTTCTTTTCTGTTCTTTGTAAGTGCTAGAGGTATGGCCGAAAGGCGTGGGAAGAGTGATGCTGGTGGGAGTGGTACTGGTAGTCGTGTGAGTACGCGTCTGAGTGAACGTAGGATTCAGGGGAGTGCTGTGGCTGCGAGTGTGAGTGGTATTGCTGGGAGTGCGAGTGCTGCTGGTGGCTCTGTTGCTGGTGCTGGTGGAGTGTCTGCTGCTGGTGCATCTGGTGGTGGGGTGGTTGCTGGTGGCCCTCTTTTGGAGTCTCTTCCATTGGAAGAAGGAGAGTCCAGTCAGCAGCAGCCAAGCTCTGGGCCTGCACGTATTCGGAAGAAACGTCTTGAGCGGCCATGTAATCCTCGGTTCAATGACGAGGAAAACACAGTTCTTGTCACAGGGATTCTGGAGCACTATGACTGTCTGTATGGGCATTTACTAGGTAAGTCTATCTTTGCATTGATTCTTCAAAGACATTTTATCCTAGGTCATGTGAGATGTCTTAATATCAAAATATTATTCTATAATATCTATCAATTAAATGTAATTGTTACACACATATTCCTTCATGCTTTAGAACGACCATAACAATCAGTGTAAAAATTTTGGCAAAGTTGATACAATATTCATGCAAGCTTCCTTACATTTGTATGTTTACACATAAATGCTCATGTGGTACACATATTACACCTAAACCAGCATGTTTGGTGTCTCTTGGAACAGGTAGCAGTTTAGGAAACTGCTCGTTTTTATAATAATAATTAACGTCATATATTTTGTATGTATTTCAAGGGGGGACAAGTACAGCATAAAAAAAAAGAAATGTGGGATCAAATAACCTTGGCTGTGTCTGCGTGTGGGAATCATGTCAGGGACCGGCCGAATTGTCGGAAGAGATTCGATGATATCAGGGCAAACTTAAAGAAAAAAATACAAGCACAACGCATGCATGCTTCTGGCACTGGAGGTGGGCCGCCAGCACAAGCTCTAATCTTAACACCATTGGAGGAGCAGATGCGGGAAAAATTCCTTCCTGTCGTCGTGGAGGGTTTGCCCAGGGACAGAGATATCGGAATTTATTCTGCTCCATTTCCACCAGGTGACAAATGTTACTGTACTAGGCGTGTCGTAGGTTACAGTTCTTATCTATATTTCCGCTACAACTTATACTTTCTTACCAATATAAGCATACCTACATACATATCTGTATATATGTCTCTCTCTCTATGTCTATCTATCTATCTATCTATCTATCTATCTATCTATCTATCTATCTATCTATCTATCTATCTATCTATCTTTATATCTAGTTGTCCTACAAAAAGTAAAAATTAATATATATGGTGGCAAAAGGTGGCACTGAGTGCTCATTTGTATGTCATTTCCCAGAATCCCTTGCTGCAGTGGAAGCGCTGTATGCTGGGCGATAATGGGGAAAGACAGGTTTGCAGACCTGTCTAAGACATGCAAATGAGCATACAGTAATATTTACAGTTGCTTTATATATATATATATATAGATATATATATCTCTATGTGTTTGGAAACATGTATCTGCTCAGCTATCGTGGGTGACATCATTATGAGTAAACATACACAACTTGACCTGAATGAAGGGATTATGTGTAATGATCTTCCAAATAACACACAATACAACCTTCTACCTTACAAAGCATTCAACATGTTTGCCCTATAGTTGAAAGCAGAATGTATGTGTGAATCTTTGTACAAACAATGGGTTAACATGCATAACCACAAAGCACATCCGCACTCATTGTTTGTCACAGTAATGTATAACTTCGTTATACTGTGTCTGTGCACACAAATGTCTAATTCACTTTTTCATGTATGTGTCGATACATATATACATATATACAATATATATATATAAAAATAAATTAGAGATTATCTATGTTACACCTATAAACCGGCCATTACTGCCTCATCAAGTCTTGCATGGAAGATTGTGCATTCAAAGGCGAACATTCATAATTTGCACGAACCCATTTCATTATGTTTAATTAAAGCTCTTTTTTCGCTTCATGTAGTATACTGAGAGCATAAATAGGAACATGTACCATATGGTATTTAATTGTGTTCATATGTAGCTCACTATAGATTTTTATTTCGCTCATGTACCAGTGTGTGAAACCAGCTGCAATTAATATGTAATCACAGCATAGAGGAAAACACAGGGGGTGGGGTTGGGCACCGAGCCAGATCACAGGGTCATGTTACGGTCAAGTCTTGTGGGATGGCTTACAGGTGGTAGAAACAAATAAAAGGTCAGGGTGCTGTCACGTCTTGGGGGAGGGACTAATGTTGTTAGAAGGTGACAAGGTGAACAGAAGTTCATCACATTCGTTTGAAATGGTAATTCTCTGAAGACTTTCACCCACCAGGCCACTATATATGAAAACGTACGTTAGTCATTCGTTCACTCATATCTTCTTTTAACCACATTATCACACCAGTGCCATCTGTGAGCTACACACTGCATGTGTTGATGAGTGTCAGCCACATTGATCGCTACACCTGCTTCTCTTAAATGTTCACACAGATCACTAAAAACATTCATTCACATTTCCAAAATTAGATACTGAATTATAAGCAGAGTCAACTTTGCTGTCATGGTAGTGATATAAATTATTATTGTGAGATTATTACACAACATATGCAGTGTATGTACAACAGAACACTTAATTTTACAACGCATTCCTGCATGAACATTGTATGTTGTATGGTTTTTACAATAAATGTGCCAATTAGGTTCACATGTTCATTGATGTTAAGATGGATAATGTACAGCTTGCCAGAAACATATCATTGTCATTTCGTTATGTGATGCTGATATTTAGCCATAAATACTCCCACTACACAAACTTAATGTTAATTATGTACACATGTCAATAAAATTCTTATGTTATTCTTCTATATAGTTGCTCCTGAAGCTCATGTGTCACCTGACACTGAACATGTCTCATCACTTGGCTCATCCAGCTCATCATCAAGCATGGAAGGTGAGTGTATGAGGTGTAGCAAATCTAATGTGTACATTTGTAGATGTTAATTTGCCATGCTAAATAAATGCCTTTCACGTGTAATTAACTTCACATCAGTTATTGTCACAGAAGATGTAGTGTTTCCTGACTACATGTATTGTGTGTGTTGTAAACTATCAGCTAGGAGTTGTGAGGTTACAACAAACTTTCATTCATTCTTCTTTCACACTGAGTCGAAACATCATTGTTACTTCAAGCATAAACTTTTAATTTGACACAAATTAAAAATTATGGAAACATGTTATGTGTTACATTATGAGAACAACTATCATTATATTGAAAAAAAAGTGAAAGTTCCATGGCAGTTCATAATGTCTTTCTTTATTTGTAGAAGCAGATGTTGCCACTCAAGGACAAATTCACACAAGTGACCATGAAGATGTTCCCACTCCTGGATTAACCCAGCATTCAAGTCCTCCTGCTCGTGACACCTACTCAGCTATTGCAGCTTCTGAAGAAAGAATCTTGGGTGAAGAAAGTCGTCGCCATTCAGAAATGATGTCAGTGCTTGAAAGGATGATATTACTGCAGGAAAGGTCAATATCACAAATGTCACAAATTGAAAGAGTCATCATCCAAGTTCCTAAAGAAATCCAAAATGTAAACAGTACATTACAAGCAATAGTTGTGAATCTAAGCCAAGCAAATCAGTTGCGAATTACAGCAAGAGAACAACAATTCCACTTTACCCCATCTGAGGATGGATCTTTACATGCTGCTACTTTTTCTCCAGAGTCATCAGTTCTTCATTCCCCAGTTCTGGATGATACCGGTACAGTAGGTGTAAGTTCTGTGCAGGTCCCTCTCAACATACAACTGCTTACATCTGTTCAAAATCAGGAACGGACACCTACAAATGAGACACGAAAAAGAAAGTTAGGGCAATAATTAATACTAACAGCTTTTGGAAAAAGATTAAAACACCAAAACAAGAAACTGCTCCACCATCAGTCGTGCAATGTTTAGCAACTGCTTCACAACTGCCACAGGCCACAGGCCACACCCAGTGCCCCTGAAGTGGAACAGCCCACACTTAGTGCCACTGAAGTGCCACAGCCCACACCCAGTGCCCCTGAAGTGCAACAGCCCACACTTAGTGCCACTGAAGTGCCACAGCCCACACCCAGTGCCCCTGAAGTGCAACAGCCCACACTTAGTGCCACTGAAGTGCCACAGCCCACAACCAGTGCCCCTGAAGTGCAACAGCCCACAAACAGTGCCACAGAACTGCCACAGGCCAGTACAAGTCGTACAGTTAAGTCCAAAGTACTTGGCAAAGGGAAAAGGCAAACACAACAGCCAACAAGCAGGCCTGTGACTCGCTCTCAGAAGGATAAACAAAAATAAATAATCACATTCCCTAAATTTGTTGGTGTCCTGGTGGTGTTTACTGCAGACTATTTCATGCATAGTGTATGTATGATCATGTACAGATGCTTGATAACATTCAAGTATGTCCTTTTACGCATGAATCTTTAGAAATGCTCACTGACTGAATTAATATTTAATAAGATATGAATATGTATTAATCATCAGTTGATTAATGGTACAACATTATTACACACTTGCCATGTTAATAGAAGCTGACATTCACTTAGCTCTTGTTCAAGATGAGATGTATGTGGGTTTGTTTGGTAATGTAGATAGTCATTTCATGCTAATATTATTGACATACAACTTTAAGTAACTACCCATATAACAGCATACATTTTGATGATATGTTTTCTGGTGTCTTAACTCTGTAACACATTACTTACCTTAATCTTCTTTCATAGTTCATAATGTTGGCATGTGATCATGTATGATTTTTGGTTACAATAACAGATCTGCTAGTGTGTATGAATATATCTTTATTATCTCTGTATCTCTATGGAAATATGTATACACACACAGTGTGTGTGTGTGTGTGTGTGTGTGTGTGTCTGTGTGTGTGTGTGTGTGTGTGTGTGTGTGTGTGTGTGTGTGTGTGTGTGTGTGTGTGTGTGTGTGTGTGTGTGTGTGTGTGTGTGTGTGTGTGTGTGTGTGTGTGTGTGTGTGTGTGTATTAACTGATATATATATATATATATATATATATATATATATATATATAAACTGATATATATATATAGATATCTCTGACACTGTTGTCAGCAAACAGGCCTTCTGTTATTGAGATATAAATGTTAGGACACTTGCTAAAATTATGGTATCACTATGATTGAGCCCCTTATTCACTGAGCTGTATTTAACTTTCAATATGATTACAACAAGGCCTACTGTACTTACACACACATCAATGGCTTTAGTTTAGCACTCTATATATATAATATATAATATATAATCAGAATGAACAGTACAGGCCTTCGTGGCTCAAAAGAGGCCTTGTTTGCTGTTAAATACAACTTCTACACAGCTGACTCAAATAGGCCCTCAAACATACTCACCCAGCAATGTTATAAACTGTAATGAACTGTTAAGAGAATTACAACAAGGCCTGTTTGCACACAAGGCCTTCAATGTAGCAATATATATATATATATATATATATATATATATATATATATATATATATATATATATATATATATACACATATATACACATATATACACATATATACATATATACACACAATATATAGTTAATTATGTATAGATAAATATATATTTTGATATATTTATATATATTTAATTATATATATATATTGATTTATATATATATATATATGTAACGGGTTTCCCCCCCCCCCCCAATCTCACATTGGCCCGGGTACTCTAATAACCAACCCCCATTACGTGTTTGTGTTTGGTGGTGCACCTGTAGGCAACAGGACTCCTGAGTCTCCCGCTGGATGGTATTAGGGGATGTCATCAGGACAGGTAGCTGAGGTAGTGGGTGCGAGTTCAACTTACATCATGGGCAGCGCCTCCACCTCATCAGGATCTGTGCTTCCGCAGGGAGATGGTCCTGGTGAGGAACTCCTTCTTGGTGGTGCCATCCACTGCTGAGTAATGTCATACTCACACAGTGGGGGTATCGTTAACAAGGTCATCTTTATTGTAGACGGTGATGTTGCAGACTGCCCCATGCAGCTGACGGCTCTAGCCGCACATCTCTCCGTGCTCTCCCTTCGCCAGGTACGCCCTCCCGAATTGGAGTGGGATTCCCTCTTCTCCTAGGGAGATCCTCTCTGTGCCAGGTCCCTGGACACAGAGTGGCTTAGACAGGCTGATTGGTCAACCTGGACCGCTAGTTACTTCACTAGGGTCACAAAGTGTTCCTACAATCCCTTATGCAGGAAACTACAACTTCCCAACAACTTTCCACAGCTGCTGGAACACTCTAACACTAACTGTGTTGTGCCTTATATACTTCAGGAGGCAGGCGCATCCCTAATATCACTATCCAGGGACTCAGAGCATACAGCCACTCCCCTCCATACATAGGGCACCTCACCATGGTGTGAGGGAAACCCCCCATAACTTCTGCTGGCATACCTGTACTTACCAGGACTTACTGCCAACAGAGAGGAAAGTAATATACCATTATTATGCATGGCTATATACTCCCCCTGGTGAATCCCCACCGTCCCGGCTGGGGCCTAAATTTGGTGTACCTTGCTCCAGGAAACACTGAAAAATAACACACAAATTAAGCGTTAAACATTATCACCTTCACATAATAATGACATAACATCCGCTCACTGACCAGCAGAGAGCATCAAAGGAAAAAGGCAGACCACTCTTTGATGGGACCTAATAATAGTGTCGAGGGTCTGGTTTCTTCACCTCCCGCTCTGCTGCATCAGTGACTGTTACGCTAAACTCTCGGGGCAAGCCTCACTCATTACAATACACCACCTTGTGCATATAAACGCTGCGCCCGATTTTCCAGACCCGCATCAGTTGAGAGACCCTCTGCTCAGCCTGAACTCCCTTAATGGCTCCTCCCTTATTAACAATATAGTATTCGATATCATAACGAAGCCAGCTCTCGCGATTGTCCTCTATTTCCCTCATCAGAGGTTCAGGGACATATGGGTATTCAAGCCCAGGGGACCTTTTATATTTGGCTGCAATAGCCCGTTCAGCTCGGCAGGCCCATGTTAATTTAGTTTGCCGAGCCTTTCCCGGTAACACCCATGACAGGGGCTCATCTAACTCCACCGGATCATCTAACCCTTCAGATCCCTTTGGGGTAATAAGACCTCCTTGTATTCGGTCCCACCTTACACATAGCTCCTTGAGATAGGCCTCATCGTCAAAATCCCTAGGAGCCCACCAATGGTCAACCACCCCATCCCTTTCTAGAATGAAACGGGTGCGGTCTATCCAGGCGACATAACCCTCATATAATGGTGCCCACCACCTAGTCTCCCGTACCTCCCCTGAGTTGGGTTCTAGTGGCTCTTCCTCCTCAGGCCCACCAGATGATACCCCTGAAGTACCCTCAGATGGCGCAACCCTTTCCTTACGCATTGACCAGTGTCCACCCGTGATACTCAGCATACTAGTGCTATCACTGGGTACCGACCCTCGTCGGGAAATCCTCCCTCCACCCTCCGACCCATCATCCGAAGTTCCCCAGTCCAGGCTTCCAGTCCTTTCTTCGGTAGGACCCAGGGAATCCCCTGACATCCCCAGGCTAGAGGTTGACCCGAATGAACAGGTGACAGGGACAGGGGATTGAACTAGGGCCTTGGGGCTAACTTTGGGGATGGACGGGGTTGGGGGACGGGGCCGGACGGTAGGTACCGGCAGGGTCACGGCCTGCTCCTCCGCTATACCTGACTCACGTCCGCCACAAAGTTCATTCTTTCCTTCGGCAGCTGAGCCTCTCGCTCTCCGGTTCGAGCGCCCACTCCGTCTGTCCTTAGGGGATCGACTCCCACTGCTCGACCGTAGAGGCGCAATCGCCTCCCACTCGACACAGCTCAGGTCATCCTGAACTGCCTCTGGACACGCACGTGCTGCAACGCCAAAAGGGGTTGGGTCCCCAATCGAGACCTCTTCCTCCATGAGGACATCCGGCAATGCCCTTCTGCTGCGCGGTCCAGCCTGACCCTGGATCCGCTCCTCGTTCACCTCCACCACCGGAATCTGCGGTGAGCACAGAGTTAACCTACTGCTCCGCAGGGTCGGGGTGGATCGACCTCCTTCCGACCCGCTAGTCACCATGGCAGTGGGACTCCGGCGATCGGGCTGTCGCGGTACTGGAGACACTCGACTCCGTGTCTCCACACCACGAGGGATAGCATCTCGCCATGGAATACAACTAGTATGGTACTCCGCCAACAAGTCCTGTGCCTCTGCCAACCTGGCACACTCCTCGTCCGAGGACTCTAATTTACAGTTCGGGCGTGGTATTCCCGTAGGGGACCGTCGATGGGCTCCTTTCCGGTCACCTCTCCGATGACTGGTTTTCTCGGCCTTAAGAACTCGGCTTGAGTCCGGCTCCGTGGGACCTGCACTCACACTCCACAGTGCACCCGGAAGCTCCGCAGCCGACATCGGGGTAGGATCTTTCATCCCCACGGCTTGTACAGGCACAAATGTCGTCATAGGCCACATATATTGCAGTCCACAATGAGGGCATCGAGCCTCACTGTCCACGGCTCTGCCAGGCAGTCTGCACTGCAGGCAGAGACAGACCACTGTCTCCACACCCTCTACGCGGATAATCAGGAAGCCTCCTGGAGCCGAATAGGGGTGGGTGGATATCAAGGGACTCTGTTCCACTTTCTCCGCTTGCTCAGCCATGGTCACCAATGGAAGCACTAGTCCTAGCGGTCTGTATTGATCAATGGCACTTCGCAACTGAAGTGCAGGGGATGGTAGAGCAATCCTTCCCCCCACTTCCTCCATCGGCATCCGGTGGAACTGCAGACCACTCCCCCTGGTTGAAACTAGGGGGATGTCTCACCGCTTTGTAGGCTGACCCAGCACTGGGGCGGAGTGAGTCATAGTCCATGAGGGCGCGGCTCCAGCTTCCGCACCAAACTCCCCAACTGGGTGGAGTTTCCTCATTGCCGCCAATCCTGGCCAACAATTAGCAAACTGCAAAGTTGCAAGACTTTCTGCAGCTGGCCCCCGCGGTGTCCCGGGAACGCGGGAACCGCCATTTTGGTAAGTACTGTCCTTCTTCATATTTGAGGTAGTGTCTGGCTGTTTGTTTATTGGTGTGTAACAAAGTCCATTTCATTCCTCCAATCTCGCTAGGCTGTCATCCTCACTATTCTCGGGGGTATCTTCCCGAGAACATAGGCATGACAAACACGGCGCAGCCACAGATTTAACGCCATTCCATAACAAACACACAAGAGTCTCTCCTATAGCTTGTTCTCCTTCCTCATCCCGGCATCCTGGACCTTCTGCTCTTTGCAAATCCTCCATTCTGACGGTCGCTGCTTGCTCACTGTATACTGGATTATTGTACATGGAGCTCCGCTCTGTGGGGCAGCTACCACATCCGTACAATAAACATGCCTTGTGCACCACCTTGTGTACCTAACATAGGTCTAACTCGTGTTTGCACTACCTCAGGCTAGGCTCACTCTCTCAGTGTCTACTGTATCTCTGTCCTCCCAGTCTGTGCTCCCTTCGCTAAGTGATCTGGAATGGCTAGAGTACTCTGGGGCTTCCATGCAGTACTTGGGCATCTACCTCTCTTGGTCAGCCTAGTGCAGACCCTCTCCAGGAGTCCTGACCTAGTTAACAGGCTATCCCTTCAGGCGTCCTACCCCTAGCGCGACCTCAAGGTGACTCGGACAGCTATAGCCCCTCTCCAGACCCACTAACTCCTCTCAGGTTCCCAGGGTATCCCTGCGGTTCCATCCCAACGCAGCACAAAGTGGCCGTATACACTTTCCCTGTTTCCTAGCGTGTGCCTAGCAAAAGCCTGTCCTGTTTAATAGATATATATCTCTCAGCAGCGCCTCCAATTGTAACGGGTTTCCCCCTCCCCCCAATCTCACATTGGCCCGGGTACTCTAATAACCAACCCCCATTACGTGTTTGTGTTTGGTGGTGCACCTGTAGGCAACAGGACTCCTGAGTCTCCCGCTGGATGGTATTAGGGGATGTCATCAGGACAGGTAGCTGAGGTAGTGGGTGCGAGTTCAACTTACATCATGTGCAGTGCCTCCACCTCATCAGGATCTGTGCTTCCGCAGGGATATGGTCCTGGTGAGGAACTCCTTCTTGGTGGTGCCATCCACTGCTGAGTAATGTCACACTCACACAGTGGGGGTATCGTTAACAAAGTCATCTTTATTGTAGACGGTGATGTAGCAGACTGCCCCATGCAGCTGCTGGCTCTAGCCGCACATCTCTCCATGCTGTCCCTTCGCCAGGTACGCCCTCCCGAATTGGAGTGGGATTCCCTCTTCTCCTAGGGAGATCCTCTCTGTGCCAGGTCCTGGACACAGAGTGGCTTAGACAGGCTGATTGGTCAACCTGGACCGCTAGTTACTTCACTAGGGTCACAAAGTGTTCCTACAATCCCTTATGCAGGAAACTACAACTTCCCAACAACTTTCCACAGCTGCTGGAACACTCTAACACTAACTGTGTTGTGCCTTATATACTTCAGGAGGCAGGCGCATCCCTGATATCACTATCCAGGGACTCAGAGCATACAGCCACTCCCCTCCATACATAGGGCACCTCACCATGGTGTGAGGGAAAACCTCCATAACTACAGCTGCATACCTGTACTTACCAGGACTTACTGCCAACAGAGAGGAAAGTAATATACCATTATTATGCATGGCTATATACAGTGTTCGACAAATCACCCAAAAATCTACTCGCCCAACCAGAAATCTACTCGCCACCTAGTCCCGCCCCCAACCCGGCCCCTAGTCGCGCCCCCAACCCTAGTCCCGCCCCCAACCCCGCTTTAAAATAAAATATATAAATAAAATACATTTAATAAATTCCTAGTCAGAACAACATTCATTTTTGACATAAATGTATTTATTGTATTACATTATACTACAATTAGGCCTTGTTACGTGTGTGTGTGCGTAAATTTCAGATCTAGAAATAAAAGCCAGCTGTGAATGACTAGTTTTCTGAACCTCTTAACCAGTGCCTGGACGCCCCCGCTTCACAATATCTAAAGCAGTAATCCCGCCTGGGATCTTACCTGATCCGCAGTCCCTCAATGTCCAGGTACCTCTTTCCCGCAATGTTACACATTGGAGGGGATGTGTTCCCTACCTGTCTTCTGGGTTAGGGGGGATTCCGATATCTTCCGTGTGAAGCTTGCGTCAGATCTGGAAGACAGCAGTATAGGTTATTTCGGTGTAGTATAGGGCAAGTAAGATATATAGGGTAAATAAGAGATCCAGAGTGTGGGGGGGTTAGAGAGATAGAGGGAGAGAGAGAGTGTGTGGGAGAGAGAGAGTGTGTGGGGGGGAGAGAGAGAGAGTGTGTGGGGGGGAGAGAGAGAGAGTGTGTGGGGGGGAGAGAGAGAGAGTGTAGGGAGAGAGAGAAGAGAGAGAGAGAGAGAGAGAGAGGGGGGAGAGAGAGAGAGAGGGGGGGAGAGAGAGTGGGGGGAGAGAGAGTGGGGGGAGAGAGAGAGAGAGTGGGGGGAGAGAGAGAGAGAGTGGGGCGAGAGAGAGAGAGAGTGGGGGGAGAGAGAGAGAGTGGGGGGAGAGAGAGTGGGGGGAGAGAGAGAGAGAGAGAGAGAGTGGGGGGAGAGAGAGTGGCGGGAGAGAGAGTGGGGGGAGAGAGAGAGAGTGGGGGGAGAGAGAGAGAGAGAGAGTGGGGAGAGAGAGAGAGAGGGTGGGGGGAGAGAGAGAGAGGGTGGTGGGGGAGAGAGAGAGGGTGTGTGGGGGGAGAGAGAGAGGGTGTGGGGGGAGAGAGAGAGGGTGTGGGGGGGAGAGAGAGAGGGTGTGGGGGAGAGAGAGAGAGGGTGTGGGGGAGAGAGAGAGGGTGTGGGGGAGAGAGAGAGGGTGTGGGGGAGAGAGAGAGGGTGTGGGGGAGAGAGAGAGGGTGTGGGAAGAGAGAGAGGGTGTGGGGGAGAGAGAGAGGGTGTGGGGGAGAGAGAGAGGGTGTGGGGGAGAGAGAGAGGGTGTGGGGGAGAGAGAGAGGGTGTGGGGGAGAGAGAGAGTGTGTGGGGGAGAGAGAGAGGGTGTGGGGGAGAGAGAGAGGGTGTGGGGGGGAGAGAGGGGTGTGGGGGAGAGAGAGGGTGTGGGGGAAAGAGAGAGTGTGGGGGGAGAGACACAGAGGGGAGAAACGGTGGGTGACACACACAGAGGGTGGGTGATACACTGAGAGAGGGTGACTGACTGACTGGGGAGGTTACTGAATGGGGGGGGTGACTGATTGGGGGGGGGGTGACTGACTGGGGGGGGTAACTGACTGGGGGGGGGTGACTGACGGGGGGGTGACTGACAGGGGGGTGGTGACTGACTGGGGGGGTGGTGACTGACTGGGGGGGGTGGTGACTGATTGGGGGGGTGGTGACTGATTGAGGGGTACCTCTGGTATCACACACATACACATGCTCCCATACACACATACACTTGCTCCCATACACTTGCTCCCATACACTTGCTCCCATACACATACACACATACACTTGCTCCCATACACATACACACATACACTTGCTCCCATACACATACAGTACACACATACACATGCTCCCATACACATACACTTGCTCCCATACACATACACACATACACTTGCTCCCATACACATACACACATACACTTGCTCCCATACACATACACACATACACTTGCTCCCATACACATACACACATACACATGCTCCCATACACATACACTTGCTCCCATACACATACAGTACACACATACACATGCTCCCGTACACATACACTTGCTCCCATACACATACACACATACACTTGCTCCCATACACATACACTTGCTCCCATACACTTGCTCACACACACACACACGGGGGGGGGGAAGGAAAGGCCACGACCAGCACCACCACCACGCTCCTCCCCCACCCACCCCCCGCTCGTGGGGGGGCAGGCCGACACCCCCCCCCCCCATACCTCACGCGGGCACATTGGAAGCTTTGGGGAGGCAGGGTGGGAGGGAGGCACGTGGCGAGGTATCCCCCAGGGGACAGTCAGCCCCGCAGTGGCTGCCACTACCCTGCTCTCCTCGCCGGCATGTCTTCACAGTGCGCGGCCAAGCAGCTTTGCAGACTGCTTCTTCCCCCCAGCCCGCGGCGGCATGAAGCTAGCTGGCGGGGAGGCGGCAGGGTAGGTGGGAGTCACGTGGTTAGGGCCGAGTCCCCCCCCCCCCCCACGCCAACTGGGCTGCCAGCAGTGGGGACCTCCTGCCCGGGGCAGCGATCGGTGGATCGAGGGGGAAGGGGACAGGAGCAGGGGACAGGAGGGGGGAATGGGACAGGAGCAGGGGACAGGCGGAGGGGAAGGGGACAGGAGCAGGGGACAGGAGGAGGGGAAGGGGACAGGAGCAGGGGACAGGAGGAGGGGAAGGGGACAGGAGCAGGGGAATGGAGGAGGGAAAGGGGACAGGAGCAGAAGAAGGGGACAGGAGGAGGGGAATGGAGGAGGGGAAGGGGACAGGAGCAGAAGAAGGGGACAGGAGGAGGGGAAGGGGACAGGAGCAGGGGACGGGTACAGGAGGAGGGGACAGGAGAGCTGCCGCGGTGGGGAGTAGGGAGCCATGTAGGGACCAGGGGGATCGCAGGGAAGGAGCAGAGGGGCCGCAGCATGGCGTGTACTTACTCTTGATGTCTGGGCAGAAAGAATGGCCGCTCGTTGGGGGCGGGCTCATATAGAGCCTGGCCGCGCGCCCTCAAATCCTGGGAACGCGCGCCAAACAGCAGTCAGGTAGGGAGTTTTTTTTTTTTTTTTTTTAAGTGCGACCAGAGAAATTTCAGCGCGAACGGGGGAAATTTAAAAAAAAAACACGTGTGCTGCTTGAGCCAATGTTTACTCGCCTGGGGGTTAAATCCACCCGCCCCGGGCGAGTAAATGTATAGGATTGTCGAACACTGGCTATATATATATCTATGTATATATCAAGAGAGACTAACAGAGAGATTGCAAGAGAGAGAGAAACAGAGAGAGAAAGAGAGAGAAACAGAGAGAAACAGAGAGAAACAGAGAGAGAGAGAGAAAATCAGAAAAAGAGACAAACAGAGATGTGTGTGTGAGTGTGTGGTTAATTTTAGTTAAGTGTAAGCAGAAATCTGTTCATCCTAGCACTGTAGAATATTTCACACACATTGTTATTCTAATTAAATTCGTCAACTTGTTTTGCACATGTTGATTGCCTAAGCCGAAAGAAAAGTTTCGATTCATGTGAAAAGAGTATCTTAGACAAAGAATTTCAGCCAATTATTGTAACAAATTTCTGGTGGGAGAAAACCTAGGCATGTAACAGTTAGGTTGTATTATAACCTTGGAACAAACCGCGAAGATAACATGTAACTATTCACACATTCAGCAGACATCCGTATGCGCTCAACTTTGACACTGTACAGTTGGACAGAGAAGAAATGGCAGAAGCTTCCACATTGCACAGCCAGCCACGTAAATCATACAAATTTATGATTTATGAAGCAATCGAATCAACGGCTGAGAAGAGGGCAACCGTGGGCCAAATCTCTGACTTTATCCTAAACAAATATCCATAATACCAAGAACCAGCCGGACAAAGAATTTTAAAACTTCTGTACGATTCACTTTATCCGCAAATGAATGTTTTGAGCGTGTCCATGATCGGCTAGATCAACGATATGGATGCTGGCATGTTGCGCCATCATTTAAACTTACCATGGAACATATCTTCTGTTAAATAGCATATTTTTGCCTAATACCAGTTACACTGAAGCCGCACCGACCGTCGCGTCTGCAGATATACCTGCACCCTCCATTCATCAAGACCAGATGCAAGATGGACATAACTACTATGATATGTATCCAAACTTATATGGGCAATACCAATGTGGATGTGAAAACAACCAACAACTGTACGTACCTCCGGACGTCTTGTTTGAAGAAGCCACTGCAGATCCATATGACCGCCTCATGGAGATGTGTGTGATTCAGGATTAAACGGTTGCCTCAACCATGGATGATACTGTTGTGCCTTCCTGGAGCGAGCAGTTGCAGCCAAATCAGTTTTGACTTCTACAAGAATGGTAAATACAAATTTCGTTATGCCTTTACTCAAATGATATGTCTACATTAATAATATACACCATTTGTTAGCCAAATGAGTGGATACAGCTTAACATTGCAGACAGGCTTACATGTAGCATGCACAAAGACATTATTTCCTATAACAATATACTACATGACGAACCATTACTACACATTGGTGACGGAGTCCTAAATCCTAAATTATTATCGCTTTTAAAGTATCATTACAACATGTTACACTAACTATAACACACACACACACCTCATTGTTTAGCATTCAACATATAAAAACAAAGTGTCGCCCACATATGACGTGGGAACGTGGTAATGTCCCAAGGCGTCCTTAAAAAGGTTACCGATGCAAGCCCCACCACCAACCGACGTGCGCTCGTGAAACAGTATTGGCTGTGCTTATTGTTATGGTCAGTGCAGTGTGTTATGCGCGCGCGTCGGTGGGGCGGTGCGTGCACAACGCTGGAGGCCAATGTTCATTCAGTGGGAGGGGTGTTTGCGTGAACTTCACGGTGCCTTAACATGACGTCACACGTATTTTGTTCGCTCATTGGCTGATCGTCCATTTTTTCAGTGGGCACACGTCCGTTTACAAAGTGTTGATATGTACGTGTGTAGAAGTGAATATCCAAGTTGTTCACTCCCAACGTGTATCCAGTACAGTACCAATTAAAAGGATTATTTATGTGTGTTCACCAGGCAATCATGATATTTGAGAATTATGTAACATTAAGCTTTGTAGAACCATTTATTGGCAAGTATTTCTGGAATGTGTAATGCATGTACCACTTCTGAACGCAACACTCAGTCATCTAATTAGGATACAACCATGACATTGACGTTGAGAAACTACGTTGCAACATGTGTAATTTGTCATGTTATTGTCACCTGCTCACATGAAGTAATTGTTTAGTACATATGCATAATTTAATGCCATCAGGATACTTGCTATTGATTCAGTTTCAATCGTGTAAAAATGAGTAACGATTATAGATGTGTGTTTAACTTAGCATGAAGTGATTCTAATGCATCGTGTACAATGTAAACATGCAATGTTATTGAGTGTCCAATTGCTAACAACATCAAAAGAGGGAGGTCACAAAGTACATGTAAACATGAAAACAAACAGCTACATTTACGTTTGATCATGCGTTACACATTACAAGCATTGTATATTGTATAGCAACATTACTATCTGTTAGATGTGTGAAATGTGTTACATCATATAATAAATTGAAGCACACTTAAGTAACATGTTTGATATGATGTGACCTGTTCCTTTAAGAGTTGAGTATAGGATTTTCCCTTGACACATCATAACATTAAGACTAATGTGACACGCAAATCATCATAACATTGAAAAGTACAATGTTATGCAAATAATAAACGTAAGGGGTGACACGATGAAGTGAATGACCTCGACACTGTAATGCCAAGCAGATTTTTATTATGAGCAATAGAACGTAAACAGTTCTATAATGTTATAAGTCCCCGCTCCATTGACTCCATTGATGTAGAGATGAGTTTTTTTTTCTAAGTGCCGTCCCGGCAACCTTGCCGATCCTTCACCTCTCCAACTTGCCAACTTTAGTTGGCGGGACCAATTGCCGATGAAATCTCTATTTCTGAGTGCCGGTCAGCACCGATAAGCTGATCGGGGCTACTTGAATACAGCCGATTTCAAAAAGTGCTGAAAAGTGCCGATAAGTGGGTTATCGGCAGCCGCATGCCGATAAATTTTTATCGGCAAGAAAAACTGCCGATTTTGAGCACTTATCGGCGCTTACTGAATCTCAAATCCTATTTTGGCGGGAAAATGCCGATAAAAGCCTTATCGGCGCTTACTGCATGAGGCCCAAAGTCCCTATACATATAGTATGCGCTTATTGCAAAGCAAAAATCAGTAAGTCAGAAAAGAGACTAATATTCCAAGGAATGCCAATATCCAATCTGAATGGGACTTCCAGGGACCCCTGCTGTGTTAATCTGAAGGGCCATTAGTCTTTCTGCAGAAAGTCACTGAAATGTTGCAGCATGTACCTGGGTCTTGTTGGTGATAGCCTCAGATTTTCCAAGGCAAGTTTTAGAATACTCGTCAGCGCACCTGTATCTATGTTTTAGTGTCTGTACTCAACAAATATACATGTGCATGGGCATTAAGCTAAAGGGAAAAGTGGCTTACAATAGACATTTTTTTTTTTTTTAAATTACAATAATACAATATTCTTCAATCTCCAACTGACATCTTATTGCTGTCTCTTTTACATGTTCAAATGTTAAATGATTGTGAAATTATTTTTTAGAGAAAAACTACTGCAGATGCATGAATTACAGTACAGTTCATTACCTGGCAGTATTGCTGGATGTGTTTCCGGCACGAATATGGTGTTATCATCAGCCCTCCAAACCTACAAAAAAAAAAATGAAAAAAATTATTAAACAATAACTACAATAAAGTACTTAATTAAAAATATTTTCTGTAAAACTTTATTTATTTAGGTCATAAATTTGTCTTTTTCGCTCGGAAGACTCTAGCCCAGAGTCCTCTGATGCAGCAAAACTTATTTGATGCTGTCTTTGACAGTTTGGAATTAAAACAACACTGTGACAAGATCGCTGAGCCAAAATATATGCATAATATCATTCAAGAAGCAAAGGTGCATAAAAGGGAAAAATACTAGAATATATGACTTGCAAAAAGTGAATAAAGGTACACAAAGTCCCTATACATATGCACTCTTTGCAAAGGAAAAAAACAGTAAGTCAGAAAAGAGATACCAATATCCCAAGAAATGGCAATATCTCTACTGAGGAATAAGTGAGGTAAGTGGCCCACTGAAACAACTGAGGGGAGCTAATCAATATACTTCAAATGACTAATAAAACAAAATAATACAATTTTATTCAATAACAACAACGATAGTAATATTAAAATATATACAGTGAAAAAAATCTTAAAATTCCCCATGGGTGAGACGGCACGACTGGTCTAGGTAAGTATGCTTCAAGGCAGAATTAATAGCCTAATGACTAATGACCATATCAATATCTGGATATACGAGATTTATTCAGACAAATTTTGATGTTGTTTAGCTATGCCTGAGCGTCAGTTATCACAGTTATGCAGATGTTAATATTCAGCTGGTTCTGTGTACTGCCATAGTCATGGGACATGATAAACACTGATACACACAGTTAATACCTGCTCT
Organism: Ascaphus truei; assembly: GCF_040206685.1. Taxonomy (NCBI): domain Eukaryota; kingdom Metazoa; phylum Chordata; class Amphibia; order Anura; family Ascaphidae; genus Ascaphus; species Ascaphus truei. The sequence goes on from NC_134484.1 coordinate 119,087,904, forward strand.
CTGCATGAATAAATAGTAGACAGTTCCTTATATAGATAATATGCCTGCATGTGTGTAACCCAGCTTCCCCCACCCAATCTCACATACTGTAGGGTCTATCTTGGGGAAACTTGTGTTGGTTACTTCTTTGAGTGTGGTGCAAACCTGCTGGTAACATGGGGCCCTGAGTTTCCCGTGTGGTATTATAGGGGAATGACAGGACAGGCTTCTGGGGTCTTGCCCGAATCGTACTCACAGTGACAATGCCTCCATCTCTTGCAGCCCCCAGGTGTATGGAGAGAAGTCTCTGCAGGATAATCTCTTAACCTTCTTCCCAATAGACATCACTCTCAGGACAGAAGTATAGTAAAACACAGGTCTCTTTATTCTTTCTGTATTCAGCACAGCAGTCAGATCCCAGCTTGTAGGGCTTCCACCCTCAGGATGTCCCTGGACCTCACTCCCAGCCAAAGAGCACCAGGAGCAGTCCCAGCTGTTCCCTTACTCTCTGGTAAGTCTCCCACCGCTCCCCTAAGGGAGGGCCCACAGTGTACAGAACCCTGCACACTGCACTCGGGGAGATCACCCTCTCTCACGGTAGAGGCAACTGACTAAAAACAGGAAGTACAGTGCCTTAAGTACAGATCCAGTAGGAACCACCCCTGTGCCTCTGATTAGACACAAGGCCTGATTGCACAACCTTCTCTGACTCACTGCACTGCAATGTGTGGAGAAAACCCATGATTACTCCTGGCAAACCTACCCTTACTAGGACTTACTGCCAAGAGGAGGGCAGACCTATAGCCCAAAACCAATCAGGGCTGCATGTGTATAGTGTGATCTATGTACTGCACCGACACACTTTATTCGAGCAAATACCCGGTATGTACCTGGCAGATACCTGGAATGCGCCGCTCCTCACCTCTGACAAGCCCCGTTGCATTTGCCTTCCCAGCCTGGGTTCATGCCTGGCTGATGGGCGGCTGATCTGTTAAATGAGGATGATTAGGATTTAATAGGCTGCAATGCTTCGCGTGTCTACCAGATGGCATAAATTCATGAATTGTAATGCAGTGTATATATGTATACTGTGCAGTATTGCAGCCAGCGGGAATAAAATGCTTCAATCCCTGCCTGAAAAATAACTCAATGTACTCGGGCAGAAAACAGTCACAAACCTCAATACACCCGGGTATACCCGAATTCGTGGGACTAGCCAAGCTCAAATAAAGTGTGTCGCCAGTGTAGAAGAGACCTAGACCCTTTAGGTGGGTTTACACGTATACATCAATATGTAAACCTTCTGAGCTACAGTATGTGAATATATCTATGCATTAGCTTCTGACAGCCCTCTATCCTTTTACAGGGGAATGAGATCCTTTTAAATCACTGCATATATCACTGCCATTCAGCCATTGGCTATACTGATGCAGCCACCAGTATTAGAACACTTACCTGAGAAATTCCTTGGAGATTCTGGGGCAGTCTCACAGTAAATGCCTCAACATTTCTGTAAAATTCTTAATGGCCCATCGGATTAACACAGCAGGGGGTCCCTGCAGTCCCATTCAGTTTGCAGGGATCCCTGCTGTGTTAATCCTATGGGCCATTAAGAATCTCACAGAAACGTTGAGGCAATGTTGAGGCATTTACAGTGAGACTGCCCCAGAATCTACCCAGGCAGAGTTCTAATACTCGTTGCTGCATACTGTACATGCATATGTACATATTATTTCTGTATGTGTGGGCGTGTGTATTTGTCCTAACCTTGCGAGATTTTGACAGGGAAACAGTCAGAGGGAAGTTTTGGGTCCCAAGGTTCAGTATGATACATTTCTGAACCCTACTAGTTTCGCCAATGCTTTGTCATGAAACTAGTAGGATGGAGACTGTTTCCCAGACAAAATCTAGCAAGAAGAGAACAGCTCCCACGTGACGTGACGTGGAGAGACCAGCTGTAGAGTGGGAGAGACGCAGAACACTCTTTAGACCAGAGCCAGGCAAAGCTTGGACAGATTCCAGATGGCAGCAAACATATTTTGGACTGTTCCCTTTGCCCAAACCATACCAACACATTGTGAGTGCGAGGTGTATATTTTAATGTTTTGAATGTTTATTCAAATTTGTTGCGTAATGGTACTTTTTGCTGTTACCTCATATGTTCATGTCTGAGCTGACATCTATGGAAGAGAGGTGAGCCAAGCTGAGCCCAGCAGTCACTACATTCATTTCCCTCCAAGATACTACAAGAGTGGACCAAGGAATCCTTTCTTCTGCCTGATTTTTACTTGAATTCTGTAAGTGGGGTTCACTACAGCAGGACTCTCACAAACATCCTACAGAATACAATATATTTTTTTGTTCTATCTCTCCTTTGCACTGTAGGTTTGTTCCTTCGAAGTGTTTGCAAAATCTAAGTAGACCACATCAACTGCATTATCCTGTCCCTTTTTAAATATAGGCACCACATCTGCTTAACGCAAATCTTGTGGTACTGAGCCTGTGGAAATGGAGTCCTTGAATTTACTGAACTTAACTCCTTAAGAACTCTTGGATGTGTGCCTTATTTACTTTCATTTTATCAAGCCGCCCATGAGCTTCTATCTCAGTTAACCAATTGTTCGTTAATATAGAGGTTGTGGCTTCCTCCTGTGACACTACTATTGAAATTGATTCTTCCCTGGTAAACACAGAGGCAAATAATGTGTTTAATACCTCTGCTTTTTCCTTATCTCCAATAATCTGTTTGCCCATCTCACACTGCAAGGGTCGTATATTTTATTTTCTATTTCTTTTCTTAGTAAGGTACTTAAAGAACTTTTTAGGGTTGATCTTACTTTCTATTTCAATCCTTTTTTTTTCATTATCCATTTTTGCTTTTTCCACAGTATTGAACAATAAAATGACACTGTCTATTTTTGTCAACAGAATAAGGCAGAAAACAACACCTGATATGAGCAGCCCAGTACATTGAGTGCTATACATGGTGATAATTAACCGAGTAGATAGGGGGAGACAGGTAGAAAACCAAACACGCAGCTACTGTAGAAAAGATAGAGAAGGGCAGATACTCTAAAGCAGGATACCCTAAACTTTCTGTGCCCAAGTGCACACATACTGTAAGCGTTCAGGACAGAGTGGTGAGCACCAACAAATGCACACGTGCACATGCAGACACAAATGCACAATACACTTACAATACATACCCTGGGGGGAGACTTCCCGTGACGTACCTGTCCCACATGCTGATGTGAAAGTTGGGTCCGACTTCAGGCGAGTACTGGCTTTTTTCATGAGTGATACACGCTATATTATAGGTAGCCACTAACTTGAGTTCAGTTACTAAATTGATGATTATAACGGATAATTTTAACTTAGAACTAACAACGAACCTCCAGCTTGCTATATCCATTACACCTATGATATATATCAGGCTTCAACAGTTTAGGAAGCACTGATAAGGTAATGGGAGTGTAAGCTTATGTTCCTACTCCCCACTGAGCTAAATATGGCAGCGATATGCTATTGTAGTCCATATCATTCCAATTATATCAGAGTGTATTTACTGTAGATATTCTTAGCATACCACCTGGCAAATTGTAGGTAGCCCTATTCAATTGTACTATTTTATACACCCTATTCTGGGGTGTATTATATATATTATATAGTAAAGAGACTACAGTATGCAGTCTTTAGTTTATTTTGTTTTTTTTTTTTCTTTGTTTGCACATTTAACTCTGGCGATTGTTTGCCAGCAAAGCTACCTACTATTTATTTACACGCCAAGTGTAAGATTGTACAGAATATATAGAGAATCTATCTCTTACACATATAGTATTACCTATACCACCATGGATATATTTTTGTGACTTAGAAATATGTCAAAAATATAGGGACCACTGTTAGGACCCAGTACGATACTTAGCGTCCTCTAGGTAAGGGGTGCGCAAACTTCCTGCGCTGTGCCCTCTGCCTGGTGTCCTCCTTAGTTGCGCCCCCCCTCACCTCTAATGTGGCATCAAATGATGCTGCGGGGTCATGTGATGTCCTGCTCTCAGCGAGTGGCCTCTGTAACCGCTGCCCCCCCCCCTCCCTGGAAAGTCTCGTGCCCCCAGTTTGCGCACCCCTGTTCTTAAATTAGTATATATCTTATTTGTTTTTCTCTCTTTGGATTAATATTTGATCATTAAACTTGCTATTATTATTTAATTAGTAAAGGTTGAGTGCTCACATTAGGGATTCTTTTCGGTCCCTGTTTATTATTGGAAAAACTATAAACTATTCTTGTTTTGGAAACTTATTTTTTTTTTTTTTTATAACTGTAATTTTATTAGGTGTTCCGGTGCATACACAATAACACAATCCATTTGCTCTTGTAACTTCACCATTTCCTTATTTACAATACACTGAACATGACACACGTGACAGACTTAACAAACAAACAGACGTGACGTCAGGGTGACGGGGTGGGTGTGGGGAAAGGGGAGGTTGGGGGGTCCACGAAGCGACCTTGTCAACTGATGGACAGATGCGGCTCTCTTCTTCCGCCTCTCTACCGGTAAATTGCTTATACTAGATTGACGGTTCTATGGCTCAGCCGCTAGGAGTGGCCCTTCCTCATTGAGCTCCCTTGAACCTCAAGGTCTCCTGGTCGCTATGTGGTCAAGGATCCATTTGGTCAATGGAGAACGCATTTATAATTATCATTGCAAAATTGTGGTAACATCAACCCCCGGGATGTCTGTCTGGGCCAACCAAGGCGACCAGACTTTTAGAAAATTTGAGCCGGAGTCATTGACCAGACTCGTCAACTGTTCCATCCGGCACACAAACCAAATTCTGTTCCTGATTTTGGGTAAAATTGGTACATCCGGTTGCTTCCACAATGCTGCGATCGCAAATCTGGTGCCGTTGCTAAATATGATATCAATTTATGAGTGGCATTCGACAGCCCCCGGATCCGCCTGCCCACAAGAAACAGCCATGGGTCCAGGGGGATCTCCACTCCAATCAATCTTTGCAGCCAATCTCTGATTTCCGCCCAAATCAGAGCCACTCTCATGCAAGACCACAGCATGTGGCGTAAATCAGCTCGTTCTCCGCATTGCTTAGGACAAAGCGGAGAGTAACCTCTGACAAATTTGGCCAATTTTGTTGGGGTGTAGTACCACCGCATTAGGACTTTGTATGCGTTCTCCTTTAACGTGGTATAGATAGAGCTTTGGGCTGCTGCCTGCAGGATCCTGTCCCAGTCCTCGTCCTCTAATGTCTCCCCTAAGTCTGCCTCCCATTGTCTCATATAACTAAGTCGGGGTTCGTCTTTTGTCTCTGGACAGATCACTTCTCTGTACATTCTAGAGGTTAGCCCCCCTGTGTCCGTATCTCTGGAACACAGCTGCTCGAAATTTGTTCTCCTGGGCCGAATTGGGGCTTTGTTTAAAATGCCCTGATCTGGAGGTATCTAAAGAATTCTGTATTAGGCATGTTTTTCTCTTCTTTGATATGGTCAAAAGTTTTGATATGTTGTCTACCTTCCAGATCATTTAGTCTAATATACCCTGATTGAATCCATTTTGCGGAATGTGAATGATCCAGCCCTGGAGGCAAATCCGGATTACCCCATATGGGCGTCATCAAGGAGTGTAGCGTTGTGAGAGAACATCTATATTTGGTAGCCTCCCAAACCTTCAAGGAGTTCGATATAGCCTGTAGCGGAGTCTGAATTCTAGATCAGCTTTTTTTAGGTAACCATGTTAGGTTCTGCAGCTCAATGGGTGCACATCAATCTTTTTCCAGCGCCACCCATCTTCGGAGGTCCGGGTCTGAGTGCCACTGTATGATTTGGCTAATTTGGGCTGCTTTGTAATAGGCAAACAGGCAAGGCACCCCCAACCCTCCCCTCGAGGTTGGCCTCCTTGAGATATCTTTTTTTATCCGTGGGCTTTTTTATTCCAGATAAACTTCGTTATTCTAGACTGCAGCGAGAGGATATCATCTTTCAACAGGGGGGTCGGGAGGGTCTGAAAAAGGTATAGCACCTTTGGTAGAAGATTCATTTTAACACTGTGAATTCGTCCAATTCAAGATATGCCATACTCCTCTCATCTCCTGAGATCCTCCCTGGGATAATTTGCCTTATATAATGCTTTGACATCCCTTGTTATATATACCCCTAGTTATTTGATCATGGAGGGTTGCCAGTTAAAATTAAAGTTTAATCCAATTAGTTTTTCTATTGGTTTGGGCAAATTTATATTGAGGGCTTCCGATTTGGCCTGATTAATTTTGAACCCCGATATTTGTTTAAATTTCCCCAATATTGTGAACACATTGGGCAGGGAGGTAAGAGGTCTGGATAATGTCAATATCACATCATCTGCGTACAGCGCCACTTTGTGTGTCTGCTCTTTAACTGTTATTCCTGACACTTCTGGACATAATCTCAAATGTGCCGCCAAGGGTTCGATACAGAGGGCAAACAGCAAGGGGGACAGCGGGCAACCCTGCGTCGTGCCACTGCAGATTTGAAATTGTCCCGAAGGGAACCCCTAGTGTCGCACCCTTGCCGCCGGCCCTTCATATAATGCCATAATGGCTCCCAAAAGGCATCCCTCGAAGCCAAATGCCTCCAGTGTCCCCCTCAAGTAGGGCCAATCAATCCTATCGAAGGCTTTTTCTGCATCCAGACTGAGTACCATTGACTGGATGTTATGTATTTGGGCCAAATCAATCAGATCAATTACACGTCTGGTATTGTCTGCCGCTTGCCTTCCTCCAATGAACCCTACCTGATCTGGATGAATCAACCTAGGAAGGACGTTACCCACTCTGTTGGCTATAAGTTTTGAGAATATTTTTATGTCCGTATTGATCAAAGAGATGGGCCGGTAGCTCTTATTGTCTGCCGGGTCTTTTCCTGGTTTATAGATCAGGGAGATGGACGCCTGGAGCATCTGAGCTGGGAACGAGGCCCCTTGTAAGACCGAATTAAAGAGTTTTAACATATGTGGTGCTAGTAATTACAGATATTTTTTGTAGTAGAGGTTTGAAAAGCCATCTGGTCCTGGTGCCTTGGCTGGCTTGAGAGACTTTACAACTGCCGTTAACTCTTCTAAAGAGAAATCTGTCTGCAGAGCCTCCCTTTCCGCCCTGCTCAACTTTGGCAACTTTGCCCCTGTTAGAAATTCCCGAAGATTGTCCCTCATTTTTTGATTGTGTGTGACCTTACCTCCATCATAGAGCGCCTCATAGTAGGATTTGAATTCCTCTACAATTCGCCTAGGGTTCGAGGTAAGCTCCCCCCCCTGCATACGAATAGATTGAATATGGTAATTTGGAGCTTTATTTCTAAGCTTATGAGCTAAAAGGGTGTCCGGCCTGTTCGCCTTCTCAAAGAACCTACGTTTATTCCAGTTCATCTCCTTTTCCACCTGGGAGGCTAAACGTATGTTTAATTGGTGTTTTTTATCTGAAATCTCTTTCAGGGTAGCGTCTATCTTTAGGGTTTTATGTATTGCAGTAAGTGATGCCAATTTCTCCTGCAACTCCTTAATCTGGTGATCCTGCTCCCTCCGGCGCCTAGCCGCCAGAGGCTTCGGAGATCCCCTGAGGGTAGCCTTATGTGCCTCCCACAACGTGGAGTGTGATGTCACGCTACCCTCGTTCTCTACAAAATACTCTGTGATTTTGTCTCCTACCTCCTTCATAATGGCTGGAATTTTGAGTAACAGTTCTTTAAGTCTCCAGTTTTCTCCGGGTCTGTCTAGTGAATTTAACATGCACTGCAGCTCTATTAGTGCGTGGTCTGACCACGAAATATCGTGTATCCCCGTATGGGAGACCACCAGGACCAGTCTATTGGATACAAAGAAATAATCTATCCGGCTATATCGGTTATAGAAGTGGGAGTAAAACGTAAAGTCTTTAACCTGCTGATGTTGCTCTCTCCAAATATTTGACAGGCTCCCAGTCCTTGGGTAATGTTTAGTACGTCCTGTATGGGGGGAAGGTTTGTAGCTGTACACCTATCTAGGTTGGGGTTTAATGTCCTATTGAGGTCCCCAGCTACAATTATATTTCCCTTTGCTACTCTGTGAAGTTTCTGGAAAAAAAGGGGAAAAAATGCCGGTGCCGGATCGCATGGGGCGTAGATAGATGCCAACGTGAGGGGCTGACCTTGTATGGACCCCACGAGGATGAGGAATCGTCCTTCTTTATCTGCCAACGTTTTGTCTACTTGATATGTTATTCTGTTATGTATTGCTATAACTACCCCTCTCTTTTTTTCTGTCACTGTGTCTATGTGTACCGTTCTAAAGTCTTTATCCAGAAATTTAGGGAAACTGCCCTTAGAGAAGTGGGTCTACTGGAGAAAGATAATATCTGTCTTGAGGCGTTTGTACTCTCTAAAGGCCAACAGCTGGGCTGTTGAAGCCTTTGACATTATGTGAAATATACCTTTTTTCTTTATTCATCAAACTTTATGGGTTCCCTGACTCGCGTGCTTTGTTCTCTGGCTGTTCTGCTCTTTTCCGCCAGTTTCTTGTGCCTAACTCCGTCTTCTTCATCTTCTCTGTCGCCTTTCTTGTTCTCCCTGGATGTGGGGGGGGGGGTTGGGCTGGGGTAAGGCTGGGCATGACACACAAGGAAAATCCAAGAGGGAAAACACTGGGAAAAACATAACATGCATTCAATGACATATAAAACAATAACAATTTGTCGTCGGTTGCAGGGCCTCCCCATCCCACAGCCAAGTCCAGCGCCTTTGGGATGGCAACCCTCGTGGTCTCCCATCCACCACTTTCCTTTGCCCCCCAAAGGACTTTATCAGAGTCCAGGGTGTCCCTCCACCCCTGGGCCCGATCGAGACCCATGCTAACTCCGGGGTATGTGTCTCCTCCCTTACCCCGTGTCCGCACGCTTTCTTCACCCCTATAACTATGGATGGTTAACTTTTAGTTGCCTCAACTTGCCTGTGTTAGCCCTTGGATGGCTGGCTGCCTCTAACTGTCCTGTGCTGAAGACTTAACTGACAGCCTACCCCCAGATTTCTTCCCTGTCCTTTTTATTCTCCTTTCTCTATACCTGGCGAGATTCTGTGCTCTCCTCCTTTCTCGTGCCTCCCCTATCTCCGCCACTTCAAAGACCCATCTCCTTCCTCTACTGAGGGCCCTCTCTTGTATCAGGGATCCTCATCTTGCCAGAGTTCCAGCGTAGGTGTCTTGATCTACCTTCGTCTTCCCTACCACCTATTCTTATTACCTACCATTCCTTACTAGGGCCTCTCATCTAACTACTCTCCTCCCCCATCTCCCCCTTTACTTCTTCCCCCTGTAGTGTATGACCCCCTCCCTCTCTCATGTCTCCTGTCCACTCCCTTTACAGCTTTCCCCGTTAGAATCTGTCTCTACTTCCTCCTTCTCCGCCTCCGCCATGTACCCTTTCCTCTCTGCCCCCCCCACCTGCGTCCGCCCCCTGTCCCTCCGTTCCCCACCTTTAACCCCTCCTGTGCCGTTCTCCGCCGCTCTCCATGCTTCCGGCATAGTTAGGGCCACTCGCAGGGGGCCTTCTGTATCGTTCCGTCGCTCTCTGCCGCATCACTGACTATTGGTGCCTTGTTCTGCCTCCTCCAAGATGGCATCCTCCCGTCTGGCCCATGAAGATGACGGCTTCCGGTTTCCGGCGGCCGCCATTTTGGAGTTGTTCCTGCTGCGTGGAGGTTGGAGCGCGCGCTCTCCTCCCGCCTTTTCCACTCTTCCAGGTCCTGCGTCTCATGTTGGATGTAGCGAAGCGCCATCATGCCCGCCATCTTCCCCCCGCAACTCAGATGTAGATCGGAGGTAAGTTTTGCTTCTTTTTTCCCAGAGGGACCACATCTTGCTTCGTAGGTTTGTTGGAGTTCTCTGCAGCACCTCAGGGGGCTATTCTTCCTTTGTCTCCCTGTACCGGGGCTTTATAGTCTATGGGTCTTTTGATTTCAGCTATTTTTCAGACAATTCAGGCGAGGCAACAATTAACAGAGTAACCTTTTATTAACTTTAACACTGCCGAAGTCGCTGCTTTGGGCTTTCATTTCCTGCCTCCCTTGGCTCTAGATGAGCCTGCTCCCCCGCTCCATTCTGGCTCCAGCGTCTCCTCCCTCTCAGCTTCCTCTGCGGGGGCTCCCTTCAGACCCAGCTTGGCCAGGAACTCCGGGCCCTCCGCCGGATCCTTCATTGTAATGGGCCTCCGTTCCTCGCCACCATCAGTCCGAATTGGAAGGTCCATTTATATCTGATATTCTGGTCTCGTAAGACCTTTGTGATGGGCAGTAGGTTACGGTGTCTCTGTAGGGTGACCGGGGATAGATCTTGAAAGATCATAAGTTTATTTCCTTCGAACTCCACGGTTGTTAAGGCCCTGGTTTGGCGCAGTACTGCCCCCCTGGTGGTGTAGTAATGCAGCCAGAGTATAATGTCCCGGGGCTGCTCTGATTGTATCGGCCGGGAGTGGAGGGCTCTGTGGTAACGGTCCATGACTCGTGCCTCCGTTGGGCACTCCGGGAGCAGGGACTCCAACCAGCGAGCTACAAATTCCTCGCAGTCTCCTACCTCTTCAGAGACCCCCCTTAAACGGATATTATTCCACCGCTCCCGGTTTTCTGCGTCTTCCTGGCGATCCTTTAGCTCGTCGATCTGCCGCTGGAGTTCTCCTGTTTTCTTGTCTGTTTTCTTCACGACCTTGATGGTTTGATCCACCTTGGTCTCTAATGCATCTGTACGGGCCCCCAGTTTGCCAACTTCCTTCTTCACCTCCCTTATCTCGGCTTGTAGGAGAGACTTCAAGTCGTTATATAGTCTCTCAAACTCGCATCTTCTGACCGACAGAAGAGCTTGGTTACAGGCCCCTTCCTCCTCTCCCTCCTGCTCTGTGTCGGTGTCGGGGTTTGAAGCCGGCGCCATTTCTCCTGCCGCGCTGCCCGATCCTGCTCCGCTGAAGTAGTGTCTGACATCGGCAAGTTTTGGCTTCTTTTGACTCACAGTTTTTTTCGGGGCCATCCCTGCACGATTGGTCAGTGCTGGTCAGCTTTTTTATTTAATTTCGGGTGGTTTTGGGGTGTCTTACACTGTTTTTAGTATATGCGCGGTACAGAGCTAATTGCCTAGACTTCCATACCCGTGGCCGTCGCGCATGCGCCTCCTTGGAAACTTATTTTAGCACAAATATCATAGTTTTCACAACTTAACTCATCCACAATCTCTATAACATGCCAGAAGAGTAAAAAAACAAGCAAACACAATTATGCAGTGTCAGACACTACTATCATACTGTATTATATAAAATGAATATTAAACTGTGCAGATAACTGTGTTAAGTACAGTTTACATAAAATAAAAGAAATGTACTTTACTTTGTAGGAAACACTATTCTTTCTCACATTTGTAATCATTGGCTTGGTGCTGGACGGCATACATAGAAACTTGTACACCAAACTGTCAAAGCGACTGATAAATCTTTTTGACTCTCACTTCCGCCACCAGTCTAAGTTCTTCCAAAACTAAAGCTGTCTCACATTTTAATCTGGTCTGTCACAGTTACATATGCCTATAATATATATTATCTCTAACTGTGCATGCCATGTCTTGTATGTAATGTATACCCTGTTCATTTATGTAACTGTCTTTGTAACCATGTATTATTTGTCATCATAACTCTCTGCCCAAACATACTTGAAAATGAGAAGTAACTCTCAATGTATTACTTCCCGGTAAACATTTTATAAATAAATAAATATTTTCTCTCTTTTCATTGTCAATTTTTTTTGGCTGAACCTGTTGTTTATTTTCTTGGTCTTTTTTCGAAGGAAACAGTATGAGGAGATCAGACACAGATATCAAATAATACAATAGTTCATTTGCAGTAACCCTCTCAGCTACAGCCAATGCCTGAGATAAATATTGTTGAGGTGCTAAACCTTGGGGCCCATTTGTGACCAATTCTATATATCCACAATCATATGACATCATAGAAATTAACAAATTACAATTTGGTATACAATTTGGTAACAGTATACAAGTTGTGGACCTGCCCTGTCAGATTCAGAAAACATTGCAGTTGTCAATTTGTTGTTATACTTCAATAGAGCACTTTCCAAAAATTAACACCAGCATTTGATTCTAAGATGCTTAGACCTGAAACATTTAATTTCGCTGCAAGGAGATTAGTAAAAATGCCCCCTATTATAACCCTTAAATTGGGGACCCCCTAAAAACCAGTGGAAGAGCAAGGCTACAGGACATGAGAACTCATCTGCAACAAAGGGAAACAGCCAAAAACAAAGAACAACACCTTGATGATAACACTTGTACCTGCCCAAAGCACCCCCAAACCGTGCCACCCTACAGTATGTCCATATAACCTGGCTTGGAAACTGGGTGTCTGCTGAGCCAAACAATTGAGCCATCATGTGGGGAGAGCAACAGAGCATCCAACATTGACCTAGGATGTGGCATCAAGAGTTCTCCATGAGGTTATGATCACCGAAGGAACATAGGAGGAACAAATGGAAGCACCCTGCAAGCCTGCAAACATTTTGTATATACATAGTGCAGTAACACAAAGGCTATTAAAAGATTCCATGTAATATTTTTGTTCCTTTAAAGATTTATTAAACATGGACTCTAACTAATTCCAGTGCACACCACTCAATAAAGGCACACCACTTAGCAGGCATCCCCAATGTTGCTGTGCTGAGGAGATAAGACAACCTTGCAGGGAAATACTTGAGCTGAGAGAAAGCAACAGAATTCTGACTACCCAAAAATGTAGCCTCATTTATGATGATCTAGGTGATGCTGTGATCCACATACAGTAGGTTCCAGTACCTCAGAAAATCTACTCCTCTACCGTTTCACCATGACAGCCCACTACTGTTTGAGGAGGAGGAATTTGATGACACCACACATACAGAGCCAGGGAAGCTGAACAGTGACTGTGCCAACATTTGCACAGGCACTTCAACACTGGGTAAACCCATGGGTCATAGTACACCAAAGATCATCAAAGGTGATGAGTTAGCACAGAAAATCATTTCCCTGGATGACATGTCTTCGGAGTCATGTAGAATGATTGTAAGAAATTTGATTCCATGATATCATTATATTGTAATACTGTATGTATGAATCCAGTGTGAAGGCAAAATGCTAAGTATACATTATATTGTCTGATTTTCAACAGTTCTTTCTTTAATTCATATTATATTGTATATGATAGTAATCTAGTGGTTAATTGATCTTCTGATAAATTCAGATGCATTGGGATAGTATTTTTAGTTATTAGGGAGTGTAGCTGTGCTGAATTCTCTAGAGGAAGGCCCTGTGGGTGACATTTGAGTGACTTTAGACAACTGTGGTTAAAGCTGATGCAACCGAAAGAGGCTATACCATCAGGTTGGATTAATAAGAAACTCTGAGATCTTTCCAGAAGACATGCCATATTAGGTTATTCATTGTATGGAGGCATGGGCAGTTCCAAATCAGATACCGGTATGAGATCAGTTTCAACCTATAGGTCCTTATCTGGTAATAAAATTAGTATTGGCAAGAGCTGACAAAGGGATATTATCTGGATAAATAGCTAGCAGTGTGTAGCTAGTGGAAGAAAAGAGGGATTACAACAGGAGTAGGACAAAGGCATTACACCAGAAGGATGTGAAAGAGATAAAGGAGAGAAGATTTAACATCATGACATTAAGATCAAATACAAGGATTCCACTCACGGACAGAATATTATGCCACCCTTTGAGGATATTATGAGTTATTTGAACATCACCGCCATTTTGTACTATTTTTGTTTTGAGTATTTATCTTCAAAATAAACGTTTATTTTTATGTGCTGAGACCAGAATACTGAGTATTATTGAGCTGGGTTAATCGATCAAAAGTGAAATATGGACATTTTACAATAATCAACTACAGTATCTACAGCAACAAAGAAGAAATAAAGCTAAAAAAAAAAAAATGTCAGCAGCAAAGCCAGCGGGGAAACCCCCAATTTTGCTCTTCTCACGTTTAAAAAATATGTCCCCTGTGAACTGTAAAAAACATGAACCCATAATGGTAATTTTGACAGTTCTAGGGGAATGAGAGCACTGCCTGTTAAGCTCGGTAAAGAGATTGTTTCCCTCACATTGTCACAGTACGGGCTCTAACAGCAGGATTCTTAAAAGACACTCTTTATGCACTTCTACCGATGACCCCAGTATGGTATTCCTGTTTAATAAAGCTTAATGTTACAGTATTTAAAATAAAAAACTGCAATGTTTTCTTTTGTTGATGTTACAGTGAGGTACAATCTCCCTATTCAAACGTTGCTCTAATGACTTCAGGGCTTCCTATATTGAAATGGCACAATCATAATTATTATGTGTTTACAACTCCCTTCTATACCATGGATAATGAAAAAAAACTACTAGTCAGTGATTTTTGCAAGAATTGTAATTGCATGTGTGTCTCCTGTTATGGAAATGGATGTCAAGAAATTTAAGAAAATAATAACTCCCCAAAATTACAATGTAATAATAAAGTTAATTAACAGCAATAATGATCTAGAAAATGAAACATCTAAAAAAAACATTCCTACAGTGATTGAGCGGATGAGAGGACCTTCCAAACCAAGCATCTAAAACAACATATTTACTGTAGCCCCAATGCTTTCTATTGTACACTGAAATAGACATATCAATCTTGGTACTGAAGTATTTTATTTTTTGACATTTGTATGATTAAACAATTCATCAAACTCTGTGCTTACATGATTCCACAAATATTCAGTCAAATTATTTCATATTATTTTTGTAATTTGATACAGTTGAATGCAAATATCTTTTACTGAGAGTTTGTGATAAGTTTTTGAGCAGTTAAAAACGCAAGCGACAGCAATTTAAGCATGTATCAAAACAGTACTAGATAATTAATATATTCTAGTCTATATTATTTTTATGTAATAACAAAATAAGCATTCTGTAAGATTTCCAGTTCAGTTAATTATTATATTGTAATTAGGTTTGTATCTGGAATATAAAACAAATGCCACACATATGAATTATTCTGATTTGTAACGATTCTTCCTTAATACAGACTCTGTCACATACTTAAATTATTCTAGTAGTAAATTAATCTTCTCTGTAGATTCATTTTTACACTAGGAAAGGGTTAAAAGTTATAATGAGATTGCAGCTGATGTCTGAGGAACTGGGTGCCCTGTGGGTGACATTTGAGTTGCAATCAACAGACAGTTGCTATTGATAACTGATGATACGCTGAGGTAATCATTTTGATTAAAAGCATATTTAGATGCTGAAAAGCATATTTAGATACCAAGTTAGGACATAATACTTAAAGTAGGAGGAGTAACTAGGGGATTTTCTTTGGATAAATTCTGATAGATTTAGCTAAAGGAGCTGAGAGACGGGTTAACACCAGTAGAGAGGAGGAGCCAAGTTTAACAATACAATACCAAAATCAGACAGAAGAATAATACCAGGAAAATTATTATTATGCAACCATTTTTGAAGATATTATAACGTATTTGATGTCACCGCCAATTTTGTACTGTTTCTGAATGTAAGTACTTACAGAATCTTCAGAATAAACGTTTCCTCCTGTGTGCTAAAACCGGTATGCAGAGTTCTGTTATGCTGTTGTCAGATATACAAAAGACATGTGACATTTTACACATTCTATAAAGAAAACTTCAAAATTCTCAATGAATTTTAAGTTATGAGATATCTTCTCTCATAATCACCTGAAAAATCCCTTGAAGTTAACATGTTACACTTGCGAGTTAATTGATAAGTAATATTGGGGGCCTGGCGGTTTCAATGAAAGGAAGGGAAATTTACAAAATATGAAAATATTATTGTGTCTGTCTTACTCTCCACTGACTCAAGTCCCTGCCCGTTCAGCTCGTTTTGGATTACGGGATAGTCGGAGTTGCACATGCGCCATGCTTTCTCTTAGGCAACCGTGACACTTACTCTCAGACAGCAGGGACATGACACAGCACGCTGATTGGTCTCTGAGTCAGCTGTTGAGTATATGCCTTGATGATGTTACGCACCTGCATTTTTGCAAGTTTTGTTTAATTAGTTGATTGATTGGTGGGTGTGTCTGGCACCTGGGATATGGTATATAAGGCTCTCATTGTCGGTGGGGTTCTTTGCACACCCCCCTGAGGAAGATCCCATTGTGTGGATCGAAACATTGGACCAGTGTTATTTATTTTAGAATACAATTTTTGTGCTTACATCCCTGAGTGCTGTTGCCTTTTTTTTGCCATCCTTGCTGTTGGTAAATTATGATATATATATATAAAGTTATGGTGGGTAAAAAAAGTTACAAATACCCTCCACAGTAAAGCATATAGCAAATCAAATTATTACTGTGTGCTCACTTGCATGCCTTAGACAGGTCTACAACCCTGCCTTTCACCATTATCTCCCAGCACACAATGCTTCCACTGCAGCAATTGAGCACACAGTGCCACCTTTTGCATCAAAACCATATGACATGGTCCCCTATAACCTCATGCCTGCTGCATATCACAGCTTTTGAGCACAGTGTGGGTTAAGATGCAAAAAAGTGATGAAAAAAATATTACTTGTGAGCACAAGAGATATTTTTATTTGCTATATCCTTTATGGTGGAGGGTTTTTCATCACCTTTGTCACCCACCATAACTTATCGAATGTGGTGAAACCTAATCAGTCTTAAAATTGCAAAACCAATGCAACCAGCATCACTGATGAGACCCAAAAGGTTGAAAGAGCTGTCTGAGTAGATTTAATGGCTTTGTATCTTAACCCAGGCTGTGCTTAAAAACTGTGTAATGCAGCGAGCATTAGCTTATAAGGGTTCCATGTAAAAATGGATTTGAGGCAAAAGGTGACACTGTGCGCTCATTTGCATGTCATTTCCCAGAATCCCCTGCTGCAGTGGAAACACTGTATGATAGGTGATAATGGCAAAAAGCTGGGTTGCAGACCTGTCAAAGACATGTGAATGTGCTCACAAGTAATATTTTTATATGCTATGAGATTCTAGTTCCCAAACTCAAATGCTGGAAACACCTGAACTCTTAGGCCTCTCAGTATGAGATGTTGTTCTAGATACCTAATAGTGAAATTCTATTCCACCTTACTTTTGTTCTCATTTCTGATAGTAATTTTAATGCCTTAACTTGATAATTTTTCTAGGAAGAACTTTACAACCTCCACCCCCCCGGCCAGGACCAGGACAGTGCCAAAATAGCCGCAGAATACCTAACTCAATGCAACCTCCCTTCCCTGTCAACGGAAGAGCTCGAGTTCCTTAATCAAAAAATAACTCAGGAAAAGCTGTCCCAAGCCATTAGCTCTCTCAAAATAGCTAAGAAACCGGGCCCAGATGGGTTCTCTAATGCATATTATAAAAAGATCGCAGCATCCCTTTCCCCTTACCTATTGGATATGCTCAATTTATTCTTAGATGGGGAACCAATCCCAGGTACAATTTCGGCCGCCAACCTTGCCATCATCCACAAGGAAGGACAGGATCCGCTACAATGCGGTAGCTATAGACCGATCTCCCTACTCAACACAGACCTCAAGCTTTTCAGCAAGATCCGAGCAAACAGACTGAACCCTATTCTCCCCAGATTGATTCATATAGACCAAGTGGGCTTTGTGTCAGGAAGACAGGCCTCTGACAACACCCGTAAAATTATCGATATCATAGACCACGTCCACCTTAACAAGTCCCAGGCCATGATCCTAAGCCTTGATGCCGAAAAGGCATTTGACCGAATCAAATAGTCCTTTCTCGACCAAACCATGCTCCTGTTTGGCTTCTCGGGACCGTTCCTCGAGGGGGTACGAGCCCTCTACAACAACCCCACCGCTCTCCTAAAACTCCTGGGTGGGCACTCCAACCCTATAGCAATCAAAAAAGGAACCAGACAGGGTTGCCCTCTATCCCCTTTACTATTTGCCATATCGATAGAACCATTGGCAGCCCGGGTCAGAGCCGAACCCAGCATAAAAGGCATTCCAATTGCAGATAGGGAGTATAAAATCTCCCTCTTTGCCGATGATGTTATTTTGACCCTGGCCGACCAACATACCTCCCTTCCCAATCTGCAGAAACTGCTTGACCAATTTAGTCTAGTGTCCGTCTATAAAATAAATATGGACAAGTCCGAAGCGCTTAACATTTCCCTCCCAGACCCTATATGGAAACTCCTGCAAGCCAACTTTAAATATAAATGGAATAACTCCCACATTAAATACCTAGGAGTAAAAATAGCTAGCTCATACAGCTCTCTATATCAAGCTAATAACCCCCCCACCCTGTTCCGCCAGATCAAAAGAGACCTGGAGACTTGGCATACCCCCCAGATCTCCTGGTTTGGAAGAATTTTGTCCACTAAAATGAACATCCTCGCCTGCTTATTCTATTATTTTCAAACTCTCCCAGTCCCAGTCCCGCTAGTAGAACTATGAAATATGCAGGCTCATATCCTCCGCTTTATATGGAGGCAGCGCAGACCAAGGGTGCCGAGATCGGTGCTGTTGGATTCTAGGACGAGAGGGGGCTTGGGGGCCCCGGACGTGGTCAGATATTACCAGGTGGCCCAGCTGAGGCAGGCTGCAGTCTGGAAAAATCCCCCGACCTCCAACTGCTGGTTGGCGATAGAAACCCATCACGTGGCCCCCACGCCCCTCCCGGCCTTACTATGGTCTCAGACTCACAAAGAAAGGAGGCCCCTGAGACTTGAGCTTGGGGCGATGAGGTGCACGTGGTCTACTTGGACTAAAGCCAAGGGGAAACATGGCCTAGCTTCATCCCCCTCACAACTCACCCCCATCTTCGGGAACCCGGACTTCCCACCCGGGTGCTCTCGTACCCAATTTGGTAAATTCCAGGACCTAAACATCAGAGTGGTTGTGGATCTGCTGTAAGCCGATGAGGTTCTGTCCTTCCAAGAGCTAAAAAACAAAATCTCCTCCCCAGACCTCCCCATATTCGAATACCTTCAGATAAGGCACTTCCTGAGAGCCCTATCCCCAAACTTAAATTCCCAGAGCGTACTAGATTCGAAACCCTCTGCCTGAAGGGGGAATACCAGAGAGGATTAATCTCAGAAATTTATAGAACAATATAGGCCCCCTCCAGTCCCCCGCGCATGCATATATGCAAAAATGGAGTGCTGACTTAAACATCCCAATTGATCTGGAAGACTGGGAGGATATCTGGGAAGCCACCACCAAAACATCAATTTGTTCTTTCACCAAAGAAAATATATACAAAATCCTATTCCAATGGTACCTAACCCCGAGTAGACTGAGCCAGATCTTCCCAGAGACTACAGATGTGTGCTGGAGAGGATGTGGTCAAAGGTGGGACATGCCCCATATTTGGTGGGCATGCCCAGAGATCCAGAGGTTCTGGACCAGGATCCAGAGTCTCTTGATGGAAACCCTGGGACTAGAGGTCCCCCTGGACCCCCTGACGTACGTGCTGGGAAAACGAATTGAAGACCGCCCCGTCCCTTTGGCCAGACTGACCTCAGCGATCCTCACGGCCGCTAGATGCTGTATCGCGGTGGCCTGGAAACAAATAAAAGCCCCCTCCAGAAGAACAGTAATAAAGAGAGTAGATATGGTCATGAACATGGAGAGACTGACAGCCATGCTGAAGCAGAGAATGCCTCAATTCTATCACTCCATCACTACTACAAGCCCTGGTCCAACTCTGATGCCCCTGAGCTGGGGGCCCGGGTGCCCCACCTTCCACAGTCCCCGCTCCCTCCCCCTCCTCCCCCCCCCTCCTACATCCCCATGCCATTCCCAACTATCCACCCGACCCTCGTCCTTCCCTATCTTTTCACTACTAAAAGAAGAAAAAGGTTTATTGAGTGTCTCAATCTACTTCACTATCGTATGCCTACTGTATGTCCCAAAATTATTTATCATGCTGTGAAAGTTAACTTTATTTTCTACATGTATGTACCTTGTAAGATGCCAATAAAGAAAAAAACAGATATATTAAAAATAAAAAATAATTTAAAAAAATCGAAAATAAAGTGACTATACTGTGCAGTACTAACGTGATGTTACTACATAACATGACCAAATAAATATTATATTAAACAATGAAATACCCAATTCAGTGAAAAAATTGACAAAAAAATAGTGAAGTGAAAAAACTGTCACATAAAGTCCAAAAGGATAAAGTCCAAACGATTCCACTAGATGGCTCAGAGAGATGATAAAAGCTCCAAACAACCAGATCCTTTAGAGCACTCTGCAGCTTCTCAGCATTGGTATAGCCACCCACTCAATTACTTAAAAACAAAAGACAAAGAGAAGCGCAGGTTCCATAGCGTATAACTGTGTAAAAAAGGGATACATTTATTATAACAAGCTGTCCCAAGGAATTGCACTTACAGGATATTAAAAGAACAAATACATTGGTATTTCTCTCCAATGTACTGTATTTGTTCTTTTAATATCCTGTAAGTGCAATTACTTGGGACTGCTTGTTATAATAAATGTATCCCTTTTTTACACAGTTATATGCTATGGAGCCTGCGCTTCTCTTTGTCTTTTGTTTTCTATATTATATATATATATATATATTTGTGTGAAAAAGAGGGTTATAAGGTCATTTCCAAACAATGTAAAGCTATTGAATCATAAGGTATACTTAGTTGTTCACACATAGCTTCTCCTTTTTGGCTTTATTTTTGTTAAATAAATCATGATGGTGTAATATGTCATGTGTTGTTGTTCATCTGAGGTTGTATTTACCTAATTTTAAGATTTCTAAGGAACAGATGATTGTTATTATGTCATGATATGTAAAACCATGGACTTCAAAGAGGGTGTACTTTCTTTTTCACACCACTGTATATATATATATACAGTACATATTCGGTGTACAACGCTGCTCCAGCTTTGATCACATTCTGGCAACACCTCAAAACAGTATCTGTGGGACACCAGTAATATCATCAGCCTGCATCTAGTGTGATGGCTCTGCTGTCTGTGATCGGGTCGCATGTGCTGCGGATGCCATAACAATGATGTGGCTGCTAAAGGTCTTTGTGATCAGCTTCCTGCACTGAAGAGATCAGCTGGTTATTAGAAACACCCCTATCATGATGTACCGTGTTTGGATACACAACTAATGTCGGGGGTGAGCCGTGAAATGTCTCTAGCCTTAGTTTTCCTGCACTGAAGTGATCAGCTGGCTATCAGCTACGCCCCCATAATGATGTGTAGGCAGTGATTGATTGCATTGTTGATGCTTGGAGCACGCTATTAGTGTTTCTCACGATCAGCTGCTGGCACTGATGTGGCCATCGGCTGAATAGCCACGCCCCCATGATGAGATAAGGCAGCAAATGGCAATGGAGCTTATGCTGTGAGCATGCAAAATTCAAGCAACTGGTTTCCTGTAAATTGCAACATGTCTCCTGCTGACTCCTCACTCCGTGAAGAAGCCGCAAGGTGAAACACGTGTAGAATGGGAGACCATATCAAGTGTTTGTGATTCATTATTGACTCAAGGAATTACTTTTTTCCTGGCTGTGCAATTCTGCTCCTGCTGAAATGAGGGGAAACTCTGGATTAGTTTCTCATGTGATCTGACTCAATTTTCAATGGACTATGGGCTCTATGCAGTAAGCGTTGATAAGGGTTTTTTCGCCATTTTATAGGCAAAATTGGGTTTGAGATTCAGTAAGCGCCGATATGTGCTTGATTTTGGCAGGTTTCGTAGCCGATAATTGTGTTATGGCCAGTCTGCTGTCGATAAGCCTGTTTTTGGCACTTATCGCCACTTTTTTAAATCGGCTGTATTCAAGTAGCAAAATCAGCTTATCGGGGCTGATCGGCACTAAGAAATTGAGATGTTATGGCCAATTTCTCCCGCCAACTAAAGTTGGCAAGTTGGAGGGGAGAACGATCGCTAAGGCTGCCGGAACGGCACTTGGAAAAAAAAAATCATCTGCACATCAATGGAGTCAATGGAGCGGGGAAGTATAACATTATAGTACTGTTTACGTTCCATTGCTCACAATACAAATGTGATTAGCATTACAGTGTGGGGGGCATTCACTGCATTGTGTCACACCTGACGTGTATTATTTGATAAACATTGTACTTTTAGATGTTTTCATCATTTGCGTGTCACATTACTCATCATGTGATGATGTCTCAAGGGAAAATCCTATACTCAACTCTTAAAGGAGAACCTCACATCATATCACACATTTTACTGAACTGAGCGACAATTCTTTATATGATGTTACACATGTCACACATTTAACACATACACCGTATATTCATGTTGCTTTACATTACACAATGCTTGTAATGTGTAACGCATCTTTAAACTTTCATGTACATCTTTCTTCTCATGTTTACCTGTACTTTGGGTCCTCCCTTTTTTCATGACGTCACTTATAGGACACTCAATCACATTGCATGTTCACATTGTAACCGTTGCATTACAAGCACTTCAACCTAACTTATACACACATGTACAGTAATTAATCATTGTGACACCTTTCAAACTGATTCTATAGCAACTATTCTCATTACATAAATGTATGCATATGCACACGAGAATTCATTGTTGTGAACATGTGATAATAACATGGCTAATTACACATGTTGCAGCAAACATTTTACACGTCAATCTCAGGCTTTTTGTCTATTTACATGACTGTTGCGTTCAGAAGTGTTACATGCATTGCACATTACACTAATAATTTTCAAACAATGTTTGTACAAAGCTTCACGTTACATCATTGGCAAATATCATGATTGCCTGCTGAATACACAGAACAAAGAATTCTTTGTTCAAATGGACACAGCTTGTGAGCAAAGTACTTTAATATGTTAATGTAACACCTTGCTTTTTACTATGTCACCTGACATCATCACATACCTATTTAAAGGACGCCCATTACCTGCTCATTCACAGCTACTCATTTCAAAATGATGCGATTGTTTAGGAGACGCAGGAACATTCTTTTGCACGAGTGGCTGGCTGATGAAGAGAATGACATTGGGCAAGGGAGGGACAGAGCCAGGGACAGTGACAGGGACAGGCACGCGGATACGACAGGGACAGGGAGAGGGACAGGCCGAGGGACAGGTAGAGGGACAGGAGATCAGAGGAGAAGACAGAGGAGACAAGTTGTGCCTCGTCCGCGTGTGTACAGGGAGAGAACCCTGTTAGATGGATGAGTGAGGAGGAGATAGTCAGTCGCAATCGTTTGAGTTCAGCAGCAATATTATCTCTTTATGAAGAGATAAGGGGAGATTTAGATTTTGTGACAGCCAGAGGTCGTGCAGTCCCTGGGCTTGTTAAAATGCTGTGCTCATTACATTATCTTGCTTCCGCGTCATTCCAGACAACTGTGGGCATAGTGGGCGGGGTCTCGCAATCTACATTCTCGCGGGCCTTTACCCAGTTTCTCTATGCACTCAATAGACGCGCTAGGAATTATATTCATTTTCCTACAGAGGCGACAGAGTGGCTGGAAGTCAGGAATGGCTTTTATAATATAGCAGGGATACCATGTGTGCTGGGTGCAATCGGTTGCTCACATGTTGCTTTGATTGCACCTAGTCAGAGTGAGCATGTTTACCGTAATCGTAAGCACTACCATTCACTGAATGTACAGGTGGTATGTGATGCCACGATGAGGATAATGCATGTGGTACCCAAATTCCCTGGTTCCAGTCACGATTCCTCTATCCTGAGGAACACTTCAGTCTTCCATGCGTTCGAAGAGGGACATTTTGAACATGGTTGGCTGCTGGGTGAGTACAGATTTGGATGTTGTAACACAAAACACATTTTTCTTTAGGAATGTTTTCATTGTAGAATCTTATCACTAATGTAAGCTTATGTGTGCTCCATTGATTATAGGTGACTCAGGATACGGAATTAGGCCGTGGCTCTTGACTCCGGTGCTAAACCCTCAAACTGAAGCAGAGGAGAGGTACAATGCAGCCCATATCTCTACAAGATCTGTTATAGAGAGGACATTTGGCCTACTCAAGACCAGATTTAGGTGTCTCGACAGAACTGGTGGGGCTCTTCTATACAAGCCTCAAAAAGTGTCTGATATTATAATTGCCTGTTGCATTTTGCACAATGTGGCACTCAGACACAATGTACAATCAGACATAGCTGAGCCTTTGGTAGACGAGCATCCCACCCATGTAGCTGCTGAAAATGAACAAACAGCCAGTGGTGGCCAGACACGCCAGAATCTCATAAATTCCTTTTTTTCTTGTAAGTAAAAACATATATGTTCCTAGTACTACTTTTATAGATTAATTATGTTATATTAACAATAATGTTTCTTTATATAACCTTCTGTTAGGACACAGATGAATATGGGTTGCACACCTTTCTTTACTCTGCTGTGTGCACAAAGGGATGTGGCACCGGTATGTTATTGTTGCACAGGTTATATAATCCCTCTTCAATTGTACATTAGTTGTGTGTATGTGAATACAACTGGGGTAACAAAGCAGTAATATTTTAGCATTGTGTTGTTCCTTATGCTAACACAATACACATAGTATGGCCATAGTCATTCATTCTTGCAGTATGCTTACATACAATGTTATTGGTGCAGTGTAACATGTACATCCATATGATGTGTACACCAGGCTGCTTTACATTTTTAATGTCATTAAATATACATGGTGTTGCACATTTAACACCAAATACACACTTTGCTGTGTTGCTTACGGTACTGAAGATGGCATGTCAATGTTTGCAATTTATATATTGTTCCATTGCATTATAGGTATATCTCTAGTATGACTGATCATGGTATGTATATTTGCTGACATCTGTCATAAGATGTGCCTACCTCAATATTCTTTTAATTATTTTAAGTAAAAATCCAACATATTGGTAAACGATAAATGTGACATACATGTACTTTCTGTATCATGTACATGCATTTAGCTACTAATGAGGTTTAATGTGCATTGTATTATAAAATGATTACTCCCATTTCATCACATTTAATGTATGTTCCCTTATAATTTCCATTAATGTAATATAGAGGTGTTTGGAGAGAAGGGGATAACTGTAGATATTTTTTTACTTACGGGAGCTCATTAATCACGGATGCAATTGACTGATCATAACACTCCATGCATGAATGCCTGTAATCACAGCAATGCGTTGTACATCTTATATTTAGCAATGTAGGTGATTATTAATGCTGTACATTATTTGTCAACATTAATTAAACATTGTCACATGTGTATGTATAAGTCACACATGTGTGTTGATGTGACCTACATGTAACAAGTGTCAAACTGTAATCAAAACCACAATTGTGTCAAAAATCTTACTGTAATTTTGCATTAATAATTACCCACAATCACAATGTTCTTAATATATTTGGAATGTCATTGACGTCACTTCATCATTATCATGATGATAATTAACAAGTATTCTCAAAATATAAACGTCAATCACATGCACATTAGCATAGGCACACTTTTTAAGACAACTGTTTGTGTCTGTATCAATTTGTTTATGATCCATGTATAACACCGACAAATGATAACAACAGGTTAATAATGGTAGGTTATATCATCATATTGACTGTACTATTTATGTTTAGAAAGTTTAATGAACACAGTAAACTATACTTAGTTTGGTACATGAAATATACACATAAACGTACTTCATTAAATGATGTTGATGTAATATTCTTAACATCATGCATTGTAGGGGACCACAACATCTTGGCAATAACATTATTTGCTACAGTCCCAAACCATTTTATCAACATACCCATGTAACAAGAGATTTTTAACAATAAATGGCTAGTTGGTTGTAAGTGTCCTTTGCATTGGGAGAAGGAGTGGCTCAGTGAGTAAAGACACAGACTGGCACAGAGAGTTTGAAGCAGGGGAGACTGGTTCAATTCCCGGTGTTGGCTCCTTGTGACCTTGGGCAAGTCACTTTATCTCCCTGTGCCTCAGGCGCCAAAAAATAGATTGTAAGCTCCACGGGGCAGGGACCTCAGCCTGCAAAATGTCTCTGTAAAGCGCTGCGTACAACTAGTAGCGCTATACAAGAACATGCTATTATTATTATTATTATTATTATGACAGTTTTGACAGTCATACGTTCCATTACACAATAGAATATACAAATGTGTTAGCAGAGTGGGAATGGTTGTTATATATAAAACACACCATGCCATAAAATGTTAGTACTAATTAAAGAACACTCAAGAAAATTTCTAGCTGCACTCTTTTGCAACATCATTATGTTCATTAAGTGCTTATGCAATATAGGCATAAGGGTATCACAATTTTAATTATTTGTTAATAAGCGCTGCAAGCAATATAAAATTAGTTCCATATGTAGTATAGTAGTCGGTGGCTCCTCCTCACAATCATCTCATGAAATCATACATTGATCCGATTGTATCTTGCCCGACATCTCTGAAATACAGCAAACACATGATGATCAAAGATGGCACCTTACTATATAATTATTCGTGACAACGCGTTACACATCTCTATATGATTGTGTACATACACACATCACTCAGTTATATGTTAGAAGTACAACTAAACATCATTATGTATTCGTTTGTAAAATTAGTAGCACGCATAACTATGTATATGAAATTAACGTTGGGTGTATACTTAAAAATGTGCGCGCACATCTTACTGTGCGCACGCACTTCACGCTTGGGTCGACTAAGTGTTAGCGCATGCGCAAAACAATGCGTACGTGGTGCGTTCAATACATGTTGTAAATACCATTAACCATAAAATATTTCTTTCTAATACAATGAAGGAGAAACTACATTCGTTCTAAGAGACTACATCTGTATTCTTTTTAAACAGACGTGTGTGGACAGAAAGCACGGCCGATAACACAATGCGCAAATGCATTACGTGTGACGTCATGTTAAGCCAGCGTGAAGCGCACGCAAACACTCCTCCCACTGAATTAACATTCGGCTAACGCCCAGTGCACGCCCACAAACACAGATGCGCACGCATGACACAGTGCAGTTACCGTAACTATAACAAAACAACACAGCCAATAGGCTTTGACGCGCGCACGTCGCTTGGGGGCGGGACTTACATCCGTAATCCTTTTTAAGGACACCTTGGCACATGACAAGGGTCCCACGTCATACGTGGTCGACCGGGTTTTTTTGTAAGATGTTGCATGATAAAAAAACAGGTGTGTGTTACAGTTATGGTAACATGTTGCTAATATGTTTAAAGGGATGGGAAACTACGTATATTTATTCCGTGAGCAATGTGTACTAATCTTTCTGGTTCTACTATATTGTAATAGGAAACAATGTGTTTGTGATCGCTACATGTTATGCAGTCTGCAATGTTACGCTGTATCCACGCATTTAAAGTAAAAATGGTGGTTACAAAAAAAAAAACTTTTAACGCTGAGGCAAGGCATAACGATTGTTATATTTACCATTCTTGTAGAAGTAACACTTTGTTTGCCTGCAACTGGTCGCTCCAGAAAACCAATGCATTTGCTTCCATGGTTGACCCAAACGCTGAATCCTGTATGACACACATCTCCTCCATGAGGCGCTCATAGGAATCGCCACTGCCTTCTTCAAACAATTGGTCCGGAGGTAGGTTCATTTCTTTGGTTACCCATTCCAATGCGTTTGCAGCAGAAAGGCTTGGTAAAAAATCATAGTAGTTATGTTCTTGTAGAATGTGTGTTTCAGGAATGGAGGGTGCAGATATTGCAGCAGGTATCGATTCACACGGAACAGTAGTAGCGGATCCATTGCTATTGTTATTAGGAATAAATATGCTATTTAGCAGTATATATGTGCCGTGTTCCACGGTGATTTTATTTTCCTTAGCATTCTGCCAAAAACCATACCTTTCTTGTAGCTTATCCTGCACACGTTCAAAACATTCATTAGTTGATAAAGTGAATCTTACAGAGGATTTAAAATTTCACGCCCGCCCAGGTTCTTGGTAATATGGGTACTTTGTTCTAATCAAATCATAGATTTGGCCCACATTGGCTTTCTGTTCCGCAGTTGAGACGATCGCCTCCGCTATCATCCTTTTATACCCTTTTTGTGGATGGCTGTTTTGAATCATATCGTTAGCCATTGCAGCTTAACAGAAAATCTGACTGTACTTCAATGTTGTCTGCTCACAATGCTCAAACTAGTAGAATGTTATCTATTTAGTGTCTTTCCATTCAAGGTCACAAAATGTTTCTTCTTTTACTCCTGTTTTCAAGCACCAATTGGAGTTGTACAAATAATTGGTTCACATTTGTGGTTTCTGATAGGCATTTCAGTGTGAATGCCACATAAAGCTACTTTTATCTACTTTCTCAAAACAACTGTACAATTTTAAATAAAAAACACTGTGGGTTGAGGAAAGAAACATTGTACGCTTTATGAAAATAGTGCTTACACAGCCATATAATGAAATACACACACACCTGCAAATGTTGTAATCTTTTTTTGTTTTCATACATTTCAGTGTCTATTTTTCAGTCTGGTTAACTCCCTGACTGCATCAGAGTTTAAGTAAGTGTGTATATGTATGTATATATATATATATATATATATATATATATATATATATATATATATATATATATATATATATATATATATATATATATATATATATATCTGTATCATAAATATATAATATACATATAAATATTTATTATATATTATATATATACATATAAATATATATTATATATTATATTATATATATATATATATATATATATATATATATATATATATATATTACAATATACATATGTATATGTGTGTAAAACCAAACTTTTAATGTGTGTGTATATTACAATATTTAATGGCTTATATGTAAAGAGGGATTTTAATATTGGTGTGATTTATTTAAAGGTTTAAATAATAGAGGCTTACAATGTTGTATGGCCTTTGACATTGGCTTGTGAGCAATTGTGATTTACCATCAAACAACGCCTTTTTTTAATTGAGAAGGCCTGTAGTGTTACAACCAATAATATATCTATGTAATACAGTTCTACACAGATCATATTGATGGCAGTAAGTAGGCCTTGTATGAAACCTATTTAAATGGTGATAAACATGAGTGAATTAAGTGATTAATAATTGTTTAAGGCCCATACTGTTATAGGCTCACAGTAAGTATATTTCACAAACTGTAGGCCTGTATTATTACAATACTGTGTTTTCACAAGGAAGCATTAAGTGTATGTTTTGTGAAAATACATGTATACCAGTTAGATATATACACACACTGTGTGTGTGTGTGTGTGTGTGTGTGTGTGTGTGTGTGTGTGTGTGTGTGTGTGTGTGTGTGTGTGTGTGTGTGTGTGTGTGTGTGTGTGTGTGTGTGTGTGTGTGTGTGTGTGTGTGTGTGTGTGTGTGTGTGTGTGTGTACATATATCCATACATACTACATATATATTACTAAACATTCACAGATATGTTATTGAAAACAGAACTCATAAATGATTAAAGGACAACATTACAATGTTCAAGCTAGGTGAAGGTAAGTAATATTTGACAATTAATCCTGCTGTACATGGACAATAAAGATGTTAGCAGTTAAATAGATGTGTGTTTTTAATTGCATGTGAATAATATTTACATGCAATGATTACATCAAGTAACATACCCAAATACAATGTTTTGCAGGTAAGTAAATGGCAGCTTCTCTAAACATAGCAACTGGGTCCTGGTGGACCATTACTGAGCAGATGATTAATACATAAATATTCATAACACCATTCATTAGGACTGTTAACATTTCCAAAACTTCACGTGTACAATGACATACTTGAATGTTTGGAAACAACAGGTCTTCAGCATACATAAAATATTCATTAGATAATCTGAAGTCAACAAAACAAGGCCAAAGACATATTTACTTAATTATAAAATGTATTATTTTTTTTCCTTTTGAGAGCGAGTCACAGGCCTGCTTGTTGTCTCTTGGATTTTTCTTTTCCGTTTGGCTACAACTTGAGTCACAACAGAGCCACTTTGAGTGGCCTGTGGCACTTCACGGGCAGGGCTTGTGGCCAGTGACTGTTCACGGGCAGGGCTTGTGGCCAGTGACTGTTCATGGGCAGGGCTTGTGGCCAGTGACTGTTCATGGGCAGGGCTTGTGGGCAGTGACTGATCACGGGCAGGGCTTGTGGCCAGTGACTGTTCATGGGCAGGGCTTGTGGCCA
Organism: Ascaphus truei; assembly: GCF_040206685.1. Lineage (NCBI taxonomy): Eukaryota > Metazoa > Chordata > Amphibia > Anura > Ascaphidae > Ascaphus > Ascaphus truei. The sequence goes on from NC_134484.1 coordinate 119,118,179, forward strand.
GTGACTGATCACGGGCAGGGCTTGTGGACAGTGACTGATCACGGAAAGGGCTTGTGCCCACTGACACATGTGAGCAAGTTGGTACACAGTGCACAACTGATGGTTGGTCCGTTTCATGTTTGGGTTTTTTTGTTTGTGTCCAAAAACTGGTCAGTAGTAACTGCTTGTGTTTTTTTGTTTTTGCCGCCTCCTTTGTAGGTGTCAGCTCCAGAATTTGTACAGATGGCAGCGGTAGGATATTGTCAGGAACATGCACAGAACTTTCTGCTACTTTACCGGTAACATCCCTACCTGGGGAATGAACATCAGATGCATGGGGTGAAAAATGACCACCATGTAAAGATCCTTCCTGTGATGTGTTAAAGTTGAAATTTGGTACTGTAGTCATTCTCAAGTAATTAGCTTGGGTTTGCTGAACAACTAATGCTTCTAATGACGTGTTTATTTTTTGCAATTGTTTAGGCACTTCAATGAAGACTCTGTGGAGATGTGACAATTGTGATATTGTTTCTTCCTGCAGTGATATCATCCTTTCGTGCACTCTCATCAGATCTGAATGGCGATGATTTTCAGCTTCAACAATTTTTCCCTCAGAAGCTACTATTGCATCGTATGTGTTACTTGATGGACGATTTGGCTGTGTAACTGTTTCAATGGGAACCTCTTCATGGTCACTTGATTGCATTTCTGTGTCTATGGCGGCATCATCATCATCATCTTCATCATCATGTTCTAAAAATAAATGTACACATTATGAAATGGCATGTTAATCTCTGCTGTTTTACTATGTAATTATACTGTGTCATAAGTAACACCTAACATGTTTCCATACGTTTTATAACGTCACATTAAAAACTACCTTGACTTACGAATAATGTTTGGACTCAGTATGAAATATGAATGAATGAAAACTTGCTCTAAACTCATAACTCTTACATGATACTTAACATCACAAACACAATACATGTTGTCTTAAACTTCATTTTCACTGACACTAAGTAATCCTATTTAAAGAACATGTGCAAAACAAATCATGAACATGACAACATAACATATAGTAGTGCACATATTATATGGGCACCACCTCATACACTCACCTTCTAGGTGTGTTGAGCTGCATGAACCAGGTGAAGACACTTGTTCCGTCTCAGGTGACACATGTCCTCCAGGGGCAACTATATATAACAATAACATCAGTTGTACATTTACATGTGTAAATATTGAACAAACAGTTATTGTATGTTCTGTATTTATGAGTAACTAACAGCATAAGTTCCTTAACCGAAAATGTGTGTGTGAAAGTGAACATAAATAGTTGTAATAACAATGTACATGCCTGTGTACTTAGAACTTTTGAGTTCCCTAACATACAACATAGTATGTTTCTGCAGTAATGCGTTAGGATAAATTGATAAAATTTGTACATACAAATCATATGTTGTGTAGCCATATCAGTATCATAATGTACATAACTATCATGAGATGAACATTCACAATGGTTATCATGAAGGTGGTCATATTGCAAAAAGATTCGTTTTTGGTAGAGGATATGTGTGGTACATTAATAGAAGCTGTGGCACACCTGAATGTGGCTGTCACTCAACAACACAACACATGCAGTGTGTGATAATGTGTTGTTGATATCAGTTGAACTATAGATATGAGTGAACGAATGTGTGACGTACGGTTTCATAACTAATGACTTGTTGGGGGATTTAGTACCTAGAGTTAAGCTTTCAAATGAGTGTGATTACCTTCAGTTTTGCTAGTCAGGTTGTAAGAACGGTATTCCCTTCCCCAAAAACCCTAATCAGGCAGACCTTTCAATTACTTCAAACAGGTGAAAATGGTGTGAACTAAGTTGACCGTAAGATGACCCTGTAATTTGGGTGTGTGCTGAACCCCACCCCCTCTGTTGACGTGTATGCTGTGATGACATATTCATTGCAGCTGCTTTAACACAATGGTAGAGGAGCTAAATAGTCGTCTGCAGTGTGCAAGTTATGAACACAATGACATAACATATGCTACGTGTGCCTCATTATGCTGTCTGTATATGACATCAAGCAAAAATGGACCTTTTCCTAAACAACTATACATTTGTTAGTGCAAATTATGTTTGTAGGCCGTTGCATGCAATATATTCGATGCATGATTAGAATAGGCAGTAATGTCGTGTTTGTAGGAGTAAAATAAATAATATACACATTTATATTATACATATTTATGTTCTGTACCAGTAGCTAGTAATAATTTCTCATTAGCATGTGTTACACATGTGTGCTACCCTGTTGTTCCCCATCTTCGCCCACCATCAATTGCTTCCACTGCAGCAATGCTTTTTGGGAAATCACATTTAAATGACCACGCAATGGCACGTGGTATATTAGTTACTGCTTTTAGTAGGACTACAACATATATGTCTATTTTGAGATATATATATATATATATAGAGAAACAGACATATACATATATAGATGTAGGTATGCTTATATTGTGAAGACAGTATAAAAAGCAGCGGAAATATGTTGAATAACTGTAAGCAAGGACACGCCTAGTACAGTAAGATTTCTCACCTGGTGGAAATTGTGAGGGATAAATTCCGATGTCCCGGTCACCGGCCAAACCCTCCACGACGACGGGAAGTAATTTTCCCCGAAGCAGCTCCTCCAATGGAGTTAAGATCAGACATTGTGGTGGCGGGCCACCTCCAGTGCGAGAAGCATGCACGCGTTGGTCTTGTATTTTCTTTTTCAATTTTGACCTAATATCGTCAAATCTTTTGCGACAATTCAGCTTGTCCCTGACACGATTCCCACACGCATTGACACCAATTATTATTGTGTCCCACATTTCATTTTTGCTTGAAGAACTTGTCCGCGCTTGAAATACAAACAAAATATATGACGTTAATTCATAATAATAGAAGCACCAGTTTCCGACACTGCTAGCTGTTCCAAGAGATAGCAAACATGCTGTTTTAGGTGTAATATGTGAAGCACATGAGCATTCACTACTAAACCTAGACATGTAAGCAAGCTTGCATTAATATTGTATGCAGTTATCGCAAATTGAACGCCTGTGTTTAGTTGTCCTTGAAACGCATGATAAAAAGCTGTGTTTACACAATAATTAACATAGACAGATATTCTGTACCCCTATTTGAATATTAACAAAACTCACATGACCTAGGATCACATGTATTTGAAGAATAAATGGAAAGGTACACTTACCTACTAAATGTCCATAGAGACTGTCATAGTGCTCCAGAATCCCAGTGACAAGAGATCTATTTTCCTGGTCATTGAAGCGAGGATTACGTGGCTTCGCCACACGTTTCTTCCGAGCAGGTTTAGGCTCAGAGCTTGGCTGCTGCTGATTGGACTCTCCTTGTTCCAATGGAAGAGACTCTAAAAGCTGGCCACCAGCAAGCACGCCACCACCAGACACCCCATCAGCAACTGAGCCACCAGCAGCACTCCCACTCCCACTCCCACCAACAGCACTCGCACTCCTAGCACCAGCACTCCCACTCCCAGCAACAGCACTCGCACTCCCAGCACCAGCACTCCCACTCCCAGCACCAGCAGTCCCACTCCCAGCAACAGCACTCCCACTCCCAGCAACAGCACTCGCACTCCCAGCACCAGCACTCCCACTCCCAGCAACAGCACTCCCACTCCCAGCAACAGAACTCGCACTCCCAGCAACAGCACTCACACTCCCAGCAACAGCACTCGCACTCCTAGCAACATCACTCCCCTGAACAGTACATTCACTCTGACGCGTACTCGCACGAGTAGCACTACCACTCACACCAGCATCACTCTTCCCACGCTTTGCGGGCATACTTACAGCACTCACAAAAAACAGAAAACAAATGTACAGCCAATCACACGAAACACTTCCACATAGAAAACAAGACAAATATGTAAACAAAACAACAAAGGACAAAGCTTTCACAATACACAACAAGTCTCTCAGTCAATATGCAAATATTAAATCGCCCAGCTCTGTGCGTCTCTCTCTCTCTCACTCCCAACAACACAGAGAAAGATTAACAGTACACGTTGCCTTTAAATATGGCGCGCTATCCAATACATGCTGGCTTCGCCTGATTCAGCAAGATTTTTGATTGGCGAACGTAACAGCACCCCGCCACGCACGCCGATACACCTGTGTGTGATCGGCAAATCATCGTGAGAGTGGGCGGATTTGTTTTCGTCTTGATTTTGAAGGGATTCAGCACTTACTGCATACAGAGAGGAAAAATCGCCAATAACATGACTAATCGGTAAGCTTGCCGATTTCACATATTCGTCGCTTACTGCATGAGGCCCTATACCTACACACTTTTATCAAGGTGGACAAGTATACATCTCTTTCTCCCCTCCTGTGTGTGTTTGGACGACCATTGTATACATTGCTGTGTATTATTTCCGTTATAATTGGATTTTCACTACATTTATCCACCTATCAAGGTGTTTTTTGTGCATTACTCAATTGACTATGGTCATGGAGAATTTATTTTTAGTTTTTTCAATGATTCCAGTTAATTTGCTGGTTCTGAGTGTAGCCAGGTCACCCTTTGCCCCCTGCGTCCTCCCTCGGAGCCTCTGTGGCCAGGATCGATGGCGGGTGCTGCCGGAGGCAAGCGGCAGACCCAACGGCCATTCCGGAGGGTGGGGGCCGAGCAGTGAGCGCACCGGAGTGCAGGAGATCTCCGGCGGCTCTCGCGCAGGGCGCCGCCATGTCGCGCTGGTTCGCGCATGCGCAGTAAGCTCCCGGCGGGCCAACAGAGTCGCGCATGAGCAGGACTAGGTAGGGAGTTGAGACAGCTCTTAGAGAGTCGCGCAAGGGCAGGAAAGAGTCGCGCGAGAGTAGGGACAGTAAGAGAGATGTTGTGGTGGCCATTAGGGGTGAGTGCAGGCGCAGGGAAGGCGCGCACGCGGCACCAATGTAATTACAGGTGCCCCGGGACTACAATTCCCATAGGGCCTAGCAAGGGAGGCACCAGGTGCCTCATAGGAGCCAATAGGGCTGCAAGACTGCCAGGAGAAGCAAAGGATACATTTTGCGGGCTTGCAGATGCGTGTTCAGTCAGAGTCAGGAGCAGCCCAGAGAAGGAGGTAGGGTGCAGGAGTCAGGGACTCCCTGCACTAGGCCAGCGGCCCTAAGGTCCAAGTTAGCCCTGATTTCCCTCCACGTTAGTGAGTGTTGCCAGTGATAGCCTCAGGTTAGGGACCCTGTCACTTGCTGTAGTTAGAGCTGGGGAATAGAAAGGGACAAGTGGGCTGAGTGTTAGTCTGCAGAGCGTTGCTGCAGGCATTAGGTGAGGTAAGCGACGTGAGACAACTGGGGGGTTCATAGCGTTAACCAGTCCGGGGAGCCATAGCCCAGGGTCCGTGTTACAAGTGGCGTGAGGCAACTGGGGGGGTTCATAGCGGTACCCAATCTGGGGAGCCATAGCCCAGGTCTGCGTTGCGCGTAGTATGAGGCAACTGGGGGGTTCATAGCGGTAACCAATCCGGGGAGCAATGGCCCAGGGCCCGTTTTACGTGGGTGCAGGGACCTACCTGCATAGGATAGGCAACCCCGCAGGCCCTAGGAGTTTTCCTTAAGCCACCTAAGAATGCTGTGCTGTAGGGACGGCCTATAGTACAGTCTGTGTCACGTTGTTATAGTGTTAGGTAGGGACTCAGTGGACGCTGCGGTTCCAGGGAAGGAGTTCGGGCTCAAGTCGGGGCCACAGAGAATAACTCAAAGTTGGGATCAGACGGATTCATCGCACGTCTGACCCTTTGTGAAGTGTTGCTGATCCGAGCACCAGAGTGCTCGGCAGGTACTATACAGTTCTAAGTGCACCAACGGGCCCTTAGTGTAATTGTGACTGCGCAGTCACCCATTGCCTCTCTCTGCAAGAGTGCGGGACATTGGGTGGGGTTCTTTGGACACTGGGTGGGATCACCTGGTGTTGGGGAAGCGTCCTGCGAGACGTCGCAGTAAGTGTCTCTTCGAGAGAGGGACACTGGTTATGTTGGTCTATGTCATGATATGTGTTATCTTATGTTCCTAAGTAAATATTATCAGTTATTATATATCACTGTGTGTGAGTATTGATTATTTGTGATTGTCCTGCGAGGAACCACCCCCCCTCTGGTGGGAGCCATCGCAGGTGGAGGCGCTGCATCGTTGTAAGTGAGTACCCCTAGTATAATTGCCCCAGGTTCCCCGTGGCGGAAGCTCAGCCCTCCTGCGAGCCAACAGGTAAAGCACCACACAACTGGTAACATTGTATGTTCCCTTGCACCCCACACTATATCTGTGATTGGGGGGGGGGAATACCCGTTCATGAGTCTGTTAAATTATTATATATGTGTTTCTGCATGTGTGGATTGTATGAGATATATTGTTAGATCTATTGTCAGTTCTGTCCTTTGAGTTCTATGGGGCTCATTCACTAAACTGGGATAAGTGGCTTAATGGATGTAACAGTAAATGCCCTTATTTCTCGATATTGCCGGATTTGCTATTCACTAAACCGCGATAACAGTGCATGAGCATACATTAACGGCTTTTTGACAAGCTTTAACACTCTGACCAAATAAAGTCGCATGAGAAGCCAAAAAAGAGGCCCAAATCCCTTTTTTTTGTTGCGAGAAACTGCTATTCACTAAGCAGTGATAAACTTATCGAACTGTAAAGTTTTGCAATATTTTGGTGCTAGCTAAATGCTGGTGCTAAAGATTTTGCAAGATGCATAAAAGCCCTTTACCCTTTAAGGTTAAAGATATGCACAGTGACAAGCAATGCATTTTTTGGAAAATGTTTTTTTATTTAATTATTATGTATTTTTGTTGATTTTTTTTTTTTAATTCTTACGTATTTTTTTTTTTTTTTAATTGTTGTTGATTTTTTTTGACTTGTATGTTTTTGGTGCTTGTTATTTTTTTTAGGTTGCCCATTGACTGCCATAGTGGCAAATGATGCCCATATTATGGGCGTGGTGTACTTCTGTGCCAATAAATGGGAAGAGGGTGTGGGTATTTGCCCCCAGGGAGGGTGGTTATGCCTTCCAGGTGGATAGCGGGGGAGGGTGGTTAACCCCTTTATTACTATAGCAGTTACTAGCCACTAATGTGATTAAGGGGTTAGAGGCCATTAGTTTGTATTTTTATTATACTGTTGCTGCCTACGGAGACAGGGACATGGAGGACAGTGATGAGGATGGCCTTCATCCTGGCAGGAGTAAGTAGAACTTTTATTTACTTCATGCTGGCTGGATCATTTTTATTTTAAATAGCCAAACAAGTTTTTATCCAGATCTGGATAATAGTAATTTTGCCCATTACTGTAATGCAATGGTTGTTGGGGGAAGATGGGGTGCCCATTCATTCCCATTTGGGTTATATTTGGTCCCATTGAGGACAAAGGTAACACACTGGCAATAAATGGGTGTATTGTTTAGTATTGCATTTTTATTTTGTTTAAATGTTTATTGTGTGTAGGGGGTGGGAGAAAGTGGTATTTGGCCCATGGTGGGCGTTTATGCCTACCAGGTGGGTAGCTGGAGGAGTTAACCCCCTTCATTACCTTAGCGGTAGTAACTGCTAAGGTAATGAAAGGGTCAACACCTTCCGCATAACCCCCCCGCCAGGTCTAAACACCCACCATGGGCCAAATAGCACCTTCTCCTACACCCGCTACCTATAATAAACTGGGCACTGGTCGTTAACCCCTTCATTGCCTTAGCAGTTAGCCGCTAAGGTAATGAAGCTACCTGTAAATGTATTTTTATTGCATAGGGTTGAAGCCAGGGGTAGCCGGTGTTAAGGGGAGGGGGGTTAGCCCTTTAATTACTATAGCAGTTACTAACCGCTAAGGTGATTAAGGGGTTAGTGGCCATTAGTTTTTTTTATTTTTATTATTGTAATGTTCTTGCCAACGGAGGACAATGATGGGAAGGAAAACTAGGACTGCCTTGATCCTGGAAGGGTAAGTGCAACTTTTATTTACTTTATGCTGGCTGGTTTTATTTTGAATTGGCAAATGCACAATTATCATTGTCTGGATAATAGTAATTTTGCCCATTACTGTACTGTATGTGTTGTGGACATGGTGATTGTTGAGGGTACAGGGGTTTGGTGGGTTGTGTATTGGTAGGTAGTAGGTATTTTAATGTTTTTGGGGGGTAGAGGGATTGGGTGAAGGAGGTATTTGTCCCAGGGTTGGTGTTTAAGCCTACCAGGTGGGTAGCGGGATGGTTAACCCATTCAATACCATAGAGGTTACTATGTGAATGAAGGGGTTAACTCCTCCTGCAACATTCCTGGTAGGCTTAACCACCCACCTTGGGCCAAGTACCCCCTTCATTCACCCCCTCTACCCCCCAATAAAAAGGCTGCTGTGCCTTAACCCCTTCATTGCCTTAGTGGCCAGCCGCTACGATAGTGAAGCTGCTTTAATGTGATTTTTACTAATAGTGTACGGGAGCAGGGGGTCTCCTGAGCTGAACCACATTGATTTCAGCCTTGGGGACCCCTTACTTCCCGAGTTACAGGCCCTGTTATGGGGTTCCGGTATCGTCTGCAGAATTTAAATCCCCCGGTCACGTGACACGGGCGGTTTTAAAATGGCAGGGATACCGAAACCCCATGTATCTCAGGAAGTAAGGGGTCCCCGAGGCTGAAATCAATGTGGTTCAGCTCCGGCGACACTAGTATTAAAATTTATATTTAAACTGCTCTATCACCATGCATGGAGATACAGCATCTCCGTGCAGCTCTTCCAGGCTGCAGTTATAACAATCAGTTTTTGTGCGATAAAACTTAGAAAAAAATTTGAAAAAACAAGTCGTCAATGCTAAATTTGTTTTACTGAACTTTGCAAAGATGCTGCTTTTTCTTAGTGAATACCATTTTGACCCACATGTTTTATAGTGCAAAAAAACAATGCAAAGTCGATTGACAATTTCATCACTATTAAGTGAATAGGCCCCATAGACAACTAAAAAACAAAAACTCTCTTGTAGTACCCCCCATAATAAATCATCCCATCTAATCAGAAAAACAGCTCATACGCATGCAAGTGGACAATTCTAGCAAAAAAAGTAGTGTCAAAGACACCAGGACTAGCCAGTAAGAAAAAATTATGGTTGATTGGAGGAGAACATAAGTAAAAGCAAAACTCTGAGCAATTGAAAAATACTGGGCCCTTTACTGAAAGTGAATACATAGCACTTAGAGTGAAAGATACAGTACAATAGCAATCAGATGCTGACAATATCTGGAATAAAGGCAGTCCAAAATAAACTGGGAGTAGGATATTTAAGTAGCCTGTGCTTTCACACAGTGAAATGGGATATCATCTGGCGGTCAGCCCGATTCCATAAATAGATCTCTGCAGATTCAGACAAGCAGATGCAAGGTAAATGGTGCGGGAGAGGTGAAACAAGCTGCCCGATGATCATTTTGCAAGTCGCTTTTTCCGAGGGCTCTGTGAGAAGAACAGGAGCTCACAAGGTTTCAATAGTTTGTATGTGGAGGCCAGGTTCCTATCAGATGAAAGAAGACATCATAATGGCATCATATGACACAAGGTATTAAAGCTGCAGACCAAGCAATATCCTACATGTGTTTTTTTTAATAAAGCAATTCTGTACTATGAGAAAATATGTGTAACCTTAATTTAAACAACTCTGAATGAAAATTTTAATGCATTATAATGTAACAAGCCTTTTTTCTTTCTATAACAACCATTTGCAGTCATTTAGTGAACACCCGAGCCGAATCTTTGCCAATTGATCACAGGAGAACAGATTGATTGGCAACTGAGCGAATTACTTATCATTGTGTGGATTGTATTGATGCACATATTAAAGGGGAAAAAATACAATGTAAAAAAAACCATCAGCTTTGACTGCTGCTTTAATTGTGAAGCAAAAATACACATATCAGAACATAGTTATAATTTAATAACAGGTGCATAATAGGGAAACTTGAAGGTATGTTAGTTGCAATGTAGCAATCCTTAAATAAAATAGAAAATGTAACAGTATGGAAAATAAAGGAAAACAATATAGACCTACAGTTTAAATCCTAAAAAGTGCATAGCGTTCAAATAAAAAATATGGGCATGGTTTACCACTGTGCCAATAAATTTGTTTATTGGCAAATGTTTTTTGTTTTTTATTGAAATTTAATGTATTTTGTTCAGTGCTTGTTTTCTTATTTGTAGCTTGCCCATTCATTGCCATTATGGAAATCCATGCCCATATTATAGGCATGGGTTTCCACTGTGAGAACTAATGGGTGGTGGGTAGTTTCCCCATGGAGGGTGGTTAGGCCTATCTAGTGGGTAGCGGGAGGTGGTGTTAACCCTTAATTAGCATAGTAGTTAATAACTGCTAAGGTGACTAAGGGGTTGCAGGTCAGTAGGTAGTTTTTTTTAATTTTACTGTCTTTGCCCACTGAAGATGAGGAGGATGCAGAGAAAGACAAGGAGGATGAGGATGGCCTTTATCCTGGTAGGGGTAAGTATAACTTTCATTTACTATATGCTGGCTGGGTAATGTTTTGTTTACATTTTATTTTCTCATTTGGAAATGCGCATATTCTTCCCCTGAAAAAGCGGATCAATCCGCGAAACGCGTAGGGTGACATCATACACCCTGCGTCTCGGCGTCTTGTGCGCTTGTTTACATACCTCCTGATCGAGATTCCCTGTAGCCATGCCAGTACTAGCCCCTTTTGACTGCAAACTCTCTCTCTCTCTCTCTCTCTCTCTCTCTCTCTCTCTCTCTCTCTCTCTCTCTCTCTCTCTCTCTCTCTCTCTCTCTCTCTCTCTCTCTCTCTCTCTCTCTCTCTCTGAGAGAGAGAGAGAGAGAGAGAGAGAGAGAGAGAGAGAGAGAGAGAGAGAGAGAGAGAGAGAGAGAGAGAGAGAGAGAGAGAGAGAGAGAGAGAGAGAGAGAGAGAGAGAGAGAGAGAGAGAGAGAGAGAGGCAAGGCAAGGCAGTCTGTAGCTAAGTGGAGCCAAGGTTACGAACAGGAGAGGTCTGAAGACGCGTGAACCAACTCCCCAGCTGATGGAGGCCCCTTCTGAACACCCAGCGGGTCTGGGTAGGAGAAGGAGAGGGCATCCAGATATTATACCTGAAGCGGAGGAACAGATATTCAGACAACTATTTATGCGCATGACCTACTTGCAGTTTGTAAGTAGGATACAGATAGATGCCGGATGCAGAGTGATTGATGTCTATTTGTTCATTTTTAGCTTTTAGTTTTTTTGTCTTTGTAATAAATAGTCTTTTTATCTATTTTTAGTGCTTGCTTAATTCATCTTGTATTTTAGTTTTGTTTTTGTTTCTCTGGTCATAGGGTTATATGTTCCATAGCATTAGTATATGTGCTGTATATCATAACAATATCACACTATTTTGTTTTTTCATTTATTTATTTCTATGTGCTGAGCAACAGCTGGTTCCAGTATTCCTACAAATTTTGGACATTTGAGGACTTTTTCAGCATTTTTCATTGTTTCCGCACGGTTGTAATTGAGCACTTTCAATTGTTGTAATAATATATGATTATTGTGATTTATATTTATATCACTGTATACAGAGGTTAGGGCGCCCCTATTTTCTGTTTTTCCATGGTCTATCACTTACTTTAGGTAGTTAGTGTTTTTTAGGAGGCAGCCCATGTCATTTTGATAGAGAGTTTATTGTATATACAATTACTATATTTCAAATAGCGCTACACAGTTCACACTTTTTCCATGGTTTATCACTGTGCCAATAAATTTGTTTATTGGCAAATGTTTTTTTTTTTAAATTAAAATGTAATGTATTTTGTTCAGTGCTTGTTTTTTATTTGTAGCTTGCCCATTCATTGCCATTATGGAAATCCATGCCCATATTATAGGCATGGGTTTCCACTGTGAGAACTAACGAGTGGTGGGTAGTTTCCCCATTGAGGGTGGTTAGGCCTATCGAGTGGGCAGCGGGAGGTGGTTTTAACCCCTTAATTAGCATAGTAGATAATAACGGCTAAGGTGGCTAAGGGGTTGCAGGTCAGTAGTTAGTTTTTTTAATTTTACTGTCGGTGCCCACTGAAGATGAGGAGGATGCAGAGAGAGACAAGGAGGATGAGGATGGCCTTTATCCTGGCAGGGGTAAGTACAACTTTCATTTACTATATGCTGCTGGATAATGTTTTGTTTACATTTTATTTTCTCATTTGGAAATGCGCTATTATCCAGATTTGGATAATAGGGATCTTGCCCATTACTGTGTCGTATGTGTTGGGGGGAGACCTTTGTGGTGGGACAAATGGGGTGGGATGGTGAGATTGAGTCAAGTGAGGAGCATAATGCAGATTTGAGGGTGGATAGCGAAGAGTTCAGGGGGAGAGAGCAAAATTATGTCAGTGATGGAAGGAGTGATGAGGTGAAGGAGGTAAGGCAGGATGGGTCAATGGAGTGGAGGTTTCTGTGAAGGATGGGATTGAGTGGGGGATGTTGATGCAAAGGATGTTGGAGAGGAGGTGATCATCAGGTGAGACAATGTAGGACATAATAGCAGGCTCCGTCACCATTCTGACATCCCAGCATCAGTGTGTGCAAGCAGGAAAAGCAGGCACTTCAATTTCAGCTCCGGTTGCTACCGCAGCCAATGGAGCTATCCCTTAGTGAGTGCGCAGCGATATTGAGCGAACAGAGAATACTGTACTATTGTGCAGTTCTATTAGACTAGATTACCAGGAACCTCTCTCCCCCTCATATGATGTTATAAGAACTTATTTCAGGCATACTGCTATCCAATATACTCACTTACCAGGCTTATAGTGCATTGATCACTCTCAGAGATACACAAAGTCTATAATACTATGTGGTAAGATAGGAATATGTCACTGGAAATTATTCATTGAGGGAATACACTTTGGATACCCTTACAATTTCTAGTCTGCAACCATTAGCAGATAGACCAAACTTTACCTTCCACATGTTTATTGCTCATACTGTACTTCATCCATTGTTTCTGAATTTTGTCACACTTTTACCCCTGTATTTTTTATTTATTGTATATATTAAACAGTGTAATTAATATCTATATTGGTATTTATTTTATTGTAACTAATTAAAAGTTAAGTCTTAACCTACCTCCAATATACTATTAGTTGACTGAGTGCAGCATACAGTGCTTTTCTCTTCAGTTGCTTTAGATATAATTATTTATATAAAATAAGGTGCCTAGCTAACTTGCTCAGCTGAATCCAGGTCTTGAATTGCTCGTCAGTCCACATTCTCCGCACTATTCTGGTGGTCATTCAAAAAAAAAATGACATATATCTGAGCCAAAGCTTCCACAGAGAAGGATAAGCTTCAGCTTCACTGTTCCTCACAGCAGGAGACTGCAAATTATTCACTGTACTATCAGTCTTAGCAGTTGTTGAGTATTGATACAGTTGCAGGACTTCTCATAAAAAGGTAATATAATATACCATAAAGATAAAACATAAGCAGGTAGTATGGAGAGGGGATAGTCCTTCTTCATGGTCCTAGATATCAATAAAACTCACTTTACTTCAGCAGTTAGACATCAAATGAAAATTTAAGATACACCATAAATTGATAAAATGTTATCAGAATTGTACTATATTAGTATTAAATTGCTCCTGATGACACACCCTCAATGAATCTGCTATTTTTTTATAGCATTTTGTAATCAAATCTGGTTGGTGGTGATGTTATTTAGCACTTGTGGAGCCTCAACATAGTGTAGCTACCCTTTAAAGCAGCCATTTTAGAACATATTAATCATTAGTTCTGTATTGTCAGGATTGAGCTTCAGCCAGTTCAACTTCATCCATGTCGTCACCTCGTCCAAGCAAGCTGTTAATGTACCAAAGGCCGTCCCTGGGCTGCCTTGGAAAAAAATGTAGATCCTTGTGCCATCAGCATACTGATGACACTTCAGGCCATGCCCAGATGACTTACATACACGTTGAACATACACATTGCTTGGATAGCACAAACACTTGAGGGGCCCCAAAGTGGACATGACCCATTGGTGATACATGTAACACCCCCCCACCCAATCACCCAGTCACCCTAGCCCCCACCCAGTCAGTCACTCCGCTCTGTCACATCTCCCCTTGCTCACCTCCTTCTCTTCCCAAGAGTGGCTGTGTGCGTCTCTGTGGGTGGCAACTCACCGCATTCAGCGGTGTCTCCCCTCCTCACCAGTAATGCTTAGGTTTGTCAGCAGCACTCCATTTTGCTGTCCTTGCCTGTTCTCATGCCAATGCACACAAGCAGGTGTGCAGGATCTCCCCAGGCACAGCTTTTCACTCAAAGAGTTGCACAGAGCTTTCCAATCAGCCTGATTAGGTCTCTGTAGCTCACAGACACTCTTGGGAGGAGAAGGAGGTGAGCAAGGAGAGACGTGACAGAGCTTTCCGAGTGATATTGGGAGACCATCAGGTACACAGTACCGACACTTTCCTGGGAAGCGGTGCTGAGCTCCAGGTGGAGGTTTGTGTTGTTTATTGTGGGGTTGGAGGACGACTTGGCACGGAGCCAGGGCACTGCTGTGTCCAAGTAACTGGCACACTGTATCAGAAACCGTCTGCCAGCAGCGTTAAGGTCCCCTTTCCCAATTGACTCTGAGACATTAAGAAACATTGGTCCCAATATAAGACTCTGAATGTCCCCCAAAAAAGCTCAAGAATATCAAACTCCTCATGTGCAGTGATAAAGACATTGTGGATTTATTCATATGTTCCTTCTCTTGATCCTTTTCACAGTGAGTCTATTGTATATGCAACAAAGTTGCTTGTCTGCTGGCATACTGTAGTGCCCACGGTTATTCTAACACAACCCAGTGGCAATCGCTAAAAAGACCCTGGTACACCCAGGTACATGCTGGATACATGCCTTAAACTTGTCTTAAACTAGGTTGAAGCATATATAGAACAATGTTCTGTTATATACAGTGCTCTAATGAGTCAGATCATTGGTAGCATGTGTATTTAAATAGATAAGCTTGATTGGAGAGAGTTCATGATATGGGTGACCAGAGAATCAGTGAGTGCTGGTAAGTACAGGTGAATAGTGCAATGAGACACACATATGAAGTCCTGGCAGGTGGTATAGACGGGGAAATAATTGTCAAATCCCACTAATCTTCCTCCTATTGGGACTATGTCTCAACACGAATAATAACCTGTAATGCACATCTCAGCAATAACCACATCTTAAGCCTGAATGGTAAGTACTCATGTCTGGTCACCCGTTCTGTCTCCGTTGGCGTGCATCACGCGGTGTAGCAATTGAAGAATCCCAGCACGGTGTAGAAGCGGAGCATAGCCGATCAAATGAGGGATTAGTCTGGGTTTACGGCATATCCGTTGAAAAAAACTTTATTGAATGAACAACAACATATTGCAGGAAGGTAAAAAATGGAGTCCTCTTACGCATTTCACGCCTGGGATCGCGGTTCGTTAGAGAGTACTGAGTGGTGACATCATCCGGTATACAGAATATCCACCCACCCTTGTTGAACTACTGCATGCATCAGAGGAGGCACCTTACCATCTACTGAATGTATGAGTATTACTCATACAGTACATGCTTATATTATATCTCTGTTTGTGAGTGCGTTTTTTATACTTTTCAGTCCTATAAATTATTGTTATACTTTAATACACTAGGAGTGCGTCTTTTTCTTGTTTTTTTTTGCATATATATATATATATATATATATATATATATATATATATATATATGGGAAAAATTAGACAGCGCCTGTAACAGTGACCACCCGAATTGCCGTATCACTGTGACCAGATGACCAAGATAAATAGAGTCAATATTAAGCACATTAAATGGTACACACAAAATCAATCGCTAATATTTTTATTATAATTATATCTTTTCATAATATTTATTATACATTATGTATCACACACATTAAAAACACTTTAAATGTAATTTACTGGACTGTTGGCTTCTTGGTTTGTTCTCCTTTTTTTATTTTTCACAATCATTGGCATATTATAATTAGTCCATCTATCCAAGGTTTATTTTCATGTCAGTGTGACATGTTTAGTTTAACACCTACATTTATTTATTTTTTTATATATTTTGGGTTTATATGTATCTAATTGATGGGTTGGATATTATCTATTCTAGATATATTTGATTTATGTTAGCCTTTCTTCCATTTGCAATTGTTAGATCTATGTTAAGTTTGTTCTTCACACAGGACACATATTTGCATATTGGTATAAGATTCATTATATATACTAAAAATGATAAATAAACATCATTCATGTTGTTTGCAATACAGCTTTATACACCAAAAAGATATGTTTTAAACATTGTTCCCCTTTCAAATCATTCCATTTGTTAGTAATCTCATATGCATTTTTCATTCTAATAATTTTTTTCATTTGGCAATTTTCAAATAGATTTAATTCAAATTATTAATTTTTTATGAATTCAATTAATAATTATATTTTTAATTTTTATATTCATTTCCCTAAGGGACGTTTCATTTAATTTATTTTCATTTAATAATAATATTATGTTTGTATTGCATAATTAATTTCATCAATTACATTATTTGTATTTATTTTAAACTTAGATAACTATTAAGAGTTATAATACATTTATAATTACATTTACATTAGAATAAATCTTATTCTCGACTTCTTCACAGTTATACTATTAGGATGATCTATGGACAGACATGTTGGATAAGTTTATGTATGTATGTATATTTGTACAGGCATACATATTTGTATACAGCATAAATCTATACACCTTGTTATATAACACACTTACATTTATTGTCATTATACATATTGTTATATCGTTGTATTAGCTTTTGATATTTAGGTGTTCATATTGTTAACATTGCAATTAGCATGTCTTCCATTGTATATTCTCTGCCCCTTTCAGATTCATTTTTAATATGATTCATTTTTCTTGATTTTTCTTTCTTCTTTCATCATTTTTATCAATCTATTTTATTATTTGGTAATATAACATGTTATCATTGTATTTGAATACTATTAGTATAGACTATTTAGCACAGATGACCTTAATTAACCATAAAACAATTATGTTTGTATTTATTCAATTGGACTGAGGCATTATAAATAGTATGCCATTACAAGTGCAGTCCATCCCCTGATGAAATCCGCCGAGCTGGAAGAAACGCGTAGGGTCACGTGGTTATTGCACTACGGTGGTGGAGCAGTTCAGACGCCAGGAGCCAGACAGCAGAGAGGAAGTGTCCCAAGATTCTCTCGAGAACATCCGTGCTGAATGGGAACTACAGACTGCTCATTCGGGTTGCCGGAGAGACACTGGGACAGTGACACCAGTAGCAGTGGAGCCTGATTGTATACACAGCGAAACAGAGTGAACTGACTGCAGTCTGATACATGCTGGCGCATGGGCTTGCCCCATACAGCGCTTTTAATTCCTTGGCAAAGTGTGAGTGCGCATTTGTCTTTGTTCGTGATATTAAACCTTTATTATTGGATTTTACACATGGATCGGGCGCTTTTCCTCTTTTTTCTATTCTAATATATATATATATATCGTATCTGTTTTATTGTTTGATAAGTGGGAAAGTCAGCCAAAGATAGCTAGAGAATTGTTGTCTAGTTAATGCTCAGATAGAGCTAGGATTTATTTTGATTCTTTTGTTTGTCCCTATTTTGTCTGCTGGAGTGACAAAAAAATAAAGCATTTAAACTAGAGCTGGATAGACCTCTGACTGTGCTTTACCCTAAAAGACAGTGGGTTTTAAGGTTCCCAGACAAGAACCCTTCAGATAAAAAGGGTATTTTGTCACATTTGGTGGAGAATGCAGGTACCCATATTATATGGTTTATACGTATGTTTACCCCCGCTTCAGCTTTACTATGGAACAATGAAACTGGTGCTGCAAAGGGCGTATAACTTAATAGGAGTGATTTCACTGAGCCCCAGTACCAGCTGCTGAACCTGGCTGCATGAAGGGAAATCCCCTTGGGAGTGAAAGACTGACGTCCTGCCCCAGAATCAACTGAGCTGCATCAGCAGAGGGAAGCAAGCACCCGATTCTACAGTGAACAGCTGCCGAGTGGTAAACAGTGTGATACACACTACATGCCTTTTACCAACTTTTTTCATGTACGCAGATATATTACCCCCTTTTTAATTCTATAATATATTGTTGAATTTGCTTCACTATTTGGCGTTGTGCGCTGTTTTCTTTTGTTTCCATTCTCTTAGTGTGTGTGGGGTGCTGAGCCACCCCTGCGTTTACAGCTGCAGACGCCATTATCCCCAACACGGTTATGTGGCACTTATTATTTAATGTATAATTATCTCACTGTGGGAGTTGTGGTTTAATTTAAAAAAAAATATATATATATCTGATGGTATAAAACTACTTCAAACTCACCATGATGGAAGAAATTGTCAAGGCATTGCTCCAGACTGCATCTACACAGCAGCAGGCTACCGCTGCACAACCGCAGACACACCAGCAGGCTATCTCTGCACAACAAGAAACTAACTTTACAAAGCAGCAGATGAATGCTGACCAACAGCAAGCTATCGCTGCCCAACAGCAGGCTACCACTGCACAGCAAGAGACAAACAGGATACACACTGAGGCACTCAGAGTGACCCGTGAGGAACAGCAAAGTGACATCCGTGAGCTGCGACAGGAGATCCAGGCTGTGTCTGAGAGGCTGAGCGGAAATCATGATAGGAGAAACAAAGAACCCAAGGCGGTTCAGGCCAGTCATTGCCTTCAAAAGATTACTGCAATAGATGATGTTGAGGCGTACCTTTCGGCATTTGAGCACACAGCAGAAAGAGAGGGATAGCCGGCAACTGAGTGGCAGGCTCCGTTTCTGAGTGGAGAACCTCAAATGGCCTACTATGACCTAGAACCAGTGCAAGCCAGCAATTACACCAAGCTGAAGAATGAAATTTTGGCATGCCTGTGAGTGACCACTACAGTACGGGCTCAAAGGTTCCATTTATGGTCATATTCTCCTGACAAGGCTGCAAGATCCCAAATGTTTGACCTCATACACCTTGCCCAAAAGTGGCTTCAACCTGAGCTTAACTCGGCCAGTCATATTGTGGAGCTTTAGTGATGGACCGCTTTCTATGGGGCCTTTCTGCTACCCTACGTCGGTGGATCAGTCAAAGGAACCCCCATACAGCGGACCAGCCAATTGCTTTGGTGGATAGATATGTCGCTGCAGGAGAACTCCTACACCCTGCTCCAGCTTAACAAAACCGCTATTCCAAGGCCCAAGATCCTGCAAGACCTGGTAAGACTGTTCAGGGTTTAAGGATAACTGGATGGCAACAGGGATATTCCCAAGGTCCCAGGGACACTACTCCAGGAGCCAGTGGCGCATTCAGACGTAACAGATCTGTAATTTTTTTTTTATTGGGGGTCAGATTATGTTATAAAATGTTTTAAATTTAATGAGGTTGGTCATACAGTTAAGGACTGCCCACTTAAAGATGAACTCTTGGAATGCAATGTGGGTGAAAAGATGGGAACATATTCATTTTGTGGATGTATTGGATCTACTAATAATGATGGTGGTAATAGTTTTCATTTGTGCTATGTGAAGGGGAATGGGAAAATGTCTAGAACACTGCTTGATTCAGGAAGTATGGTCACCTTAGTACCAAAGCCTGTAATACCGAACATGAAAATAGATACAGTAATATACAGAAGATGGAAATTATTTGCAACCATGGTGATAAAAAGGAATATCCCACAGCCGAGGCAAACATTGGAACCCAGTGTGGTACCCTAAATTACCGGATGGGGATAGTACCCACATTAGCCCATGATGTGGTGCTCGGTAGAGATTTCCTCAACTTTCTAAAGTTATAGTCATTAACAGAGAAGGCAGCCCAAGGCTCATCAGAAAAGGGTCAAACTAGTGAGGAACATGTATTCCCGTTTTCAGAGGTTGATTTGGGAGTGACCAGGGTTGTAATGGGAAAGAGAAACATCAAAATGACTGCCCTTTGCCAGTGTTAGGAGGGGACAACCCCATTGACAGCAGTGAAGAGCCTAGTACTAGCACAGAGAGGGAGGATGATTTGCTGGACTTGGGAGTCAGTCCTATTAATTTTAAGAGCACGCAATGGGAAGATCCTACTCTAGTCGCTGCTAGAGATAATGTCCAGGTTTTGAATGGGGTTGATTTGTAGCCAGAAAAAGTGTTACCTAATCCCTAATTTGAAGTTATAAATGACCTAATTGATAGAGTAGGGAAAGAGGTCTCAGCCATCACTAAGCAGTTGCTGGTTCCCCAGGCTTTCCATAACACTGTACTAAACCTTACACATAGCCACATACTGGGAGGACACCTGGGATTTGAGAAAATGAGAGAATCCTTAGGGGTTTTTACTGGCCTGGGGTGCTTGCTGCAATAACAAACTATTGCTCTCATACTCTGACTGCCAGTGTGCAGCCCCTTTCAAGGCTTTCTGTAGCCCTCTTGCCCCTATCTATAATTGATGTACCTTTTGAAAGGATAGCTGTGGATTTGGTGGGCCCTCTGGTAAAATCCGCAAGAGGGCATCAGTATATACTGGTTGTTCTGGACTACGCAACCCACTATCCAAAGGCAATACCCCTACGTAATACCTATTCAAAGACCATAGCAAAGTAGCTATTGCTAACGTTTAGCAGGGTGGGTATTCCCAAGGTAATCCTGTCAGACCAAGGAACCCCTTTTATGTCTAGGGTCACAAAAGAATTGTGCAAGTGTCGTCAAGTGAAACAAATTAGGACTTCAGTATATCTTCCACAGACTGATGGCTTAGTGGAAAGATTTAATAAAATCCTTAAAAGTATGCTACGGAAGGTTATTGACACAGATGGGAAAATGTGGGCCTTTTTGTTACCCTACCTAATGTTCTCCATTAGATATGTACCCCAAGCCTCTACAGGTTTTTCCCCTTTTGAACTAGTGTATGGGTGACATCCTTGAGGATTATGAGTGTAGCATTGTTTCCCCTCTCCTCCCCCTCTGGGAGATTACACAGCCTATGCTACCTAGTATGTGGTGCAATACCTGTTTGGAGCAGGAGAGCTGAGCTGATCTGCGGTATTGTGGAGATCAGGACAGGCATAGGTTCTTTCTCTGGTTCTCTCTCTTTGGTGTTCAGCACCTCTGGCCGTAGTGGGTTCCAGGGTATCCAGAAATCAGCCCCCTCTATTGAACTCTTTCCCCCTCAGCCCAAGGACTGACCCTCAGACAGGGGTATATTAGCACCGGATCTCTATTGTGTGGCACTCACTGCAGGTCTTCCTCACAGCGGTGCATGGTCTCAGAGGTTCCCTTCCTCTGGATGGTGAAGGCCCTGATCTTTCAGGCCTCTGTGGCTGAGCCTTATGTTCCCTCAGCTCAGAGGCAGGGGTGAGCACGCTCATCCTGCCATAGGAGAGACTGATAGCTCTTTTTTTATTCTCTTCACTGGAGCAGGAAGAAGACTGAATAAGTTTTGGCTCTACCTCTTCCTCAGGAAATAGGGATGGGCTCGTGGTCTATACCTATCAATGATAGGCTTACACAGGCCATGAGTCATCACCGGTTTAACTGCTAATCCTCCCAAGTGTACCATTAGTCTGGAGGAGGCAAAGTATTTAGTATATTCAATTGGGAGAGGATTGGTTAAACCACAGATAGCAAAGGTGGAAGCTCTCAAAAACTGGCCCCAGCCACTTACCAAGAAACAGGTAAGAGCATTTTTAGGTCTGACGGGGTACTACAGGAGGTTCATCCCAAATGTTGCCACAGTTGCTGTCTCTTTAACAGACCTCACAAAAGCAAGGTCCCCAGTTACAGTTAAGTGGTCTCCAGAGGCAGATCAGGCTTGTAAATCATTGTTAGAAGCTCTCTGTGCCCAACCGGTCTTGATAACGCCAGACATTTCTAGAGAGTTCGTAGTACAGACAGATGCTTCTGATGTGGGCTTAGAGGCTGTCCTGTCCCAATATTACCAGGGTGAGGAACACCCCGTTTACTTTTTGAGCAGAAAGCTAAACCCACAAGAAAAGAACTATTCAATAGTAGAAAAATAATGTTTGGCAATTAAATGGGCTTTAGAGGCTCTTCAGTATTACCTGTTAGGAAGAAAATTCAGGTTAATTACAGACCATGCTCCACTTATTTGGATGTACCAGAATAAAGAGAAAAACTCAAGGGAGACAAGGTGGTTCCTTAGTCTCCACAGGGCAGGTCTGAAACAGGGAAATGCTGATGGGCTTTCTTGGGTACACTCCTTCATGTCCATGGTCGCTCACCCCAGTAGGAATGAGCTGGGGGGGAGGATATGTGAGAGGAAAGGTGGTGAAGTTGTGAATGGGAGATACTGTACATAAGACCTGCATTTGCAAATTATGCCAATCCCTACTAAGGGTGAAAGGCCCAGGGAAGGTTTTGCAAATGAAGCAAGGTGCAGATCACCTGGCCTTAATTAACAGAGTATAAGAAAGGACTGGCTAGATCAGTTCTTCCCTCTCCCCTTATTACAGCTAAGAGAGCTGGATGCTACAGACAGGCACTGGCCTGTAACAGGTTTGGTTTATGATATCTGTTTTATGGAATGTATATCCTCTTTACAAATAATTCCCTTTCTTAACTCCCATAACCCTATTGAACCTTTCCAATCAGGCTCCCGCACAGCATACTCTAGAGAAACTGCACTCACTAAAATAGCTAATGAAATCCATATTGCCATATTGCAAGGAAACTACTCCTGTGTGATTCTTCTTGACTTCTTGTCAGCTTTTGATACTGTGGACCACCCTCTTCTCCTACACATTCTACACTCTCTTGGCAATCATTGCACTGCCCTCTCCTTGTTATCCTCCTACATTTCTCACCACTCCTTCAGTATCTCATATTCCAAGTTCTCCTAAACCTCTATGGAACTCTGAAGGTCTATCTCCAGACTCAATGTTAGGACTGTTACTTTTCTCTCGATATATCTCCTCAGTGTGTGACCTCATTGACTCCTTTGGATTCACCTATCATCTATATTCTGATGATACTATACATCTACATGTTATAACTGAGCATGTTATCTACTGTACATCTGACCTTATACCCACAGTCCAGTCAAAAATTACATAGTGCCTATCAGCTATCCTTGCCTGGATGGCCCTTCGTTTTTTGAAGCTAAACATGACTAAATCAGGTCCCATTGTTCCATTTTCCATTATAGTCAATAACACTGCTATCCCCCAAATCTTGCAAGAACAATGCCTGTTGGTTAGATTTTACATCTCCTTTTCATTTTCCCCAAATATAAATTGGTTACTAAATCTTTCTGCTTTTTCCTTTGCAACATTGCTAAGTTACGCCCCTTCCTATGTTCCACTAACACTAAAACACTAATGCATGGCCTTGTCCTCGCTCATATTAATTACTGCAAATTAGTTTATCTGGCTGCCGTGCCTCACATCTCTCTCTTTTCCAGTCCATTCCAAATGCTCCATCCCAAATCATCTCCTGCTCTTCTAGGCAGGCTGTCACGAGGAGACTCCAGGACTAGGTGGACCTTGGTGGCCGGAAGAGCGGGGAGCAGACATGACTCCACAGGGTTGCAGGCAGATGACAGATAACGTGGTCGGGGTCACAGGCAGAGGTCTGAGGCAGGCAGCAGTTAGTGTGGCCAGGGTAACAAGCAGAGGTTGGCAATAGGAAGGCAGGAGTATGGCAGGGAAGCAGGAACAGGACTGGAACTCAGGAACAAGACTGGGACTCGGTGGCAGGAAACAGACTGGGGCAAGCTAGTTCAATAGCAAGGGCCTTTAAGATGAAATCAGGACTACAAAGAACAGGTCAGGTCAGATCAGGCAGAAACAGAAGGAGTCAGGATCCCAAAACAAAGGCAAGGAGATGCAGGAAACGGGAAACTATAAAGCAATCTGGGACAGAAGACAGAAGTACCCAAGAGGAGACAAACAGAGGAAACCCCATAGCAGGCAGAGAGAGCAGCACACACGGTGAACAGGCAAGGAACTGTGAGAGAGGGATATTTAGCAATCTATGTTAGGGCTATTCCTGACATTACTCCCCCCTCTCCAGGGAGGTCCTCTAGACGAACCTCCAGGCTCTTCAGGGAGACCTTGATGAAAGGCTGATTGGGGGTGGCCCACATCTGGTGATTTGTTAACAGGCAGAAGGGACTCCACAGACAAAGGCTGTAGAAGTCCAACAGAAGGCCGACAGAAAGATGCAATTCTCTGAATGTCAGGATGCATCAACCCAAAAGCCAGAGGATCTGAAAGCTGTAAACTTGACTTTGCAGTGGAGGTCACAGACTCGGCAGAGTACACATCAGATACTGATGGGCAAACAGAAGAAAGTGTGCTCTTCTTCACAGCGGGAGCAAAGGAGCCAGCAGATCCTCTGGATGACCTTCCAGGTTTAGTAGGGTGTCCCTGATGGAAATCCAACTCACAGTGACCTCCGGAAAACATTCCATGTTTCACAGGAGCCTAGGCATCAACAATGACTCCAAACAACTCTCCGGGCTCTTCAGGGAGTCTTTTATGGAAGGTCGACTCAATGTGTACATCAGGTGCTGATGGGAAATCTGAGTGCGGTGCATTTATCCTCCTCACAGGAACGTAGGCATTAGCAACGGGTACATAAGGTGCTGCCAGGAAATCCGAGAGAGATACATATATCCTTCTCGCAGGAGCAAAGGCATCAGAATCAGGTATATCAGGCATTGCAGAGGACTTCACGAGGTGTGCGTCTAATTTCATCACAGGGGCATAGGCACCAGGAATGCAAACATCATGCTGTTCAAAAGAGTCAGCACAGGCATCAGAATCAGGTGCATCAGGCATTGCAAGGAACTTCCTAAGGGGTGCGTTTAACTTCATTGCAGGGAATGGACATCAGGAATAGGTACATCAGCCTCTTCACACGAGTCAGTGGGGCAAATATTGTCCTTAACCCCGCAGAAGACTTCTTGCTCAAATGCATCTTCCATTGGTTTGACAGCAAATTGTCCTACGCATTGTACTGCTATCTTTTCTTTATTGTTGGTGTGACCATCAGTGTCTGGATCAGCATTAAAGATCTCCTGCCAGCTCACCCATGGCAGAGTTTTCACCAGCTCCGACTGAATCCTGTGACGTCTTTCTCATTCTAGTTACCGACTGAACCTTGATTGCAGTGACCTTCATAACAAGGAATCTGGTTCGGACCACATGGGGATGATAGAATGATTGGATCAGAATTGCACTTTTATGTCGCAATCTGTTTCTTTCCAGCATCTTGTGCATAGTAGACTGGAGCATTGAGACAGCATTCCGAATACACTTATAGGAACTCACAGTTTGCTTGGTTAGGACGCAGGATCTGTGTCTGCACTGAATCACACAAGCAGCTTTCTTGATATTCCTGTAGTGCCTTTGATGCTGGACCCTTCTCACATTTGACTACACCATCACACATTGTTTCAGATATTCATATTTCCTCCTTTCTTTTTGCATTCTCCAGATTGACTGAAGAATGCAGGCTGCTTTATTCGGGTGACAAAGCTGACACATTTTCATCCCTCTATAGGCGGCCTGTATGATGACAGCTGCGGAGCGTTTGCACAAATAACGCTGTCTCTCAACCCTACCTTGGATGAGGGCTCTGTAGTATCTCTGAAAAGTTAGGATGCTTCTATTCTTTCTTTCTGAGTCTGTCTGATTTTAGAATGTTCTAACAGGAAACATAGGGAGTTACCTCTTTCCTTTCCCACGGCGCCTTCTGCTTCTTCCAGTGTCAATTGCATCCTTGACTTTCCTTCTACCAATAGTTTCTTTTCCTCTTCTAATTCATGGAGTCTCGTATCTCCTTCACTGACTCCAATAGAGAGGTTCTTGCATACTTGGTTTACAGTTTCAAACCCACGATTTAACCCTTCGAAGGTCTCTCTCACAGAACATATCTCTGTGTTTAAGTGGCAATCTCCTCCTGAGAAGCTTCCAGCTCTGTACTAAGCCTGTGAAATTTTGAAAGGCTTCAAGCTCTGCACTACGCCTGTGAACTTCCTTTTGAGATTATTTAAGCTCTGTATTATGCATGTGAACTGCCTTCAGAGAGATTTCCAGTGCTGCATCAACTTTATCAACATACCTCTGGTCCTTGGCAGCATGAGTGTACACTACCGACACGTTTTATCCGAGCACGGCTAGCACCGCAAGCCGGGGGATGCCCCGGCGTGCTAGCCGCACTCCCTCAGCGTGCCGCGCATCACCGATGCGCGGTCACGCATCATCGGGTGCCTGCGCCCCCTGCACGCGCGTCCAGGGCTCCCCGAGGGAGCCCTGGTGTCCCGCGATGTGGGGGACGGCGGCAGGGGGTTCCGGGGGACCCGGCGGACCCGGCAGCGGGAGAGAGAGCGCCCCGATCGGAGGGCGCTCCTCCGCTGCTTCGGCGCGTGCCCGGCACCCTCCGGCGCGCGCCAGGTTACTGCTGCGGCCGAGAACGGGCAAATGCTTGAATAAACTCGGCCGCAGCAGTATGCCTTTTCCAGCTTATTTGACATGCTCACCAGGTCACTCTTCAACAGATTGTTTTCTTTCTCCTGTAATATACATTTAGCAATTGCTGTGGACAGACACTTTTGTAGTGCAGCCTTGGCCTTTTGATGTTTATTTAGTTGTCCATAGAGGCAATCAATCTCATTCCCTGCAGATTGAGGTGCCTGTGTTAAGACTTTTTTTTTTTACCTTGGTTAAAGGTTTCTTCTTTTTTTCCACTACTCCTGGAATGATTCTGCTAGTCACCTTCGGCTGCAGCATATCTCTGTTCCCTTCTAACGCAGGCGTTGATGGGTCAACCTTAATTCCTTCTGCGATTTCCACTGTAACAGGAGAACCTCCTTCTTCTTTTTCTTTCTCTTTGTTTTGAGAAGCTCTGAAGAATTAGTGGTACTGTGTTCACATTTATTGTTTACGACTGTTTTCAAAGTGGGAGCCATAGATTTAGACATACGGAAAACCAACCTCCCCAAGAAAATCAGTAAAGATGAAATGTGCATTTAAAGCAGAAGCATTGGAATGAACAACAGAAATATTAGGCACAACAGGGAGACAAAAGATAGAAGAGCCGACCTTTAGATTTGAAACCTTAGCATCAGTCACAGAAATTTCATAAATTGCAGGGGAAAACCATAGACAGAGAAACTTGCAGTTACATCTGAAACTTTAGAATCAGGCATAGGAATATCATAGATTGCGAGAAACTAAAGACAGAAGAACTTGCAGTTACTGTACATCTGAAGCCTTTGAACCAAGCATAGGAAGATCCCAGAGTGCAGGAAACTAACTACAGAGAAACTTGCAGTTAGATCTGAAACGTTTGGATTCAAGCATAGGAATATCACGGCATAAGCAACAAAAGCAACAATACAATTCGAGAACTCTTGTTTTTACAATGGAAACCTGTAAAAATAGCAGTGGTATACCAAAGCAAAGAAATCAAGGAAACACAAGTCTGAGAGTCTAAACTGGTGACACAGGTACTGCAGACAAATACAAGCTGATTTTTGGAAAAGGGAATAGGAAGATCAGCATGGGTTAAACCAGGCACTGCAAAACTTCAAAGAAAAGTGCACTGGTCTCTGAAGCAATGGTTTCAGCCATAGCAGAAATTTTTTTGGAAGCAATACGTCTTCCCTATCTTTACAGGGGGTACAGTGGAAAGTTTTCTTTTGGAAACAGAAAATACCTCTTCAACTAAAATTACCAGTAAAAGAAAATGGGAACTCTTCTCAGGGACAAAGTGCACAATAATTCTACAGAACACTTGCAGCAAAAAAAAACTTCAAGATCCCAAATGGGTCTTCAAAACAACAATAAAAGTACTTATCTTCCTCCAACGCAAGCGGAAAGGGTCTGCTGAAGCAGGCAGGTGATGGATCTGTTCCAACGATGTCCTGAAGTAGCCTTTGTTTTCTGTCACGGAGGAGACTCAGGAGCGGGTTAGACCGTGGTAGCCAGAACAGCGGGAAGCAGGCAAGACTCATCAGGGTCACAGGAAGATGGCAAATAGAGTTGGCAGATGGTGTGATCGGGGGTCACAGGCAGAGATCGGAGACAGGCGGCAGGCGGCGTGGTCGGGGTCAAAGGCAGAGGACGAGGGAGGCGACAGATAGTGTGGTCAGGGTCACAGGCAGAGGTTAACAGCAGGAAGGCAGGAATAGGGCAGGGAAGCAGGAACAGGAATGGAACTCAGGAACAGGACTGGGACTTGCTAGCAGGAAAAAGACTGAGGCAAGCTAGTTTAATAGAAAGGGCCTTAAGATGAAATCAGGACTACAAGGAACAGGTTAGGTCAGATCAGATCAGGGTAGAAACAGAAGGAGTCAGGATCATAAAACAAAGGCATGGAGGAGCAGGAAACAGGGAACAATAAAAAAGGCAGATACAGATGACAGAAGCACCCAAGAGGAGACAAACAGAGGAAACCCCATAGCAGGCAGGAACAGCAGCATACCCGGTAGACAGACAAGGAACTGTGAGAGAGGGAGATTTAGGAAACTATGCCAGGGCAATTCGTGACCCAGGTATCTGCTTTGAATCTCCTGAACTCCCTCTGTTGACTGCCTATTAATTTCTGCATAAATTTTCTGCACAAATTACAAAATTCTCCTGCTTACTTTAAAGGCTCTGCACTCCTCTGCACCTCAATATATTTAAACTCTGGTCTCTCATTACACACCTACTCATCTCTTACACTCTACCCAAGGTTGTTGCATTTTTGCATTGTTTACTTCTACAGCCCTCTCTCGTTTTAAACCTTTCCACATGTCTCGCCCTACCTATGGAACACTCTTCCACTCAATATTCTTTCAAGCACCTTAACGCTTCAGCAACAAACTCCAGGTGACCTCCCCATCTAATAATACACTTTTACTAATAAATGTATCTTAGAACCTCCCAACATAACACTTAGATTGTAAGCTGTTTGGGGCAGGACCTCCTTAAGCATTTACCTGTTGCACGTATTCCCATTGTTTGTAATGTACATTGTTATTTACCTCCTATTGTAATGTTGTAAAGTGCTGCGTACATAGTTGACGCTATAAAAAATAAAATTATTCATTAATCTAAGGGGTCTGGGAAAATATTTTAATATCTATTTGTCCTTTATATTAAAGCATTTTAACACTTTACCACAAAAGGTAAAGCTAAACTTGCCTGAATGATCAATGTACTCTGAAATTACTTTGGACTTTGTGACACAATCTCATTTTACAGCAGCAGTCCAAAAGCTCATAAATGTCAAAATGCTACTGACACATCACTTTTATGATTGAAATACCACCTTTGCATGATCACCGTTGTGTTGCATTGAAATTGCCTTTACATCCTGTGGCGATTTAGTTATCTCTTGTGGTATGTATGTTGTTGCAATAAATGGGCTCGTGAAGTAATAATGCTTTTTAAGTTATTGCCTGGAGGTATGGGGGAAAAGAAAGAACTTTACAGACACTTTAGGATTTGCACCTATCACAATACCAAGTACTAAACATTCTACAATGGTTTTTTAAAAGTGATTTAATGTCTGTTTGTTCAAATGAGCATTGTATTCTAAATTGCACAGTTTGTGCTAAATCTCACAGTAATAAGTCTGTTCATCTGCCACAGAAATAAACACAGCATAAGAAATGGGTTACTTTTGCAGTTACGAGCTAATACTTTATCTTATATACATTTATTCACAAGGAGACACTAACATTTTTACTTTGCTTAGAAATTTAATCGTACTCAATTCCCTATGTCATTTTCCTACTGAGAACAACTTAACTGTTAGAAATAAGAAGAGAAAAAAAGCATTTGAAGAAAAAAAATTATTGATAAGCTACATTACCTTTATATTTTATTACCAGTGTCTTGCTTCAAAGTAAATCCAGTATTGCCATATACAGTGGAGTTTTAATAAGTAAATTAAAGATGTGATTTGTTTGCAATGTCATAGACCTGCAGAAGTACAAGGCCAGGACAAAACATTTTGCCCAGGTTTCCTTAATCCCTGATAAGGGGGTAACGGAACTTTATCCTGTGGAAATTGCTATTCAACTGCAATTGATTTGAACAGCAGCTAATGAGGGATCCTAACTGTGATACCACTTACTAAAACGTATTGAACTCTTCCCCCCACCACCCATTTTCCTGTTTCCTTAACTGTTAAAAACTGTATTATGCATAAATGCAATTGCCTCATTGTAATCATTAGGGGACATACAAAGAATTGTCATATTCCCCAAAACAGATATCATAAAGCAGCCAGTTGTCATCCCAATTAACAAACTATGCAGTTGCAGTAATTATTTATAGTCTTAACAAAACATGTTTGCAGATTTTGTTAGAAATGTCCTGCTTTATTTGCAAATCATTGATATTAACAGCAGTGTTTGAAGAATACCAAACTTTCTCTCAGTTTGTCCTTGGTATGAGTAAAATAATTAATCCCCCCTTACTTTGTACCTCTGAGAGAGAAAAAGGAAGTGACAATCTCATTAATCCTAGAAAATAAGTTTATTCACAAAATGGGGATACCAAACAGCAATCGCTAATACCCATGGGCAACTATTTTGTTAAATTGTAAAGTTTTCAACACAATTAGCAACCCTTCAATTAGCTTCCATGGAAATGTAATTAACTCTACTAATTAAATACTATTTGGAAACCTTTTTTAGATTATTATATTTATTAATATATTTATTATAATACTTATTTGTTCTCATTTAGCTTTCTACCTTCTCTTCCTGGATTCCTTTTCTTCTTTCAGTCTTTTCCTATCATTTACTCCTTTTTATTAAAACACTATGGACCTCATTCAGAAAGGGTTGATAAAAATGATCGCCAGGGCATTTAAAATGACATTTTATGGGTGTTGCTATCACGGTATTCAGAAAGGCTCGATTACCTGTGATAGCAAAATTTCCAAAACGGGCGAGTTGCTGCCAGCGAGAGCATCGAGCTTCTGAAAAGGCCTAACTCGGCGATTCATTTCTGCTGCAGAGAGAGCGGCTCTGAGAGAGCCGCCTATCACAGGTGAAATGTCGCCCAAAATTATTTATTTAAATATACATTTCTTTCATAGTGTATATGTGCAGGGGGTCTCCGGAGCTGAACCGCGTTGGTTTCAGGACCAGGGACCCCCTGCTTCCAGAGATACAGGCACCTTTATGGGGTGCGGGTATCTCCTATGCAAGGAAATGTCCCGGTCACGTGACGCGGGACATTTCAATGCAGAGGGATACCGGCACCCCATAAAGGGGCCTGTATCTCGGGAAGCAGGGGGTCCCCGGACAAAAAACCAATGTGGTTCAGCTCTGTAGACCCCCTGCACATCTACACTATGAAAGAAATGTATATTAATAAATATTTTAATAAACATCAATACACGCTCCCCCTCCCTCCGCCCAAACCCATACAGTACAGGAATGGGCAAAATAACTATTATCCAGATATGGATAATAGATTATTTGCCCATTATTAAACACTGCATTAGCATACAAAAATAAAGTAAATAAATACAGTTATACTTACCACAACAGCAGGACCCTCTGTCCTCCATAGCAAGAAAGCATATACAGTATACAGTACATAATAAAAACATTCTAATGGCCCCTAACCCCATAATCACTTTAGCGGTTACTAACCGCTATAGTCATTAAGGGGTTAACCCACCCTGACCCGATACAAACCCGGGAGGCCTAAGCACCCACCCCTGACTGACTATACCCACACTGTACCCATTAAGTAGTATAGTGGTATCATACCCATATAATAATAATATGGGCATGATAAGCCTCTATAGCACTCAATGGGCACCCTAATTACAATACATTAATACACAAGACACACAATAATAAAACACAACTAAACTCCAAAAAAATACACTTCACTAAATAAAAACAGTAGCCAGCTAACCCAATCAATACAAGCAATAACAACATCAACAATTAATTAATTAAACCATTAACCAATCAAACCAATTAATTCCTAAACCAACTCAAAATGAATAGTAACACTAACCAATCAAAACTATTAATTACTACAACATTAATGAATTTAAACAGTAAAATAGAAAGAAAAAAATTCTAACAATATCTGAAATAACCATAAAACGCATTAGCTAAAATAATACAACATTAACTACAAATGAACACAAATCGCAAACATGTTATTACCATTAAGCATGAAAAAACAAACAATCACATCCACATAATAAACTGAAATGAAAAAAAAAACAACAGCAATACCAAGCCAGAAATGCCCCCCAAATATTGTCATAATAATGTATTAATCTGTACCCTAAAGTGGTACAGATTAATATGTTATCAGTCAATGTGCCTCCCCCCAAAAATTATAAAACACATCCAATGAATAAACCTGTAAAAAGAGACATTTACAAACATTCAATATATTATTTACCATTAGAAGCGGTTGCCCTCCGACTCCCGGGGTAACAGGAAGCTCACTTACCATGAAGCCGCCCAACAGCATCCGATAACATCCGCCATGAAGATCCGGATCAGGTACCCCAATCATCTTTTTACTTTCTTTAATCACCTTCTTCTATCTTCATCTGTCACCATTTCTTGATCTTCTTTATCTTCTATCTTCATCTGTCAATCCAAAAATCCCCATGGTAAATCCCAACCTATGTTGTCTCCACAGTGTACCAAGGACTTAACACTAATGAATTGAAAATACATGAAGTTACAGACATAAGTATGAACACATTCATCAGATCACAAATAAGCTGGTATAAAAGCTGTAAGCTAATGTGTGAAAAACCAGAAGTAGTGAAGAGGTTAATGTGTCAGAAGTAACTATGTATAGGCTACTATATGCACACGCAGAGACCCAAACCCTAAAGAGTGGAGGCAACTAAGTTGCCTCCTAGTACTTGGACCGGCCGGTCAGAATCACCAATAATAAAAGCTCAGAATAGATGCATATGCTGATGTGTGCACAGACAGTTGGTAATATATAGCAAACATGTATGAGTATTGCACATTGAATTGGCACACACAGATAAGCAGCAGAGCTAAAGACAGATGTCAACAATAAGTATAATGGAGTACTTAGCACTGGTCCAAGTGAGGGTTAATAGTGGCTGGGTGTTTGCAACTGGAGCGCTGGTAGAGAGTCCAGATAGGTGAAATCGCCACACTGCACATGCTCAAATGAGCAGTGAGAGCACCAAATTGAAAATTGCAGCAGGGGAGAGATGAATCAGCCTGGGTCACCGCTGGATCCTGAACAAACAAAAGAGCTCTCACTGAGTGGGCATCTAATGGTAAGTAAACAAAAGAAAAGTTTATTATTTTAACTTTTACAGGTTTTTTTAATTTTTTATTCATGTGTTTTATTTTTTATTTTCCATTTAATGCCCCTGAATTGATCTATGTCCCTATGGATATACATACATTCAGGGACACTGAATGGGTGTATTCTATGTGATTTTTGTGATGGAAATGCATTGTTTTTGATGCTTTTTTATTGCCCCTGTATGGTATGTCTATATATATATATATATATATACACATACATACATACATACAACATTACATATATATATATATATATATATATATATATATATATATATATATATATATATATATATATATATACACAGTGGTTGACAAATCACCAAAAATCTACTCGCCACACAAAAAAATCTACTCGCCACCTAGTACCAAACGTGTGCTGCTTGGGCCAATATTTACTCGCCCGGGGGTTAAATCCACTCGCCCGGGGCGAGCAAATGT